>NC_080850.1:7894771-8222584 GCF_030435755.1 Ochotona princeps
TTAGGACCTATGATCTTGTGCCATGCCTCTGGCCCATTTTTCAGGAAATAACAAACAAAATAAATCAGCTACACTGCAATCTAATCACCATGTAACATAAGACATGATACTTAATGGGCTGTAACGGGCAAATTATTGTAGAGCAAGGTAGGTTAATCTAGCATGTCGATCATTCCTGGCTCCAAGTCATCAATCTGGTGAAAGCCCAAATCTCTCCCTCTTTTCTCTTCCATAATTTACCTTGCTAATACAGCCAATGCAGTGGGGAAAACAAAATCTCACACATGATCTTCTGGCCTAAGGAACTTGCAGACAACACCAATCGCTTTGGATGTTTTAAGATGACACTCTTGACTAGTGGAAGCAGGCAAAAGAGGGGGAACTTTGCTGAAAATTATAATCCTGATTTCTCTCCTACTTTCTACTGTTTCCCTTACTCACAGAGTAAAAGACCAAGCTCGGGCCCGGCGGCGTGGCCTAGCGGCTAAAGTCCTCACCTTGAAAGCCCCGGGATCCCATATGGGCGCTGGTTCTAATCCCGGCAGCTCCACTTCCCATCCAGCTCCCTGCTTGTGGCCTGGGAAAGCAGTCGAGGACGGCCCAAAGCTTTGGGACCCTGCACCCGCGTGGGAGACCCGGAAGAGGTTCCTGGTTCCCGGCATCGGATTGGCGCATACCAGCCCGTTGCGGCTCACTTGGGGAGTGAAACATCGGATGGAAGATCTTCCTCTCTGTCTCTCCTCCTCTCTGTATATCCGGCTTTCCAATAATAATAAAATCTTTAAAAAAAAAAAAAAAGACCAAGCTCACTCTCAAAAATAAATCATCCAAACAGCAACTGATTGCAGCACCTCTACATGTAAGTCCTGCCTTGCGAACATTGGCATTTCAAAGAGGGACACTAAGGAATCACCAGGTTTTTCATCTGTGACTTAATCTTCAGAACATCCAATGTACCAAGGAGGTCCATGTTCTAAGAAGATCATATTTTTTTTCCTTAAAGAGTTAGTTATTTGCGAGGCAGAGCATCAGAGCTAGAGCTGAGAAAAGAGACAAAGATCAAAGACCTTCCATTTACTGGTTCACTTCCCAAACAGCTGCAACAGCCAGGACTCTGCAGGTCAAAGCCAGGAGTCAGGAACTTCACCACGTCCTCCATATGGGCGGACATTTTCATGCACTTGGCTTGTCACCCACTGCCTTCCCAGGTGCATTAGTGGGCAGCTGCATTTCAAACACAGGAACTAGAACTCCAACTGATGCTCCCATATACAAGCTGGTGCCACAGTGGTGGCTGAAGCCACGAAACCTATTTGGCCTCAGTGCAGTATTTTTGTTTGGGTGGTTTTTTGGTTTTGGTTTCCTGATACATTTTAGATATGTTTTACAGAAAGGCTGAGCTAAGGAAAAGAACTCAGGTTAACTGAGAATTGACAAGCAGATCAAAAGCCCTACTGTACCCATTTCACCTAGGCTTTATTGCTCGAAGAGGTTTGTGCTTATTAATATTGCATCCTGCTGAAAGACTAGAGAGGATAACAGGGGGAGAAGGTGGGGAAACCCCAATGCCTATTGAACTGCTATAAAATAAATAATTTTTAGAAATACAGTGAGGGGAAGGAGAAGGGCAGGGTGACTTAATCATATTTGCAATCTGGAAGATTTGTAGAAGAGATCAAATGAGTACAACAGTGAAGGGAAGGGGTCAGTTACAACTCATCGTAATGGTTTACATGGGGGATAATGATAACTAGGACTGGGAAGTGACAGTGGTAATGGAAAGAAAGTAATACATGTAAGCAACTTATACATAGAACTTGGTGATAATTCAAATTTGGTGAGAATGGGAAAGAAGGAAGGAGACATCAAATATATCTTATATTTTTAGGACAAACAAAATTTTGACCCCTTATTCTCCTCGATTTACATTGCTCCATTTATCAGCTCCTTTTCACTAACACATAAAAAACTTCCTGCAAGAGATTAAGATAGAAGGTGGGGGAGTGAGTTCTGGAGAAAGAATCATGGAGGAAATTTCTAGAGTGATAGAAAAGTTTCATAACTTGACTGGTTAGTAGTTCTATCAGTATATTATTTGTTGAGATTCACCATTAGGCATTTAAGATCTATGAACTATATTATATGGCAGTTATATTCAACTTTAAATTTAAACAGCATAAATTAACTTTGATGGGCAGTATAGTCTAAAGCAGGCAAGATGCAAAGCACTTAGAATGGTGCCTATCAAAAATAAACAATGCTGGCTATGATGGTAATTATATCATTCCTCTGTTTAAAACCTCCCAGTGACCCAAGTAATAAAATCTAAACTAAAAAAAAAGTTGCACCCTGCATCTATTCTCCAAGGTATAGGAGAGAGGAGGAGATATGGAAGGAGCAAGGAAGAGAGAAGGCTTATCCTCCCCAAAGCATCCTCAAAGGACAGTAGGTCTTTGCCTACTTGGAATGTCTACATGAAACCCAGGGCCCAGCTGTACACATAGCTACACTCCATCCTGACTGACAGATCACCCTCAACTTCAAGGTCATGTCCCTGTGAGTGTGGTACGTGGTGCTGAGCAGAGACAGACACTCACCGTGAAAACCACCTTCAGGTTGTTGAGCATCTCGATCTCCTTCGGGAAGCCCCTGCTGCCCCATCGCACCAGGTAGTTCTCACTGCGGAAAGAAGAGCGACGGTGATTACTGCGGCCTCGACATTCATCCCTGGTCATCTACCGTGTGCCAGACAGATGCCATCCTGGCTACTGGGGACACAGCAGTGTTTGAGATAGTCCTGGTCCTGCCCTACTAGAGAACACAGTCATGTCTGAAGACAGTCATTAGACTAGCAGGGACAAAGATGGATGGGCCCTTGTCTGCTCCAAACCTGCTTCCACCCCAGCTGCTGACCAATTCTTGTTTAAATTTTTTGAGAGTAGCTGCATGCTCTGTAGAATTATAAAGAATGGCAGAAATGACAGGGAAAGATTAGTATGTCTTGCCAAACAGAAAATAGAATGCATAGGTATGCATGCAATGTGTACAAAGTGGATAAGGTGAAACGTTAAAAATTGTTCAATCTTAAACTAAAACATACTTCTAGGAGCACATATATTCCATATGTATGTAACATCCTTGTGAATTTTTTTAAACAGGGAAAAAATAGATTGGCTCTTCCATACTACTCTCCTTTAGAGAACTTGAGATTTGGACTATTTTAAGTTACCCTTATTTTAAGTTACCCCTTGAATATCACACTGTGATATTTATTCACACTGTAAATGTCACACTGTGGTGGATCTAATAGGGCCTTAGTCATTCTATGAGATACACTTGTGACAACTCTTGGTAAGAAACTGTCCTGGAGGAAATGTTCTGGACGCCATTAGAATGCATGTCCTAAGGGGCTGGCCCAGGCTGGGTGGTCAGGACTAACTCCTTGGAGGAAACGAGAGGTAATAAAGTTGACAGCAGGAAAGGGAAACATTTCAGGCAAAAGTAACACATGTTTAAGGGCCATAGGAAGGAGCCTGATGGCATCTAAAAAACAGAATACTTAGAGGTAGGCAGATCATGCAGGCCTGGTCGTCTTTTCAAGTATTTTAACTTATTCACAGAGGCAAGCAACAGTTTTATGAGCGAACATGACAAAGTGAGTCCCTTTGTCCAGGATCCACTGAGGCTGAGGGTCCATCACTTGCTGTCTCACGTCTCCTAGAAACCATACACTATACATACACTACTATGCATGAGAACACATACATTCTCTCCTAGCCAGCACTTACTCAACTCAGCACAGTTTGCTGAGCTTACTCATTAAGTTTTCCATGCCACCCAGGAATGTATTTGGGAGGATTAAAAAAAAAAAAAAACAATGTAAGACTGAAAAGCTAAGTCAGTGCAAGAAGGTAGGACAAAGAAATTGAGCAAAGTTAAGAATGGCCTTCTTAAAGTTTTATTCTCTGTCCCCTCACCCTACAAGCCGCTTGACAGCCATGTGAGTAAAGTTCAAGGGAAACAGAACTAAGGGCAAACAGGAAGCACAGCTTCAGATCAATCCACCCACGGTTAGAATCCAATCAAATTAAACCCGTCACTTTATCTCTAGTTTCTAAGTTTTTAAAATTATTACTAGAATTCAAAACAAACTGATCAGGAAGTCTACATTTGAAAACAAAATTTCCCCTTGGTTAGTTTTGGGCTGCTTCCAGTGCAATACCTGCATAGTTTCCAGCAGCTTCCATTACATGTACCAAGCCCCTCAGTGGCCATACTTGCTTTGTCTCAACAGCAGGGACTGGCAATTTTCTCCAAGAAAAAATATAATCATAACTAAGAAAAGCAATTCCAAGGTCTGAGCTGGGCCCATCCATCCTTGCACAGGAAGGCCTGGTGTTTGACAATCTGAAGGATCACAACCCCCTCAGATGGTAAGGGAAGTCTTCTCGAAATGACAGCTTCACTAGAGGGAGGGGAGGAGGGCTCCAACTCCTCCCTGAGACTGGCCTGACAGAGGCCTTACCATGGGGCCTGATGCCTGAGCTGCTGCTTTTTATAGTCTTACATAACTTCTCTTTAAACTTCTCATACCACATTTCTTCAGAAATTGACTGAGGATCTGAGCACAATTCAGCTCAACATCAAGAGCTTGGACCCAGCCACATCCTTGCCAGCAGATGCTTCCACCTGCCTGCTGCTCACTGTACATCAACTCCAGCTAGGGCAGACAGGAGCGAAGGTTTCTTAGAAAAAAGAGAAGGGTTCCAGACTCAAGCTGCCACAGGGTGGGTTTCCAAACCCCGTGCCCCTCCTAGTGTCATCTCTTTGTCTCTGTATGTTCCTATTGGTTGATAGAGAGCTGCTCCATGTCACCATCACCCTAAGACACATCACCCCATTGAGCACATCATGCAACATGGTACATCAGAGCACAGAGCTGCCTTAGCACTGATCCACTGCCTCCCTCCACAAAGCAGATTTGGACTGTGTACCACCAGAAGAAGCCAGTAGACCAGGCACCCATGTCAATGTGGCCTTGAGGAGTTCTTATGTTTCCTTAGAGGCAGAAAGTGTCTTTTTCACGCACAGCTGCCTTGGCAGCAAAAGAAGAGCAAGGGGCCTATGAGATGTGATGTGCTTCAAAGTGGGTTCTAAGAGAGCTAGCACAATTGCCTTCACACTTATTAGGTGCACTCTGAAGAGTGGCATGAAAACTTGGGTGACAACAATTCAGGACTCTTGAGATAATTCATTCTCTGGGGCCAGACTAAAGCGAGAAGACAAGTCAGGTGGACATGGGTATAAATCTCAGTTCTGCCATTTAGAGATATGTGTGTTTTGGGGCAAGTCATCTGACCTCTTTGAGCCACGTGTTCTCCCTCTCAGAGTACAGAGGAATGAGGATCCAGTAGGATCAGGTGTGGCTCTCAGGTCGGTTTCTTAGATGGACAGTATCCAACCCATCCTCCCAGCTCATAAGTCTCCAGGACAGCCATTATGGACTACAGCACACCTCAGTTCACATGGCATCCTATATTATTTCATCTAGTCATCGTAACCATGTTAGAAAGATACGATTTTCTCCATGTTTGCCATAAAGGAAGAGAAATCATGCTCTAGCTCCATTCTAAGGCATCAGGTTGTAACTTGAAATATGAAACTCCATGCTGCTGTAAAATATTACTGGAAGAAACAAGAGGTGGTCTTGTGGGGAGAATGACATCCTGAGCCACAAATAGAGGCAGGGGTCCAGCAGTGCAGGTGGGGGTGCACCCAAACCTCTTCCCTGGAGAACCATTATGATGTTATTCCTTCCAGAAACTGAGGGACCTCACTGTCTTCATTTCCAAGAGCAATAATTAAAGGAGCCAAAGTATTAGCCACTATTGCCTGAAGCACAAGCATCATGGCCCTGGGCTGTGCTTTTCATCTGTCATGAAAGAAATGACCCTGGAAGGTCGGCACTCAGAGATCACAAATGTGAGCCACAGCCTTAGGAAAGGTTAGCCACCTGTCCAAGGTCAACAAGGAGGACATGGCAGGCCATGGTGTGAGCCCACACAGACTTCAGACCTTGCGCTCTTAGCCCATTGCTGCCATGGGAGACCTGCAGTTGTTCTCTCTCTCTCTCTCTCTCTCTCTCTCTCTCTCTCTCTCTCTCTCTCTTTCTCTCTCTCTCTCTCTTAAAATTATTTTTTATTATTTTCCAGGATGCAATTTTGTAAATATAGGGATTCCCCCCTTTTTCTCCATCTTCTGGGATATAGATTTTCACTATTCATTTCTTACTTACCATTCGAAAACTTGGTATTTTTATTACACCCAGTGCTACTTGTCTGAATCTTGTCTTTTGGTAATTAAATCCTACTGACAAAACTTTGCAACTCTAGCCCCACTATGGGAATGATCTGGTGGCCAGTAATCCTTCCCCCCCCCCGACTCCCTTTCTCTCCAGCCTTCTACACTCGGGGTCAGTCTGTTTTTCTCCCAAATGGAGTCCGCGCCACACGTGATGTTGGAAAGAAGAGATGTTGACTGCACTGCCGACTCCAAATTCCCACCCGCAGGGAATCTGCATGATCCATCCCAAAGACACCTACCTGATGACCATTTGCCTGTTGGGGTCGTAGAGTGACATGAAGAGTTCAGCGTCTTCCCCAATTCTGCACACAAAGTTTCTCACGAAGACATAGAGGCTGTGGGTGGGGGATGAGGAGATGCGGGAATACATTCCATAATCTGGCTGGTCTTTTGTCTAAGAGATGGAAGGAAAAGGTGAGGGCAACAGTGAGAATTATAACAGTAACACTCGGGACAAAGACAGGTAGCCCAGGATATGACTGAAAGCCACTTAGGCTTAAAGCCCCAAAGCATCAGCATTACACCCAGCCCCATTACTATAATCTGACTCAAGCTGCTTGGACTGTTTTGGGCCTTCATCTTCTTATCATGGGAAATACCACCAATGACTCAATCTCTCATAAACAGGTATCAGAGAAAGGACAAACTATTTTAAAAAAACATTTCATCAAAACTATTAATTTTGCTTATTAAAAGATGTATTTTTGAAAATGAAAAAGTTAGGTCAGGTGCAGTGGCCTAGTAGGCTAACCTTCTATCAGTTAGTGCTTGCCTGCTCCATTTCTGATCCAGCTCCCAGTTTATACTCTGGGAAAGCAGCAGAGGATGGTTCAAGTCCTTGGATCCCCTGAAGCCACATGGAAGACCCAGAAGTTCCTGGCTTCTAGCTTCAGATTGGCTCAGCAATAGCCATTGTAGCCAATTGGGAAGTTAACCAGTAAATGGAAGACCTCTCTCTGTGTTTTTCCTTCTTTCTGTAAATCTGCCTTTATAATAAAAATAAGTAAATCTTTAAAAAAGATGTTTAAGCTAAAAAAGTAAGGCACAGGCTGGGAGAAACAGACAAAGCATACGTTTGATAAAGAATTTGTATACAGAATACATATACAACTCTTATAACTGACTGTAAAGAGAACCATTCCAATCTGGGTAAAGTACTGGAACAATTTACAAAGAAGGTACAAACGGATACAGATAGCAAGCATGTGAAGTCTCATTCAGCACCACTGATCATCATGGCACAGTCACTATAAACAGCACAATAAACAAGACAATATCAAGTGCCAGCAAGAACGTAGAGCAGCTGGACTTCTCTCTACTGCTGATGGGAATGAAAATTGGATGATCTCTTTGGGAAATAATATGGCAATACAATGTAAAAGTTGTACATATGCTATTCAACAATCCCACTGCAAGGACTGAGACATGTCTGTGCAAGGATGTGTCTGCCAATGTTCATGGCAGCATTCATTACAATAACCCAAACTGAAAGCTACTAATCAGTTAGTGATACATAAACCTACAATGGGCCGGTGGTATACCAACCCAACAATGAAAAAGACCAAAGTGCTAATATGCGCAATAACCTGAACCTCAAAAACAGCACGCTGAGTAAAACGGGTCAAACACAAAAAGCTAACACTCTGATTCTATTTATATGAATCTCTAAAATAGGTGAAGCTACAGTGACAGAAAGCGAAGTAGGAATTGCTGGGTTTGGGGATGGGGAGGGAGCACGAAAAACATTTGCCTGGTGCAACCTTTCTGTCTGGATTGTCATAGGGTCTATTCAACATGACATCAAAGATTCATTATAGCTTAAAACGGGTGATTTTACTCTGTGAAAATTATACCTCAAACCATCTAAAAATAATACTATTTTTCAAATGCTGCACAGTAGGTAAAACGCTTTTGTAAAAATATAAATTGAATTATGTTAACCATTCTTTAATATTTTTTTTATTAGTTTCTCACAAGACTTGCAACATTTAACCCCTTTCCAGGCCTGTTGAGAGAGGCCTCCATCTGCTCGTTGCCTACACTCGCCACTGATCACACAATCATTCACACTGGACCTCTTCCTCCTGAAATACTCAGAACTCTGTCCTATCTCAGTCCTACCTTGCACCTGCTGCTCTCCCTTACCTAGGACACCCTGTCCCTAGGTCTTCCCAGAACAGGTACCATTGATTTATTCAGGTGTCTCCTCAGCAATTTATTTGGGTTTATTTTAATATCTTTGCTTTCTCTTGCCTCTAGAGTCTAAAAACATCATGAAATCAGGAAATGTGCCTGGCATTTAACTACCTGCGGGACAGATGCTGAATGAGTTACAGATCTGAGTATAAAAACACAATAAAACACGTGTGGTTCCTCATCCTCTCAGTTCATAGGACAGATGGTCCTTGAATAATTCAGAGTCTGGGTAATGAGCCTATTATTTTAAGTTTATGATGTGCTAAATGCCCGCCTCATTTGGCCAAAGCTCACCATTTCTTCTTTGATTCGCTCTGTGATTTTATCAGTCGCTTCCTCGTGGGCATGGAATAAGCTGATGACACTGGTATTATCAGGGTCCAAGATGTTTCCATCCTCATCCCTGACAATTAGATCCAGCTCAAGGATTCTGAAAAGCAAAAAGAGATGAAGATACCTCAATGGGGGCCTTTCGGATGATGGTGGGACATTTTTTTTTTACCAAAAAGTTCAAGTGATAACTTAAGATCATAGTGTCACATAAAAAAACTCTATTCCAAAAGACCTAGATATGCATCCAACATTGTGGCATAGTGGGTAAAGTTGCTGCTTTGTTACACTGGTATCCTAAATAGATGCCAGTTCATATCCCAATTATTCCACCTCTGACCTAGCTCCCCGTTAGTGTGCCTGGGGAATCAGTGAAAGATGGCACAAGTATTTGGGCTCCTACACTCACGTTAGAGTTCTAGCAGAAGCTCCCCTGACCACTGTGGCCATTGGAGAGTGAATCAGCAGATGGAAGAATTCTCTCCCTCTCTCTCTCAAAACAAATATGTAAATCTTTAACAAAAAGATTCAGACACATTAGGGAAAGTACACATTGGTCTAGCAGCCTCTTTGAGAGGTGCTGGGTCAACATGTGTGATTTTTAAAGACATGCTATTTCCTGTCATATTAAATAGAAAAAAAAAAACCCACACACCAATAAAGACTCTGTGAGTGCATTGTTCACATTTTTTTAAAAAGCTGATTAAAAAAAAAGCTTCTCTCATAAAAGAAATGGCTAAATAATGTGATATTGCTGACACAATATTCTAGCATAGATTAGAATATGTAATTTCGATATGATTAATGACATATCTCAATGAAAATATTCAAGTGTGCAAAGATGCATATAATATGTTTCATGCAAAAAGAACAAAAAAAACCCATATTTGTTGCTTGGGCACATGGATAAGAATAAAAAAAATAAGCAAAAAAAAAAAAAAAACCAGGTCCAAATTTACAAGACAAATCACTTGTGAGGAATGATCAGAGCCTGGGAGCTGGAGGAGATCAAAGCAGACATGTGACTTGTCTCCACATGTTTAACGTTTTAGTAAATATATAGAGAGGAGGGTGAGAGAAGGCAGTAATACATTTTTCATTTAAAAAATTTTAAAAAGGTAGTTGGGACACACAACAACCTCAAATCTATTGAACAACATCCACAGCTTGTTTTTCAGCTGCTTTGTCACATGATTTTCCCTGCTTGAAACTGATCTGTTGGCGCCACACCTGCCATCCTGCTCAGCGTCAGCGGCACTGAGCACAGGGGCACTCACATAACACTGAAAGTGAGTTTGTATACATTGCCAGACACACATGAGCCCATGTAATTCTCCCAGCAATCCAAAGGGGGGGTACTCTTAAAAACCTTAATTTATGGTGAACAGACTAGGCAAAAGAGGCAATTTGGTTAGCTGCAGGACACATAGCCAGTAACAATGAAGATGACATTTTTGACTGTGCTCTTGACCTCTGTGGGGTCTGCTTCCTGGATAGGGAGAGCTTAGGAGCAGGGTATGGGATAGGGGTGGGGTGCAGGTTTGCAAAGGCTTTAACTTGAAGTTGTTTTTGCTTTTGATATTGAGCTGGAGAACCTCAGCTACTCATCCCATCAAGGAGGGTGGAGGGGATGCGGGTGGGTTTCAGGAAGACTGGCAGCGCTCCTGCTTGGACACCAGTGTCAAGCAGGAGATTCTGGATGGGCAGCAAGGGCAAATGAAGGAGACTGGGTCTTCATTTCTTGTCTGAGAATCGAACAGAGAGGCACATCTCTCACACCTCAACCAAATGCAAACAGATGGGAGCCTGGGCTCACCCATGTGTCCACATTCATTAGGAAATTAACTCCCAGGCAGATGTGACTCATAATACTGTACAGCCACACTGCCTGGCAGGCAAAGCCAGGGGAACAACAGCATCCAGCTAATGCTGAGCAGAGAGGCTGGTGTGACCTTAGAAAAGACAGAGCGTAGCCGATACATAATTTAATGCCAGGATCTCTCTAGCTCTTTCTCCTCAAAATTTATCAAAGTGGGTTCTGTTCTAAACTATTTGAATAAAACATTCCCTTAGGTGCAACTAGCTTGAGATTAGGAGAAGTCATTCAAGGATCTTCTCCTTCCTTCGATCCCAGAGAACTTATCCAGGACCATCCCACCCTAACTCTGGGGAGAAGGGAAGAATTCCCATGGCCCAGGGCCAGGAGAGTATGTCCAGTAACAGGACAGCAGCATCTGGAACTTGGTGGCCACTCATGGAAGGGAGACGAGCCTCCTGATACTTTCTCATCAGGTTGTAACCCCGATGCTGTTGTCTGTTCAAGGAAGTGACAAAATGAATTCAAGACAGTGACAGAGCAAAAAGCTCTCTCTGCCCCAGGACTAATCCTGTCCTACATCCTCTCAAAAGCAACATCAATACATGTTTGTATTTTTAAAAATCAAAGTATAGAACACAGAAATGATTTTCGCCATGGCTCCCCATCACCTTCTACACAAATCCAGGTTCTGGCACTTGACACTTGGGTCCTCATGCTTCCGGTCCCTAGCGACCTTCGTGCCCTCCTCTCCAAGGTCACCTTCAAAGCTCATATCCCTTCATGTTTGTTCCTTCTCTCTCTGAGTGCCTCTGCCATCCTTGTTAGATTTAGAGAATTTCTCATCCTGCCTGGCCTCCTGTCACCTTCCTGCCCAGGCCTCTTCCTCTCCTAGGGTTATACAATGTCCCACACAAGGTGTCTGTTTATGAGGGGCCTTCATGAAGTTCATGAAGAAATAGAATCAAGGGCCCAGTGCAGTAGCCTAGTGGCTAAAAAATCCTCGCCTTGCACGCACCGGGATCCCATATGGGCGCCGGTTCTAATCCCAGCGGCTTCACTTCCCATCCAGCTCCCTGCTTGTGCCCTGGGAAAGCAGTTGAGGACGGCCCAAAGTCTTGGGATCCTGCACCTGCATGGGAGACCCAGAAGAGGCTCCTGAACCCTAGCTTTGGATCAGCGCAACTCCAGCCATTGCGGCCGCTTGGGGAGTCAATCAGGAGATGGAAGATCTTCCTCTCTGTCTCTCCTCTTCCGTGTATATCTGACTTTCCAATAAAAAATGAAATAAATCTTACAAAAAAAAAGAAACAGAATCAAAAGTATGAGTTGCTTGAGTACCAAAAAATAAAAAATTAAGCATATGTGCAAAAAGTGTATCATGAAAAATGGCATCTCTACTTCCCTTACTAACCCCGCACAGTGTCTGGGAAGCAGCAGAACACAGCAGTTAGACCTTGAATTCTGCTGCCACGCCCCCTGCATCCTGGGAAAAGCTGCCTAATCACTGGGCCAGCCTCAGTTTTCCCATCTGAGATGTAGGGATGGCAATAGTTCCTACCTCACAAACTGGGTCTCATGTGAGAGTGTGTAACTTAGCCTCTTGGCGTACAGTGAGCACTGCATGGGTGACCATTTGATCTTACTGCTGGCATTTTTTTCAGTGCAAGTTTTTTTAATAGTTGCTGTTGTTATAAAAATAAAAAGACTATATTCCGCATCTGATCTAACCTTTGGAGCCTAGCAGGCGTGCAATGCAAGTCTGCTGTGTGAATGAAAGATGGGAGCAAAAGAGGGATAACATGGATGAACCCATTCTGCTGCACACTTCTCTGACCCTCACAGCCACAGGTCAGTGTCCCCTTTTACTGCTCCTGATCCTCTGGCCAATGCTAGGCCCCCAGGCCAGCACAAAAGTGCCTAGTGCCTCTCCCCTCTGAAGCTGTCAGAGACAGGAAGCAAGAAGCCAGGGGCCCCTTGGCTCGGGGCCTCCGTCTCCGCAGCAGGACATCTGTCACTTCCCTAAAGGAAACTGAGATTGAAAGCAAAGGGCTTGGTCAGGCAGATGCTGCAGAGCCTTCTTTGCCAACGCAACCATTCCCCCAGCCATTCAGTTATCGCTCTCTGAACACCTGCTGTGGGCAGATTTGGTTGCGCACAGGGACAGAGGCCTTGTCTGAGGGAAGCTCCCAGAACAGCAAAGAAGGTGGGCCAGGCAGGAGACAACTGCTCTCCTGGATGCCTTTTAAGGACCTTCAAGAGCCAGTGACTCAAGAGAGGGTGGGTAAGGGAAGGCTTTCCTGTGTGGCAATCCTTTCATCCATCCTTGATCCTTCCTCCGAGGATCCCTTGTTGAGGAAGTGACATCTGAAGGAGGCAGATGGCAATGAGCAAACCACCGTCACTTCCCATGCTCCCAGCTGCAACTGGACTCAGTTAAAGAGGCCACTGCAGGCACGGCAGAGTGGCTATGTGACCAACCTCCCTGTCCATTCTTGATGGTGTGCTTTGTAAGCAGCCCTGGAAATGCCAGCCAGCCATCAGGGGATCTAATAGACGGACTATGCTCCCAGGACAGCAGGCCGCTGGAAGGGGGATTCATTGACTTTCTTCTGTGTGTTCTCATCCCAGCACCCATGACAAGGACAACTGGCTATGGAGAAATCTTCCTATCAAGTGAGCTCTTTCTGCTTCCCCTCCAAAGTCCCAGGCTTTGCAGCCTCCCAAACATGCCAGGTTCTCTCATACACCCTTACAAACTATCACATGGCTTTATCCTTCCAATTTCAATTCAGAAGTCACCACCTCCAGGAAACCTCCCTGGACTTCCTTCTCCATGTCAAATTAAGAGTGCTTGTGCTTCCTAAGTCCACAAACTTATCGGGATACAAGCCATCAGCTCACCTGTAGCTTTTCCCACTAAAAGGACTAGGATACTGTTGTGCACAGGGACTATTATTTCTGTAGCCCCAAAGCCAACAGAAAAGAAATCCAATGATTTTAAGTTGGGACAAAATAAATGAATGGGTGTGTGGAGGGCATTCAAGAAAGCAAGCAAGAAAGAATGCCCTGAGAATTCTCAAACTCCATCCATGGACAGTGAGGCCCAGGTACTTTGACCCCGAGCTAGGCCACCTGGGTCTAAATTCTGGCTCTTCCACTTCCTAACTGTGCAACTCTGGCCGAGTGACCTAAGCTTTTTGAAAAGCCTCGATTTCTTTGGTAAAATGAGACTAGCAAAAGCACATTCCCGGGCTCGGCAGCGTGGCCTAGTGGCTAAGGTCCTTGCCTTGATCCCATATGGCTGCTGGTTCTAATCCCAGCAGCTCCACTTCCTCTCTATCTCTCCTCCTCTCAGTATATCTGACTTTGTAATAAAAATAAAATAAATCTTTAAAAAAAAAAAAAAAAAAAGCACATTCCCCATGGAAGCCTTGGGAGAGCCACATGAAACAAGGCGTGTAAAATGGTCAACACCAAGCCTGGCACATAGGAGCTTTCAGTGTTAGCTATAATATTATTAGCTCTGCTATTATCATCCATTGATTGCTCTCCCTCAAAAAACTGTTTCATTTTCTCCTTTAACTTCCTAGCCATCAATGACAACTAATTGCTGCCTCTCTTCCCCCTTTCTGGCAAGACTTTTGTTTCTGTGCTTTTGAGTGAGCCCATGGCATGTGGCTTGGATAACTGAAAAAGGGGGAAAGGGACAGAAAGTCTCACGCTGGGATGTAAAGCAGAGTCTTCTAGATGCAGGGATGAAATGACATCTAAGCTGAAAGTGCCCCAGCGTGACTGTGCTGCCCAGTCCCTCGGAAGCAGGTTAAATGAATGTCCTAAATCTCTCAGCCCAATAATAAGCACTGCATAAGCAAGTGTCCGCTCTCAGCTTGCATGTCCCTGGGTCCCAGGGGGGAGATGACAAAGGGATACCAGCCCAGCTGCTGCTAGCAGTCCTCTTCCAAACAGAAAGTGGCAAACTCGCTGCTACAAATTAGCTTCTCTCTGGGGCGGGGAAGAGAAAACAGGGGTGGTAGGAGTGATGAGGTAGGGGGAATGTATGGGCGAGGAAAGCTGCTTTTCAGAGGAGAGAGGTTACTTGTTGCCATAGTCGATTTTGGACGTGACTTTCTGCTTCAGTTCCTTCAGCTCATCTTTGGGCAGAGTTCCTGAGAGGAGCTGGGACCTCCACTCCATCAGGTCATACATCATGGATTGCACCTGCAGGAAACGCTCCTTTTTGCTGGCCTAGGAAACAAGAAACAATTTGCTCTCATCTGCACCCCAGGAGCCCAGTCATCAATTTAACAAACTGTGCCTGAGGCAGGTGAGCCTGTTCAAGGGCCACAGCTTGAGCATCCCTCCCAGATTAAGCAGTGGTTGTAGTTGCTAATCTACTTCTTGCCATTGGGCCACGGAAGTTTTCCAAAAGCAGACAGCATAAACCCAATGACTTCTTAGCTACAGGAAGGGTGATTCTTGACTCCTGCAAACAGACTTAACTGAACAGGAGGGCCATGAACCTCTGTTGTCAGGGGGAACCCAGAGCATAGGCCATTATAGGCTGGGAACCAGGACCATTCCTCAGGTGACAAAGGACAATTTCTAGGTCAGCATTCCCAAACATGGCCTATGGGAGGGGGGAGTGCAAGATGACTCTTGGTGGCACAATATGAAATCGCACCGACCTAAGTCCCCATGCCATGATTCTGTTGCATGCTCAATCTACTATTCTACTAAGGGAAAGTTATAACTTCACAGCAACATGTCTTAACACCTCTTGCACATTTGTGGTTGGAATGATGTAGCCTGCCATGAAGTTTCTTATGTAAGCTGTCTCAACTTTACCAAAAAGAGAGTCCATTTGGGTGTTAAGTAAACATCACACAGGTGGTACAGGTGAAGCGACTGAAATGATTGAGTTTTAAGGATTTCTTGACTAGCATCAAAGGCATGACGGACTTGCCACTCCAAGATTTCAAATGGAAAATGCCAAGTCTCTACCACACATGTGGATGCGATATGTTAAAAGGCTGTAATGGACAGGCACACAAAATCAGTTTAGCCACAAGACTATCATGTGCCTCTAAACCTTCCTAGTGGATCATAGAGAACTTAGAGAAGCCAGGGTGCAAAGAATCACATGTCATAAAATGTGCACATCAACAAAGAAAAGCCTACAAATGACACACACGCCAGCAGGTACGCATGGCACTATAAGCACAGGGTAAGCCATGTTTGACATTTTCACTCTCAGCTTAATGGGTTGCTTAGCTGATTGCTTTCATTAAGAGTCCCGAAGCATCAAAGAAGGACGTAAAATCAGGTCTGCTTCAGGACAAGGAATACACATGCATGATGCACTCTTTCCTTTTTTTTCAAAAATGGCACTTTTTCATGGGTCTGAGGATGAGAACCATCAATTAACTAATACATGAAAACAGTATGTCCCTAGGTATGATCAGCAGATTGCTACATCAATTCCCCTGTGTCTATTAAAAACTCCACCAGAAAGAACTTCATTTTTTGAACAGAGACCAAAGTATGACAAACTTTGGCACTAGTTAGATAACATACACATCACGCCAAATTCTACTTATTATAGTTCTGGCACTAGACAACTGATTTTGTGATCATCACCTCACCTCTCTGGACCTTGATGTTCTCATACATAGTCACGTGTGCTCTGCTATATCACCAAGGCCACCTTGGCCTGCCCTGCTCCAGGCTAACCTCCAAACGTGGACCAAGCTGACAACTACAGATGCTTCCATCCGAGGAAGAAGAGTTTGGGATCTTACCACATACAGCTGCTTCCAGATGCTGCCCCATTCCCAGAGTGTTGTTGTGACTTCCTGGGCTAGAGGGATTTCTGCAGGGATGATGTTCTCTGTATTTCTAGTGAAGACAGGAGAGAAAAACGCTGTTGAGCTGAGACTCAGTTGTTAACTAGAATCAATGCTGACAAGTTCACATTCAATCACAGCTGCTAAGAGGGCCCTTGCTGATGTTAGACTGAACTGCCTCCAACAGCCACTCCAACTGCATCACAGAAGCACACAGGACTTCCTTTTTAGCATCCTCCTTCCTGAGAGTATACGCTTCCTCATTATTCAGAATTCATGTGCTTTAATAAAGTGCAAAGGAGATTTACAGGGAAAAGTCCAATTCTCCATGCCAATTAGGTTTCCCCTGCCCCCAGAATCAGATCTGAACCTGAACGAGTTTGGATTAGTTGTCATATCCAGGGAAGGAAAGATTCACAAATAGACATGGGCAACAGAGAAGGTGAGGAGCACCCTGCAGCTCTACCAAGCCAGACGCTCACAGTCAATGGGAAAAAGTTCCAGGAACCCCCTAAGGGCCAGACCTGGTGAAGAAAGTCAGATACCTTTTTTTCTCAACTGTCACATCTTTGATATGGATAAAAGATCTGGGGAAAATGCCCTGTTGGAAAGAAAACAAAATAAAATCAAAAGAAGTATCCCTATTCCAGGTCACTATGATTTCCACCCCCCATCCCCAAATCACTAAGAATCGTTCCAGAGGCAGACAGAGCAGGAGCAGCATTTTGCACTGCCTTGCTCAGGTCTAGCTATTTCTAAATCCCACAGTGGATCAGAATCTGAATCTAAAGGATGTTCCAATCCCACTGGAGATGTTTATCCTCCTTGGTACGCAAGAGGAGAACATTCCTTGAAAGATGATCTGAGCCACTGACGTTGACTGAGACAAAAAGCCCTGCTTCTCTCCTTCTCCTGCCCGCCTCCAGGAAGGTAGCTGCCCTTCACAGTCGGGAACAGGTACATGATCAGGGCTCATCAGACCTCTTCTCTTTGCATTTGTTTCTTGGAGAGAACAGAGCAGGGTCTTGCCTCTCAACAATGACACATCAGGAGAGAAAGAAGCAGCCTCTACCATTCCCTTGCTCCAAAAGCTTGGCTCATTTAATGAGAAGCTAATCAAGTATTTAGAAGTTCCTTCCTAACTGAAACCTCGGTGGACACCAGATACATCTGGTCTCTGTGCTAGACACACCATGAGTGAAGACCAGATGAGCCAAACAGGTGCCTGCTCTTACAGAGATGACAGTATGTGTCATGTGGGGCTGAAAACAAGAGAACCCGGAGAGGCAGACACAAGGGCCTGTCCTGTCCATGTGTCATGCCAAGTGTATAATTAAGGAGGCAAATGAATGCCCCAACAACTCCAAAGGAAGACAAGAGTCAGGGAGGAGAGTAATCATCAGGAAAGGGTACAGGGAGAAGGGAACATAGAGGCTGGCCTTAAAGAAGAAGGGAGAAGGGAAGGAAGTGGAAGCAGAGCAAGTGCCATTCTTCTCTCCGTGTGTCCTGTGGTCAGACACACGGAGGGGACAATGGTTATGGCCTGGAAGCAAAGGTGGGAAAGAATTGCTTAGACAAATGGCCAGCCAATGTACAGATATTCAGTGCTGTCCCTAATGACAATGAAAAGTCTTACCTGCAACATTTTGTGCTTTATCAAGTAGCCCCTATACCAATCTGCAAAGAGAAAACAAAGAAACAGGTCTTTGATGCAAGTTCACAAATTTTCTGCTGGATGGTGGTGTTTTGTCTTTGTTTTGTTTGTTTGGGTTTTGTTTGTTTGTTTGTTTTTTACCAGCAAAGAAATTATTGCAAACAGCTTTCAGACACCTGATAGGGAGTCTAGTGTTCTGAAATCTATTGAATTGGTTGCCAACATCTCAGCATAACAGCTTCAAACCACAGGGATTTCACACAAAGATGTAATTTTTCCCTTTCTTTTCGTGAAGAACCAAGAGACTCAGCCACACTGGCCAGGATTTCCTCCAGTCTCCTGGTTCTAGCTGACCGGTGTCGAGAAAGAGCAAAGAGAACAGGTCCCTCCAACTCTGCAGACCCTCCCAATTCTTCCACTCACTTGCCTCGCTTGCCCTGGGGCCCCATGTTCAGGCAGGTGGGCCCCAGGATCAACTGTACGTTTTTCAATTCCTGCCTCCTGGATACATAAAGGCTTGCGGCTTCCGACAAGCATCCTAAAATTATACTCAACAGCTCTAACCACTGTATTGCGACTGGCAGTTAGTCATCACACACACACACACACACACACACAAATGTGAGGTCAGAGACAAGCAAAGGGATGGGAATTTTATTAGACAGAAATCTAAAAAATGATTTTATTAATAGAAATCCAAATCTCAGGCAACTCTCTGGCCAAATGAACTTTCATGCAGCAAGTACTGATGACTACCATGAGTGTGCTGGCCTTTAAAACGATTTGAGCACAGTCAAGCAGTGGCATTTGTCATCTCGGTAAATAAAAAGCGTCTGTCGGGTGCCTCATTAGCAGACTCTCATTACTGGGCTAACAGATTGTTGCCAGAATGCAACAGACCCACGTGGGAGCCCCCAAACCAGCAACTTAAAATGAAAAGTCATGAGCCAGAAGGAAGATCAGGCCTGAAAGACAGGGCTAAAGAAACCGGGGGTCTTATTTTGAGCAACAGGAAGTGACAGAAAGGAAAGAAGATAGAAGGGACAGAGAGTGGAAAAACAGAAAGGAAGAGAGGGAAGCTCAGGTCTACAGCACTCACTGAATAGCAAGGCTGCTGGCTCCAACACAGACATCTGAGGTATGGACTGCCATGATCCCACCTAACAGATGAGTGGTCTTCTGGAGGCACAGAGACACCTAGTGAGCTTACCAGGGATACACAGCTAATAGTAACAGTACTAAGATCCGAACATACACAGCCGTCACACTGTGCTTTTGGACTCACGGAATAAGGAGTCTATTGTTCTTCTAATGTTTCCATTTCTCAGCAACTGAAACATCTATTAGCTACTAAAACAATTAACAGTGGTGCTTACAATTTTAAAGTGTTTACTATGTGCTGGGAACCCTGTTTGGCTCTTTTTAAAAAAATTTTTTTAACATTGTAAATTAATATTCATGACAATCCTATCAATTAGGATGCATGCAGCAGTTCTATATATTAAACAGAGAGAAACAGAGATTGGACAATTCACTGCTGGTCACATAGCTCAGGGCTGCTGTAGCTGACATGAAATTTGATCATGTGACTTCCAGAGAGGCAATCCTTGCCACATAAGGACCGCCTGTCCCCTCCCACCAGCAAGATAGGAATACAGCTTTGCAATATTATTACTAACCATCATTCACTGATCATAAGAGGCATGCAAAGTTGTGTGCTAAGTGTGCAACGGGCACTCTCCTTTAATTCTCATAGGAATACTGAACTAGGCATTAACATTCCAATTTTTACATAAAAAAAAGTTGAGACTGACGTCAAGATCAATCCATGGCTCAGTCAAGACCACGTGACTTTAAAGTCAGCACCCAAAGCTGTGAAATCATATTAACGGGGACAGAGCACAAGTATGTGTAACTCTAGATCACCCAAATCCCCCACAAAATATAGGAAAACAATGGCAAGACCCATGGCCCCAATCACTCTGAGATCACGCCCTCCTCTGCATCTCTATGACAGGAGGCCTCTCAAGGTGCCTTGATTTTTTCGATCCAAGCATTTACCTGCCCTGACCTCTGATACTTAGTCACAAGTACCTGTTTTGGAGGCTTTGTTGTTCTCAAAGCTTCAGCTCACTTCTGAACACAAGAATTTGCTGACACTTGCCCCCAGCCTCCACATCTTGGCTCCTCAGACTCAAGGCCAAGCTGCACTGATAGCACACCTACTAGGTACACAGCACTGCTTTAGCGTTTTCATAAACAAAGCTTGAGTGATTTTATAGGAAAAATTTAGCGCATTTCCACTTGCCAGATTATAGCAGTGAGACTTGAAGGAGAGATCCCAATATTCTTTAGCAAGATCCAAATCCATGTCTAACGCAGCAGCTGTACCAAGACCACCCTCAAGACTGCTGGGTCCTGGACCTCTGGTGCTGATGGCAACTCCCTAACTTGCCCATCATGCACCTCTACCTCACTGTTCCAAGAGTGGACTGGGCAAACAACAATAGCTGACACACAAGGGGAAAACCCCCAAGATAAGGACAGTGTGATCAAAAGTAGGCTCACTGTGGGCCCACCCCAATGGCTCAACTGGCTAATCCTCTCCTTGCAAGGGCTGGAATCCCATATGGAGCTGGTTCATGTCCTGTCTACTCCACTTCCCATTCAGCTCCCTGCTTGTGGCCTGGGAAAGCAGTGGAGGATGGGTCAGGACCTTGGGATCCTGCACCCATGTGGGAGACCCAGAGGAGTCTCCCAGCTCCTGGCTTCAGATTGGCTCAATTTCAGCCATTGTGGCCATTTGGGAAGTAAACCAGTGGATGGAAGATCTTTCTCTCTGTCTCTCCTTCTCTCTGTAAATCTGTCTTTCCAATAAAAATCAATAAATCTTATAAAAAGAGGGGAGTTCACTTTTACACAACAATTATCATAGCCCAGGACTTGCCTGAGCACAACTTTATTTTGAGTTTATGAGGTCAAGAGTGTAGACCCTTCAAAATATGACTAAGTACCCTTACAGGAAAGCTTGCACCCTCTCTTCCCCTCTGCATCCTCTGCCATCTGAGGATACAATAAGAACACATTCAAGTTCAGACTAGGAAGTGGGTCCTCAGCAGACACCATATATGTCCATGCCTTGAACTTGGACTTCTCAGTCTCCAGAACATCAAGAAATAAATTTCTATTATTTAAGCCATCTGACCCGTGGTGTACTATTACAACAGCCTGGACTGTGACATGCATCCTGAAGGGAGAGGAGAAAAGGGACTTTTTTGTTGTACAATAACTTTTTAAAAATTATGAAGTGTCAATTGTTCAACTCATGTTCCTTTCCTAACTCCAAAATCAAGAACTCCCAAATTCTCAAACCACTGTGGAGTCAGGACAGAAAAGGAAAAATCAAAAATATTCCAAAACCTCAGAGAACAATTTAAGACTGGAGACTTTGTCCTTTCTCCCCCATTTCCAAAGAACCTGACATTCGGTTATGTCACTCAAGCCTCAGTGTTTTCACCTGCAAAAAGGAAAAAATACTGCCTCATCGATGACTGTATTTAAATATATCTTTAAATATTTTAAGGTAAATGCACTAAACCTTGAGGAAGGAAAAAAAATAACAATTTCATGATAAATGATACCTGTAACATGGATAAAAGAAGAACAACGAAATAGGAGAGGAATAAAAACAGCTTTTCAACTGCATCTGAAACTTTTATTAAAGAAATGTCTGAAACAAGAATCTGAATGATGTGCGCCTGAATGGACTTTTTACTTTCTTATATAATGAATTCTTTAATGTTAAGGTAACATAGAAGCTGATATCTATCAGTGGGTAATACTAAGCAGCTGTTTTGTTTTGTTTGTGGGGTCTGTTGGTTTGTTTGTTCTAGCAGAAAGCATGCCAGCAAAATTTAATGAAGAAAGAATGAAAACAGTACACCTGACAGACCAGGTGGGCATCTCAGTAAAGATCTGAAAGCCAACTCTGACTGCAAAGCTTCCACACAGCAAAGCAAACAATCAACAAGACCAAATGGCATCCTACAGATTGGGGGAAAATATTTACCAACCATATATCTGATAAATGGTGAATATTCAAAACGTAGAAAGAACTTCCACTTCTCAAGAACAGAAAACAGTTAAAACTGGAGTGGCGGAGGGCGGGGGGAGCAGCGTTGTGGCACAGCAAGTTAAACCACCATCTGTTACTCCAGTATCTCATATTGGAAAGCGTGTTCAAGTTCCAGTTATTTTGCTTCTGATCCAGCTTCCTGCTAAGACATCTGAGGAAGCAGCAGAAGGTAGCCAGTGTGCTTGAGCCCGTGACAGTAACACAAGAGAACTGAAGGGACTTCCTGGCTCCTGGCTTCTATCTGGTCCAGCCCTGATCCTTACAACCATTTGAGGAATGGAATCTCTCTCTCTCACTCTAGCTCTTGCTTTCTCACCACTTTACCTTTCAAAGAAATAAACATATTTTTTAATGAGTAAAGGATCTGAATACACATTTCCCAAAAGCACAGACCAAAATGGGCAAGAGGTATTTGGAAAAAAAATTGTTGCAGGTCATTAATTTTAAGGGAAATGCTCATTTAACCCACTATGACATATTACCTCATACCTGTTACATGAATTAGTGTCAAAAGGTCAAATGATAACAAATGATTGTGAAAGCATAGAAATAAGAACCCTGCTACCCATGGATGGGAATGCACATTATGCACTGTGGAAAACAATATGGATAATTCTAAAAAGAAATGAAAAGTACAGCTATCATGTGACCAGCAATCCCACTTTGGACAACTACCCAAACAAAAAGACATCTTCACTTCGTAAAGAGTACTCCGTTTTTGTTTTTTTTTTTTTTTTAAGTGCAATACATGAGAGTGAAAAACAGTAGCTACCAGGGATCACGGGGTGCATCAGGCTGGGGGCACAGGGTTTGGAGGAAGAAAATGGAGAGATGCAGATCAAAGGTCACAAAGTTATAAATTCATAGGATGGACAGGTGTAAAGAACTAATGTAAAACATGAGGACTCCAATTAGTACAACTGCTCTTTATTTTGGATTTCTTCCAAATGGTACAAGAATGAAGATCAAAAGGGAAGGAGTAAGTGTGGGATGATGGACATCTTAATTCACTTCACTACAACTTTTTACTGCCTACAGACACCCTTAAACATCACATTATAAACCTAAAATACATACAATAAATTTTTTTAAAAATCTGTAACTTACTGCTTATGTGCTCCCCAAAAAGTCACCACTGCATTTTTCCAGCCCTTGATTCCCTCCTCTATAAAACGGGAACATGGTAATGCTTGTCTTACGAGAAGGTTACATGAAGTAAAATGCTGAATTTGCCCAATGTCTAGTATTTAAGAGCTTGAAAAATTAGTAGATACTGTCCTTTACAGGAAAACCTACTAGAAGAATAATCATAATCCACAGGAGATGTATTTTCTACCTTATTTCTAGGACTTACAGACTTGGAATATCATTTTTTTTCTTTTATTGAAGTCATTTCAACATATTTCCATAGCAACAAAGCAAATGAGACATGCTTCAAAGGCAACATAATGGTAGTTTATTGACGCTCTAGCTTCATCTTTATTCAGCAGGCAGGAAGACCTCACTTTATAAACCTACAATTAGGGAGCAGTTATTACCCAAGAAAATGAGTTCTTTTCGCACTGAACTGTCTCTGGTGCAAAACTAAACAAAAAACCACCTCCTCGTGAAGTGGTGTTCTAAAAAGATCCCTGGGTAAGTGTTCATAATGTCCCTACTTACTGTCAAAGTGAACAGCTTTGTTGGGTCAGGATCACCCTCACTTGAAGTTGTTAGTATAGAAGCGTTACACGAACTACAAACACACCACACTGCAAGAGGCAGATTCAGAAACTGCTCACATGGACACTTTGCAGCTGAACTTCAGAGCTGACTTAAAAGCGCTCCCTGCCTGGCAGTGGCAAGAGCGAGTCTCAGAATGGCATGTCTCACGTCCTGCCGTTGCTGAAAAACAGCAACAATGAAAACAAAACAAAATTTTTTAAAAAAAAAAGCAAGTCGAAAATCTTTTTCAGTTTCCTCCTTCACTCCTTTTTCTAGTTGAGTTTGACCTCTGGTGAGATCTAAAAGCTCCTTGAGAAGCACAATATTTAAAAAACTAAATAAGTATTGCATTTTGCCCCCCACTAAGGGTAGCCCAGCAAAGCATGCATATCTCTGGGGGGAATGGAACCTTCCCCGTTGCTCCAAAAAGCAAGAGCCAAGAAGCAAGTAACAGAGCATGGAGCACATATGCCCTCAGACGGGCTTGTAAAGAAGATTCTAAATGATCTGTGTTATCACCAAACAATAGCCTCCCAGCTCAGTTTCTGGGATACAAGCGACAAACACAAACAGGGCTCTTTGTAGGTGAACAATGTTTCCTTAGAAGAATATAGCACAGCCTCTCAACCCCATGACTACATCCAATTGCCAAGCAAGCGCCTTTCAGGAGTTTCACACAAATATGTTGGAAGTCACTGACAACTCATTCCAAGACGTTTGTGCAGTGAAGTGGCTGATCTCGGTTTTAGTTGAGCAGAGAAGGCAGATTCAGAAAGAGTATCCCAGGCTACCTCCATCCCTGGGCCTATGGACACTGGGGAAAGGGAAGAAGAAAGTGAGTGACACCCCTGATAGGAAGTTGAAGCCTCTGGATGTCATTACACATCAGCAGAAATGTTAACCAAACTTGACTGAAAGAAGCAACTGGAGAAAAAAAGAAAACACTTTTTGTATGTGGTCCTTCGCGGGAGGAATTCCTACTGCCCAATACAACTCTGCCACATCTAGAATCAGAACATAGAATACTGATGCAACTTCTGGCAGCCAGTCAGATGTAACATAGATACAGTGATGCATTTGACTGTTCGACAGTGGGTTCTCTTCTAAATGATGTGTGAGTTTGCACCATAGCAGTATGTTATCTTTGCAAAAGGTGACAAGTATTCACACCCAAGGTTCCAGGTCAGGCTGTTCTTTTCCCCTATTCATTCAGCTGGGTAAATTTTTTTTTAAGATTTATTTTATTTTTTTTTATTACAAAGTCAGATATACTGAGAGGAGGAGAGACAGAGAGGAAGTGGAGCTGCCAGGACTAGAACCAGTGGCCATATGGGATCAAGGCGAGGACCTTAGCCACCAGGCCACGCCCCAGCTGGGTAAATTTAAAGAGGCCTTCAAGAGACTAGGAAGGGATGACCTCACCTACTCAGGCAAACAAATCCTCCGCCTTCAATTGACCTTGGTTTTGTTGTAAGGAAATACCCTGGCCGGTCTCTGCAGCTCGACATAACAGAAGAATGGAAATGACCAACACAGTACGCTTTCTATGAACCAGGCACGGTGCTCGCCTCTTGTGTTTGGTTAAAATTTATTTAAAAGACAGAATGACAAAAAAGGGGGGAAGAGGGGAAAGACAGAAGGACCTTCTTCCATCCACTGGTTAGCTTCCCAAATGCCTAGAACACCCAGGACTTGAGGCAGACTGAGACCAGTAGCCTGAACTCCAGCCAGGACTCCCACGTGAGTAACAGTATGTCAAGCATTCAGGCATCATCCACGGCCTCCCTGAGCACATGAGCAGGGAGCTGCATCAGAAGCAGAGCAGTCAGGGATCAAACCAACACTCAGACATGGGATCTGGGGCATTGCAGGCAGCAGCTTAGTCGGCTGTGCCACAATGGCGGCCCCAGCTTCTTCACTTCCACTCATTTCATTATCCTAACAAGTCCAGGAGGAAATTCTGAAGAAGGTGATGACAACCCATTTGAAAACCCAGTGCACAGGAACCTATTTATACCAGATTATGCAGCTAGCAGGCAGCAAAAGCAAGGACGAATTTTCTATTTCAAATGCCCATACTCTTTCCAATTCTTTGGGGGTGGGGGAGAGGGACATTGTGAGACACGCTTAAACATTAGTGAGAAAGAAGAGACACTGATCCTAATAAGCAGAATTTATTGTTGCTGATACATGAACCAGCCAGTTCAGTGGCAGTGAAAGCAAGACCTGTGCCTGTGACACTACGAGGGGTACCTAGGATCATCACAAACTGCAGTTTGTGGAAAGGACCAGATGTAATTGCTGTGGGTAGGCTCCTTGCTGCTGATGACACCCTCACAGTAGCCTGCCTCTGGCCTGCCCTTCCACGGCCTCTTTGGTGGATCAGTTGAGGTACTCAGCCCTCTACTCTCTCCTTTCTCCTTGGCTCAGCAAAGCACTGTGCCACCCATGTATACAGGACAGGCACACAGAACTGTGGTGATCCAGCAGGGCCAAAGAAGGGTAGCCGACTCTTCCTGATCATGTGACTGACACATTGCCCAGCTCATTTGTTTGGTTCTCTTTTTAAAGTCTTACTAATTAATGTATTTGTATTTGAAAGGCAGAGTGACAGAGAGACAGAGATTTTGCATTCTCCTATTCCCTTTCCAGATGCCTGCAACAGCCAAGGTTGGGCCAGGTCAAAGCCAGGAGCACAGAACTCCATCTGGTCTTCCACAAAAAAGTGGCAGGAACCCAAGTGCTTGATCCAGCAGACGCTGCCTCCCAGAGTGTGCATGAGCAGTACAATGCATTGGAAGTGCAGCAGGGACCCAACCCCAGGCACTCCGGCCTGCAACGCAAGCACCTCAAATTACACTTTGACTCTGTGCCAAATATCCACCCTACTCCTTTTGGTTCTCATGTGCAAGCCGGGTTCCTAACATCATTTGTTGATGACATAGAACGCTGGCATCTAAGTCCAAGGCCATGTGCCTTAGTGCAAATTTTTACAAGCACCCCACACTCTCTCTACCACCCTTGGTAGACACATCCCAATTAGACACTTGGCTTCACGAAGGGTTGGCACTGCTTTGGCCACAATGGCACTCCCAGCATGATGATGGGCATGGGCTCCTACTGTCTATGTGCTTTTGTGTGTTACACAAACCACACCACAATGCACAACAGCCCTTCTGCATAAAGTTTAACAGGTTTAAAATACGTGAGACTCTTCCAAACTGTAATAATGCTTTCCATCACTTATACAAGTATTCATTCTAATAAAGAAGTAGACCTTGGAATCACAGGCCCAGACAATCTAAGGACTGTGGCATATGGAAAACATAAAATCACTCAGTTAGAGATTGTCAATCCCTCAAATAAGAAAGCACTTTAGTTCAATAAATACTAACTATAGTTACCCTAGAGTATCTTTGGGATACTGGTTCCAGAATCCCTGAGAATGCCCAAACTCACAAGTGCTCAAGTTCTTACATAAATACTGCAGTAACCTACACAATCCTTCAGGATACTTCACATCATCTCGAGATTATTTATCACATGTGACATAACAGGAATGATGAATAAATCATTGTGATACTATGTTTCTTAAGGAATAATGAGGAGAAGAATGTCTGTACACCGTCAGTAGACATACAATAGTTTTCTCCTACTCGGTCCAGCCCAATTTGCAGAGGATTTTGCAGCCATGGAGTGCTGACTGCACTAACAAAAACAAAACACTTCAACATGCCCCAGTGCGGGGTCCCAGGGAGGGCTGGAGGTGACTGGTCTGTACTATGGGCTGCTCTGGGGTCCTGACTCACCTCCGCAGGTCTCCTGTATCCGCACCACATCTCCAATCTGTAGGGAAAGCTGGGGAGCTCCATTGCCTTCAAAGTTGTATATGGCTGTGAAAAGGCAGAGAGAGACAATCAGGTGAGACCTCCAGGTACCTTGGATCTGCTCCTTCCTGAGCTCGCTGTATTCAGTCGATTCCACACCCAGGCAATCCACAGAGTGAAGCAAACGTTGAAACCTCTTTCGGATCCCAGGAGTCAATCCAGACCCAGCCAGGCTCCCAAAGCAGGCATCACCCTCCTATATGCCCTCCTCTACTCCAGCCTCAATGACAAGGAGGCTGTTTATATCATGTACTATGAGCTGGCTTCAGACTGCACACCATGAATATGCTTGTACAGCGTCTCATTCCAACCTCACAGCAACCCTGAAAAGATTGGATTCTGCTCCCAAAGGAGGAATCAGAGAGACTGGGAAGGTAACCATTCTGGCCAAAGTCACGAGCTTATGAAGTGTCACGAAAAACAGCAGCATCCAGCTTGCATATCCCCAGCCACAGCGACAGTCTTCAGGCTGCTCCCTAGGACTTCAGCATGGCTCCAGAGCCATTCCATCCTCACTGTCCAAGGAAGCCACGTCTCCCTCCCACCCAGCTTCAGCCCGCCTTGTTCCTCCAGCTAGAGAAGTCTGCTCCTTAGCCTTCCCCAAAGCAAATCTTTTCTTCCGAAGTCTAGCTTCCTCTGTGACTACCCCCACTCCCAGTTCCTTCAGATTACAGACGCCCATTTCCCAACTGTTGACAGTGATAAAATGAGGACTCGACACGCCCCCCACCCACTGATCCTCCAGTTTCTGGGGAACAAGAGTTGGCCAGGAACAAATCTGAGTCCTGTCTACACCGTCAGGGCCTCCACTCTGCCTCGGACAACAGGAGATCAGGCTGTGCCGGAGCAGTGCTCAGGCCCCGCCGCCTGCTCCCAGTCTCTGCAGCCTGAGTGTTGCTTCCCAGGACTGGAAGGAATCAGAGTGAGTATTGTTGCAGTTGTCTTACCCTTTCTGTGGATTCCCTGAAGGAATACCAACAAGCTTCTCTTTGTCTCCCTTCACTCCAGACAGAGAAGCAGTTATGCAGAAGACATATGGTCAAAACCTTTCAAAGGAAAAGGAGCTACCTGCTCCAATAGGGAGCAGAAAAAGTAATTTGAGGAGGGAAATTAAAAAAAAAAAAAAAAGGAAAAAAAATCCACCAAAATCCCTCTGAAGTGATAGGGCCAGAACGAAGGTTTAGTTGGCTAATTCTCTACCCGTGACTTCCAGCATCCCATAGGGGTGCTGGTTCATGTCCCAGCTGCTACAACTCCCATCCAGCTCCCTGTTTGTGGCCTGGGAAAACAGCAGAAGAAGGCCCAAAGCCTTGGGACCCTGCACCTGCGTGGGAGACGTGGGAGAAGCTCCTGTCTGCTAGCTTCAGATTAACTCAATTCTGACCATTATGGCCATTTGAGAAGCGAAACCAGCAAATGGAATATCTTTGTTTCTGTCTCTCCTTTTTTTTTTTTTCTGTAAATCTGCTTTTCCAACAAAAATAAGTAAATTTAAAAAAGAGTGAAATGCTTTAGAGAATACGGGCTTTAACAGATATCCACACACACAGCTGGAATTTAGAGAGCCAGGCATTAGGACAGCCACTTCTTGAGAAAAGCTGAGAAACCCTGAACTCTCCCCGCCGGCTGATCTTTAAGCTCCAAGCAAGCAGGAAGCTGGGCTAGGGCAGAGCTGGAAATGGCCTGACTCAGCACTGAAGGTGTGCCCCACCACACAGACAGTCAGCTGCAAAGATCAGACTTTCTTTTTTCTTTTATAGCAAATATTTAAGAGCCTTCAGTGACTACACACAACAAACAATACAGTCTTCACACAAACACTTTACGAAAACCCAAACAATATTATCTACAGCTATGAAAACAAGCACTTCCCAGAGTCGACACAGTACAATATTCAAAATGCCCTCTTTTCCAACTCAAAATTACAAAGAGTAAAAACAAAACAAAACAAAACAAAAAAACAAGAAAGTGTATCTTATTCACAGGGTAAAGGAAATTAATAGAAATTGTCCCTAGAAAGGGCATATTCTTCATGTATGAGACAAAAACTTTAAGTTGTCTTACACATGTTCACACAGCTCAGGAAACTGTGGGAGAAGAACAAGAAATCAGTGGAATGATGCCTCAGAAAATAGAGAATATCATTAAAGTGACAAGCATTACAAAAAGGAATCAAACAGAAATTCTAGCGTGAAATGTAAAAATGGCAAATATGAAAGACAAATATTTTTTATTTTTATTGGAAAATCAGATACACAGAGAGAAGGACAGACAGAGAGGAAGATCGTCCATCCATCGATTCACTCCCCAAGTGGCCGCAACGGCTGGAGCTGCGCTGATCTGAAGCCAGGAGCCCAGAGCCTGCTCTGGGTCTCCCACCGGGCCCCTAATAGGAAAAGTTAACTGGAAAGATTCTGTAGCGTATTTGAGCCGGCAGAAGAAAGAATCAGTGACCTGAAAGAGAAGTCTCTGCAAATTAGTCATCCTGAGTCGCAGAAAGAACAAACAGAGCCTCGGAAATCTGCGGAGCACTAGAAGGCACACCAACATACACCGAATGGGAGTTCAATCATGAGAAGACAGAGCAAGGCGAAAAGGAAAAACTAGAGACAGAATGGCCAAAAAAAAAAAAAAAAGAAAAAAGAACTAAGTGGAAGATGGGACTGCACACCCAAGAGGTTCAATGAGGCTGAGGCAGGATAAGCTCAAAGAGATCCACACTGGGACACAAAGCTGCAAACTCTCAAAACTAAGAACGGATAGAGAGAAACCCAAAAGTGGTGAGAAAGTCATTCAGTATGTACAAAGGGGCCCTAAATAACTGAAGAAATAATCTCTCTTCTGAAACCATGGAGGTAAGAAGGTAGTGAGATGACATATTCAAAGTGGCGAAAAGAAAACTTAAAACATCTCTCAGCTAAGAATCTGTACCCCGGGGACTGGGGTCAGCTCTGTGGCACAGCACTCTTGTACCCCGGGGACTGGGGTCAGCTCTGTGGCACAGCACTCTTGTACCTCGGGGATTGGGGTCAGCTCTGTGGCACAGCACTCTTGTACCCCGGGGACTGGGGTCAGCTCTGTGGCACAGCACTCTTGTACCTCGGGGATTGGGGTCAGCTCTGTGGCACAGCACTCTTGTACCCCGGGGACTGGGGTCAGCTCTGTGGCACAGCACTCTTGTACCTCGGGGATTGGGGTCAGCTCTGTGGCACAGCACTCTTGTACCCCGGGGACTGGGGTCAGCTCTGTGGCACAGCACTCTTGTACCCCGGGGACTGGGGTCAGCTCTGTGGCACAGCACTCTTGTACCTCGGGGATTGGGGTCAGCTCTGTGGCACAGCACTCTTGTACCTCGGGGATTGGGGTCAGCTCTGTGGCACAGCACTCTAATCCTCCACCTGCAGCATCTGCATCGTAAATGCATGCCGGTTCAAATCGTGGCTGCTCCACTTCTGATCTAGCATTCCTGGCCTGGGAAAGCAGCGGAGGATGACCTAAAGCTTTGGGCTCCTACACCCACAGGCGAAGAAGTTCCTGGCTCTTGGCTTTCCACTGACTCAGCTCCAACCCTTGCGGCCATTTAGGGAGTAAACCAGCAGAAAGAAGATCTCTCTCTCTCTCTCTCTCTGTTTATCTCACCTTCTCTCTGCAAATCTGCCTTTCAGATAAAATAAATATTTTTCGAAAAGAATCTGTATTTCACAAAAGTATCTTTCAAAAATTCAAAGGACAAATTAGAAGATAAATACTAATAAAAACTAAACCAATTAAGACATAAATACCAATAAAGACTGAGGGAGTCTGTCACTAGTAAACTTGAAAAGACAGCTATATAAAATAATATTGATACATATACAATCTCGTGCATGTGACACCAAGATGTAATTTATAACAGCAACATTAACATGGAGATACACAGCTAAACAGAAGCAGAGGTTTTTGTATACTATCGAACCTCAGATGAGACTATCTAAAACTATATTGATATAAATTTAATACATTAAATTGTAAATACCAAGCTACTCACTAAGACAATAACTAAAAAATTTGAGAAACACAAATAAGAATGGAACTTACATATAGCACATGAAAAAACTACACACAAAATAAATAGCAACAAAATTTAAGAACAAAAATAAATAGCAAAATAAGTAGAAAACAAATATCAAAATGAAAGATGGAAATCCTTGCTTATCAGCATTTACGTTAAATGAAATCAGATTAAACTATATCAAAGGCAGAGATTGACAGAAAAAAATTAAAACATGATCCAACTCCACTGTCTGCAAAAATCAGTGTGCAAGTAATGACATGAACAAGTTCGACTGGAACAGAAAGGAAAAAAATGTTTTGTGCACATAGAAACCCTCCAGACAGCTCTGATGAATATGCTAATTTGTAGACAATTTAGACTAAAAGTCAAAAACTTGTTACACAAGACAAAGAAGAACATTACATATTGGCAAAAAGATGAATATATCACGAAGATATGACTCTAAGCAACAAATATAGGTTACTAATAAGAGAAAACAAAAATTCATGAAACACATATTGACACACTTAAAGGGAGAAATGATTTTACAATAGTAGTGGAAGATTTTAATACATCACTACTACCAATAACAGATAGAACACCCAGGCAAACAATCAATAAGGAAATAGAAGACTTGGAATGTGCTACACATGCTATAAACAAGTCAATTGAACTGATTTATCCAGAACATTGCACCCTACAGCAGAGTAAACATTCCCCTCAAGTGTCCAAGCAATATTCTTCAGGCTGGATCACAGGTCAGAGCTCAAAACTTGTCTCAGTAAATTAGGACGCTGATATCAATCAAAGCATCTACTTAAGGGAAAAGAAACAGGGTTGAAATCAATAACAAAGAAAATTTGAAATAGCACAAATATACATATTACAATATATTTTCAAAGCATCTGTGGCTTAAAGAACACTCAAGAGAAATTAGAAAATATCTGTAGATAAGCAACAAGGAAAACACTCTCTATAAAACTTTATGCAGCCAGGTAAAGCAATGATCAGACAGTAATTTGTAGCCATAAAGATCTACATTTAAAAAGAAGAGCAATCTTAAATCAACAATTCTATCTTTCTACCTTTAGGAACTAGAAAGAGGAAAGGAAATAGTAAAAATTTGAAGCAGATGTAAGTGAAGAAGAGAAAAACAACAAAGAATTAAAACCAAAAGTAGATTCTTTGAAAAGATAAGGCTGATGATGAACTTTCAGGTAGGTTAAAAACACAGAGGTCTCAAATTATCAAAACCAGAAATGACTGCCAGAACATTATTATCTACTTTCTTTATTTGAAAGGCATATTTACAGAGAACAAACAAGAGTCAGAAAAAAAGGTCTTTAACCTGCTAGTTCACTCCCCAGATGGCCGTAACATCCAGAGCTGAGCCAATCTGAAGCCAAGCAACTGAGCAATCCATTGCTGCTATCCCAGGACGTAAACAGGGAATTGGATAGGAAGTGGAGCAGCCAGGACACAAATCGTCACCCTTACGGGGATGCCAGAGCTGCAGGCAGAGCATTAGCCTAAAACAACACTGTGCAGGCCTCAAGAACATTGCTATCAAATTTACAGGAAACAAAGGGGTTATAGCAAATGTTAAGAACAATTGTGCCAGCTGCCTGCTTTCAACCAAGAACCACACTTGGATGTGCTGGGCTTGAATAAATCATCCTTGTGCACTTGGATCGACTTAAAAAAAAAACCGACAATTGTGCACCCATAAATTGGATAATGTAGATGAAGCAGACAAATCTCCAGAAACACACTGTCAATATTGATACTTGAAGAAATAAGAACTTAAATATAACAACTGACACTTCAAATTAATAATAAAAAACCTTCCAGGAGCCACCCATATCAGAATACTTAATAAAAGTCCCGGCTACTCTGCTTCCAAATCCAGCTCCCTGCTAATGCACACCCTGGGAGGTGGCAGGTTCCAGTACCTGGGCTCCTGCCGCCTGTGGCAGATCTGAGTGCCAGGCTCTTGGCTTTGGCCTGGTCCATCCTCAGCTGTCATCGGCATTTGGAGAGTGAACAATTGGATGAAGATCTCTCTCCATTCTTTGTGTGTGTGTGTATGCATTTCAAAGAAAATGAAAATTGAAACATAAATTTAAAAATTCTCCTAGCAAAGTCTAAAAAAAGTTATGCATTCCACCAAATATTTAAAGAATTGACACATATGCTTAAAATCTTTCAAAAGCTAGAAAAAAAGAGAGAATGATTCCTAACTCATTTTATGAAGCCAAAAACTACCTTGACATTAAGATAAGGAATTAACAAAAAAAATTGAAAACTATACATTAATATCGCTTATCACTATAGATCCAAATATCCACTAAGCAATACCAGCCAAGTGAATCCACAGCATATTAAAGGGCACCACTACCATGTGCGATTTATCAGAAGGATATGAGGATGACTCCACATGTAAAAATAATCATACCCTTGGGCCCAGCGGCGTGGCCTAGCAGCTAGAGTCCTCGCCTTGAACGCACCGGGATCCCATATGGGCTCCGGTTCTAATCCTGGCAGCCCCGCTTCCCATCCAGCTGCCTGCTTGTGGCCTGGGAAAGCAGTCTGAGGACAGCCCAAAGCCTTGGGACCCTGCACCCGTGTGGGAGACCTGGAAGAAGTTCCTGGATCCTGGCTTTGGATCGGCATAGCATCGGCCGTTGTGCTCACTTGGGGAGTGAATCATTGGACGGAAGATGTTTCTCACTGCCTCTCCTCCTCTCTGTATATCTGACTTTCCAATAAAAATTTAAAAAAAATAATAATAATAGTAAAAATAATCATACCCTTGGATATAAAATATCCACTAAAAGATACCAGCTACCTGAAGGGGAAAAATCTGCATCACCACCTTACTTGATGTCTAAAACAGGAATTTAGCAAATTCCAGCACCATTTCATAATGAAAAGCAATCAATAATCTATGAATAGAAGGAGACTTCTTGCAACATGATAAAAGGAATTTATGAAAAACCGACAGCCAACATCATACTCAATGGTGGAAGACTGAGAGTTTTCCTGTTAACATAGGAAACAAGGCAAAGATGCCGTCAGCTTTCAGCATCTTGCCTCAACACTGTACTAGAAGTCCTTTATCAGAACAATTAGAAAGGAAAAGAAATGCAGGCATCCGGAAGAACCCCAATCAAAAAAGCAAATCCATCTCCATTCCCAGTGGCATGATCTTATTTATACAGAGACTTTAAGAATGCACACAGAGAAACACACACATGCTTAGAACTAAGAAATTCAACAAAATTTCAGCTATCATTCTATGCATTAGCAATGAACAATCCAAAAGGAAATTAAGAAAACAATTCTGCAGTAACAGCAACAAATAGAAAAATATCCTAAGGAATACATTTAATCAAAGTAGTGCAAAGACTTTCACATTTTACATCAGGTGGCCGTCTCCCATCCCCGGGGTGCTGGATATGGCTTCTCCCCCTCTCTACAGGAAGAATAAAAAGAAAATTGGAAATAATGGTCTCATCCACTTTCCCCTAATCTTTGCCCCTTCCCACCCTCATCAGTGGCCCACAAGGCATGCATCCTTCTCAACTACGTGAACATCATCAAGAAATGAAATTTAGATAAACAAAGAAGAATATCCAAACATGACTAACAGAAATTAAAGAAAATATAAATGAATGGAAAGAGACATCAGGTGCATGAATTGAAAGACTTACTATGTTAGGATGGTCACATTATCAGATCATCTTATGAATTCAATACAATCTCAACAAAGCTTCATCATTTTGGCAGAAATAGAAAAATAAATTCTCAAATTCATGTAAAATTGCCCACACATCCAAAATACTCTTACAGGGAGGCAATATTGTGGAACAACACTTTATGCCACTGTTTGAAACTCTATTGTCATTTATCAGATCTCCATTTCCAATCCTAGTGGCTCCATTTCCAGTCAAGCTCCTTGCTAATGTGCCTAGGAGGCTGAGTGTCCCGCAGCCATATAGATCAGATGGAGGTCCCTGATTAGGGCTTCAGCCTGGCACAACTCCAGCTGTGCGGTCATCTTCCTTTTCTTTTTATTTCTTTGTCTTTACTCAAAGGAAGTCATTAATTCTGTACAGTCTCAGGGTCACAGCAAATGCATAATTACTAAAAAAGAATTCTCGACTTAATGTGATATTAATAGAAAGAACAGATTCAATCCTAGCTACAATGCTAAGAACACAACATCTACCATACTCCCTGCTTCTTTTTTACTCCTTTGCTTCCTTTCTTCCAACATTCTTTATTTTTTCCTAATAAAATAAATCTTTATTTTTAAGAATCAAAATGCTCTTAGAGAAAAAGAAAAACTGTAGGATTCACATTTCCCAATTTGAACTCTGAGTACAAAGCTACGAGAATCAAACCATTGTTATATTGGCATAATGATGAACAAACAGTTCAGAAATAAGCCTTTACAGCTATGATAAATTCATTCTCACCATTCAACATGTAAAGAGAATATTCCCTTCAGTGAATGGGGCTAATACAACTAGATAGCCACATGTACTAGTCTAATGCTTACTTCACCCTACATTCAGCACTTAAAATAGATTAAAGACTGCCATAAAAGAGTTGAAACTATAGGACATAATTCTTTATGAGCTTAAATTTGGCCATAGTTCCTTAGTTACGAAACCAAAAGCACAAACTATTATAAAAATAAATGTTTAAATAGCACTTCCTCAAAATTAAACATGTTTATATACCAAACAAAGGACACTGTCCAAAAAGTGAACTATTGAGGCCAGTGCTATGGTGCATCAAGTTAAGCTGCAGCTTGAAAGGTCTGCATTGATGATACTGTCAGTCTCTCCCTCTCTGTTTTTCACCCACAAACTCTAGTTCAAGCTCCATCTCTTCTTCCCTCCCTCCCCAAATTACCTTTCCTCTGTCTTCCCCTCCACCCCAACCCCACCTCTCTAATGCACATCAACCCAAGACTCATTGCAGACAGTAGACTGGGTGGTTCAGAAGGAACCTCAGCTCTGCCATTGGCTGACAGCTGTGTAATCACGGGGCAACTAGCTTCACCTCTCTGGTTCTCACTGTTACCTACAAAGTAGGTACCTGTCTCACAAGGCCATTAAGATATTTACAGGGGATGTGGTACAAGGTGTGCCCCCGCATATCCCCACTCTCCTTGTTGCATTCAGCAGGCTAGGAAATCTTCATAATGAGGCTTGGGATAAGAGCCAATGTCTCTGAATCCAAACATCTATAGTTCTTTTTTCTTTTTAATTTATTTTATTTACTTGAAAGGCAGAGTGACAAAGATGGAGAGACAGAGAGAAGAGCTCTTCCATTGACTGGTTCATTCCCCAAATAATCTCAGTGACCAGGATACACCAGACCCAAATCAAGAGTCCAGAGTCCATTCAACAATCTCACATGGGTGGGCGGCAGTGGAGCAAGCACTTGGGCCGTGTTCTGCAGCTTTCTAAGGCACAGTAGCAGGAACTGGATCCGAAACAGAGCTGGGGAGGCTTGAAATGTCACCAGAATGCTGGTATCACAAGGTTACAGTTTAACAACATCAGCTCTTAAGACCAAGTCTCTCCTTTACTGGCTCTGCCTCAATCCCAGGGCTGTAGCACTCGAAGGCCTGGGCTGGGCTCCACCCCAGATAGCCGTGGAGGACGGCATTCAACCTGTGATCTGCTTGTCATAAACCTGCCAAAGTGCTCTGCTTTTTATAATCCACAGCTCAGACTGCCTTCGCCTCCCTGGGCTTCAGTGAAAGGACGAAATAACGGTCCCTGTCTTGGATGTCCTGGGAGGTATCACTGAGATTAATGCATACAAATGTCCTGACTACATTTCTGGCCATAGTAAGTGTTAAATAAACCCTAGTCACTTTCCCTTTTATTAGTATTACAATACCTCTTAAAACAATCCATTCAGGACAATACGAACTCCTGCCTAGTTCATGTTCCTTTTACATTGACTTCCCTACAGTTTTCAACCAACCACAGCGTCACTCAGCACTGAATGAAAGTAAATCACTTGTCCAAAAGCAAACCTTAAAAGAACCCTCTGGGAACTCTGAGGCCTCACTTCTGAATAAGTCTGGCCTGTTTCTTCAGTCGCGGCACACCTGGCCTGATTTCAACCCCCTTCATTGCACTGAACACTCCAGTTTGCTGGTGTCCTCCCTGTTCTTCAACCTAGGGATCTGTCTGGGCCCTTGACCAGGGAGTTCCGCAGTGATGCAAAGGCAATGAAGGCTTGCAGGAGAAAAAAATGACCCAAGGCACTAGCAAATTAGGTCTGTCCATCAACTGCTTGGAGGGCAGGGCACAACTGTGCTTCGTCCTCTATTTGTTCTCAGCTTTCATCAGGCCAGGATTGTGAGGCGAGACGGTTCAGTCGATTGGCTTAAACGCACATCTGGACAGGTCTAGAAACTGGATATTCTACGTGAAGTTCTGCATTCATTCCAAGGAATGGCTGACACAAGAATAAAACTGACTTTTGCCATCTAATTTATATGTGCCTTTCAGCCTTGAGCCTCTGTTCTCAAGGGTTCATTTAAGGAAAAGCAGACATTGCTGACAAAGGAAGTGGCTTTGCATAGTAACACCCAATTCCGTTAAGTTTGCTAAATGGCTAACAGGAAACTTTGAGCCAGGGTATCTCAAACAGTTCAACTGCTTATCTGATCCTCCAGTTGTTTCTGAGTAGATCGTCTTTATCCCCACTCCTTATAGGCTGTCCACTCTTAACTGTTAAGCGAGGGATTGGGAATAAAAAAGGAAAACAGGAAGAAAAAAAGAAAGAAAACTTTCAAATAGGGAATAAGCAAAAGTCACTGCTATCATAGCCTGTCCAACCATGTCCACTGCCTATCCACAGATGTTACACAACTGGGAGAGAATTACCTACAGCCACCCTGATCCTTGGCCATTCACCCAAATCCTACTTCAGCTTTCCACAGCAAAAGTGCTCTGTGTCATAGAGAATAAGCACACATTCCCCGTGGAGAACCTGACCTTCTTTGCATTTTATTACTACACCCAGGAGCCAAAGGCAACAGTAAGTTTACTGACTAGCCCACTCCAATCAGAGATCAAAGGGGTGTTTCCCAAGCACTGAGAAAATCTGGGGTTGTTGACTCCAATGGACTCATGCATAACTGACATCCCAGGCTGACACATCATCAGAACAGGTATTTTATGCTGCATGAGTCTTCCAACAACCCTGAAAACCTCTAATTCACCAATTAGCCACCTGTTCTACCTTGACACACTGGAGTATTCTGCTTACCGGGAAACCAAATGAAGAGAAATAAGATAAAATTAAATACCACTGTCATGGCCCATGGAAATAAGTGGGGTAAGGTCCCTATGCATTGTGCAGTGTTAGGGGTAGGTATATTTCTTTTTCACTTTATAAAGAAGGCAACTGAGACACAGAGAGGGAATATAACCTACCTGCCTTAGACAGATGCTTAGCTGCATAGACAGATAAACCCAGCAGTGTGAATTCTACCTCCCCCACCCCCCAAAACATGGTAAGCATTTTTAAACTACATTTTCTGATGGTTTGATAATTTGTCTCAATTTCAAGCAGGAGTTTAAACTACAAACGCATCAAGGGTACTAACAGCATGGACATATAAGCCACTTAGGGCATTTAGAGGCGGGGCCAGGGAAAGTAATAACAGATTAGATTATGCCATCAGAGTGAAGTCATGATGATTAAACCCCAATGACTTTAAAAGGAAAAAGAGAGAGACCACAGACAGAGACAGGTAACTAGACAAGCATTCTCCCTACCTCTTGGAATGTGATGCCCAGCCCCACCGAGGCAGTCTGCCAGCTGGTACCACTAGAGACCAACTCAGTGGGGCACACCTGTGACCCTTACAGTGTTAGTTTGCCTTGGCTATTTCCTTATGGTAACAAAATGCTAACTAATACATACATCAGACCCAGGGACACACTCCATGATTTTGCCATAGCTATTCTTGTGAGCACTGACCGTGTGCTACATATTGTTCTGGGTACTGGGGCCACAGTGATAAATGAAATGAACAAAATGCCTAGCACTTTACTTGAATCAGCTCCTTTAATCTTCACAGTAACACCCCAAGGTACTACCCTCCATGTCACATGAAATAAACTAAAAGAGAGGTTCAGGGACTTGCCCATAGAAACAGAGTAAGAAAGTGGTAGGCAGTGGATTCAAGTCCAGAGTGAAATCCATAGACCTTGCTTCCCTGATCAGCTCTTGACTGACGTCCCACTCTATTTATTGCATATACACTGCACTTGTTTATTTCTTATCTTTCCTTCCAGCCTCAGGATGGAGACCACTTCTGTCATGTTGACTACTGAGTTCCCAATGCTGAGAACAGTATCTGGCCCGCAGCATAAGTGAAATCAATATTTACTGAGCTTTTAATAAATACTTGTTGGGCTGAAAGGATGTGAATGAACAAGAAGGGCAAATGTGTCCCTTCTGGCTATGTTGTCTCTTGAATTTCTCAAGATTATTTCAAGAGAGGCTAACCCAGCTGGGCTTCCAATTTTGATGAGAGCTATCAAGCGCTCTGTGACCCTTCAAGATGGATCCATACTTCATTGGAGGTCCTGCCACTTGCTGCCACCTTTGAAAACAAAAGCTTCAGCCAATACCAAGTGGTAATAGAATTTGGACAAGTGCTTGTAGAAGAGGAACAAAAACAATAATGCAGAAAGAAAATGTAATTGCCTGAGGCTCACTTCTCCAGACCCAGAGCAGGGTGTTGCAGTCTTCACAGCAGGGAGAAATGAAACTGGCGGGCAAGCGTACCTTGCAGTCAACTGAAATGTTCTCATTTGAATGCACTAGCAGTGCGCCTGCAGTTCCTGGACAAGGCATGACAGATTCAGCGCGCACACCTTTGCATCAGGGAGGACAACTGCCAAGACCCAGAGAACTCAATCCCGGGTGCAAGTCAGCAGTGAATGAGACAAGAGAATCAACAGCCTCCGGGACCTGAGTAGGAAGGGGTGGGACTACTCCAGCAACCAGGAGACACCAGAGGAATTACAAGCACAGCTAACCTTTACTGAATACTTTCCATGTACCCAACATGATTTCAAGGGTTTACACATAACTACCTATTTTTGTGGTGGGAGTAATTACTCAGATTTCTGTTTTGCAGACAAGGGACCTGAGGTAGAGCAAGATCAAGGAAACAGCCCAGGGTGGTCCAGCGAGGAAGAAGGGGAGCTGGAATTTCAGTGCCTACAGGTTGACTCCAGAGCAAACACCCTCAACCTTGGCATTATCCACCCGTTGTTCATGGAAAGATGTAGTTAGTACCTGCCCTGTGCCAGGATTATAACAACCTAAGTGTCACAACTTAAAAAAAAAAACTATTTGATGGGTAGTGTGGTAGAGAAGGATCTTCCATCTGCTGATTCCAGGAGCCTGGATCTCCATCTGGGTATTCAACATGAGTGACAGGGGTCCAGGTACTTGGGTCATCATTCATTTCTTTCCCGTGCTCATTAGCAGGAAGCCAGAGAGTGACTCAAACCAATACTGTAACATGAGATGCAGGTGCCACAAGTGGCAGCCTAACCAGCCATACTACAATGCTGGCCTCTCAGTGCTATGTTTTATGAACAGTCTTCATTGGGTCAAAGTAGCAACAGAAGGAAATCAGGGATTCCAGTGAGTTCTCTAAAATATTCAACAGGAGAGGACTTTCCTTTTTCCTTAAGGAATATATTTGCTTGTACCAAATTGAGGTAAGATGGGAGGGGCTGCACTTGGCATCTAAATGCCAAGTGACCTACAATACACAGCAAAAGTCTCATCAATGAATTATCTGATCCACAATCTCAGGAATGCTCTCTTGGTACACACCGCCTTAGAACATCATCCTGGGCTTTCACTCCCTTTTCCAATATTCCTGTTGGCACAGACAACACACACATTCTCATACACACACACTCACATACTTCTACACTCACATGTGCACTCAAGGGATGAAAGACAGGTCTAATGATAAAAAGCTCCACATTGAACTCTTTCAAATCAGCACTGCACCCCCAAACGCAAAGGGTCTCTAGCAGTCGGCTGGAAGATTAGGACAGAGAAGACAGCTCAGTGAATGAAGCTGAAGTGACAAAAATGAAACAAGGAGCTGACTTAAAACTGAAGCACCAAACTGCAAGCCACAGCAGCCAGCTAGGGGCCCTCAAAAAGAAAGGCCCCATGAAGGAAGTGAGACTGGAGGGACAGGAAGGGGCAGAGTGATACCCCGTGAGCAGATGTGTGGGATGTGGAGTAGTAAGGGCTGAGAGGAGTGGCAGGGGGAGGGAGAAATTAACTTGATTTCTTGAGAAATAGGGCAGGGCCATCTTAATGATGTCCTGGCTGAAAACTGGGTAGGATTTATCTAGTGGCCAACTATAAGTGTCCAGTGTTTGGTAAAGAGATCAAGGAGATTCTACTCATGACTGTGGGGCTCTTCTAATATGAGAGCCAACGTTGCAAGTGGTGGCTTGATCTGCCAACATAAGTCTGTGGGGTCTTTCTGGTATGTAACCTCCTGATAGGGAAGAGGCTATGTTGCAAAGATGTAACAATGAAAGAAAGATTGGATGACTCAGTCCATCTGATTCATCGGAGGCTTCTAAAATAGTCTGTAACCCCTTTCCTCCCATCATCTTCCTCCTTCTGTCTGCCCATCCATGCATCGGTCCACCTATGCCTGAATGCACCCATCCACTCATCCAGCCAGCCAGTCATGAGCACCTGCTCTCTGCTGGGCACACTCCACTGGGCAAGAGCCACCTGTGGTTCAGGGACTTCATACTGCTCCCTGCTGCCTGGTACAGTTGTGATTACTAACAGACTGTAAGATTTCTAAGGACAGTGACTCTGGACCCAATATCAGCTCATGACTATCACATAGCATGAATTTGTTGAATTCAGTAAGAATTGTTTTTTCTGACCCTTGGCAGGCTTTGAATCCAGGAGTTGATACACTGGTAAGAACACCTTGGCTATGTCTACAGTATTAGGTTACAAAAGTTACTGAGCACATTCTACCAAGGACTTTAACTCTTCCATGAATGGGCTTTGATGAAACTAACGCAAACCTGCACATGTGCATATTTTTATAGGAGAAGAGGAGCCATTTTACAATAACTTGTGTCTCAGGTCTAACATGATCCTGCAGTGGGCTTGGGTAGACTTACAGTTAACTCCCAATACAGCTCTGCCCTCAAACATTTACACATCAAGTAGGGGTGGAGAGAGGTAATGACATGAGGTTACAGATCTAAGAGACAAGGTGCAAAACAACAACTTGAACAAAACAGAATGGATGAGCTGTGACACAGCTGTCTGAAATGGGTTGTGTGTCTCGGAGACCCAGAGGGTCACGGTGCTTCAGTTTCCTTATCTGTGAAACTCAACTAAAAGTAGCAGCATCTCAGTGTGGTTTGGAAGGTTAAGCACAATACACGAACCTTTGTAAATGCACCATGTTATGAAAAAAAGACACTATTTATAATAACATTAATTACCATTCAGATCAAGAATGTAATTCCAGCTCTTCGAAAAACCAAAGCCCTTAGAGTCACCCTTGAGTCTATAGTTTCTTTCAACCAATCCAGAAGGGGTACCCCATTTGCTTCACCAACAACACATATATTCAGAGCTGAGCTCAGTACTCTCTCCACTTTCCCCTCCCTGAGATGAGCTTCCACAACTTCTGTCTAGGCTGCCAAAGTAGCTGCCTAACTGCAGCCACTACACTTAATGTCCCTTAATGGCTCACCATGAAAGCTCCTAGGATAATCATTTAAAAACATAAGACATCATTCTAGAATTCTTCTCCAAACCTTACATTGCCCTTACCCCCTTTTAGAGGAGTTAAAGCTGACATTCTCCAAGGTATTAGTTGATACATTCCTTTCTACATCTCCTCTGCCCCCAGTTTACCCTAACTCAAAAACACTGGCTGCCCATACATCAGACAGTCCTCCTCTTTAGGACCTTTGCCTTGGTTATTCTGAGACAACTCCGTGATTGCTACACCAGAGAAGCCAGAATAAAATCGTACTTTGCAAACAAGCCCTCAGGTTCAGTTGACACTCAGAAAGTACCTCTGCAGAAGCTCAACATGCCAGTCAGTGGGTGTTTACAACTGACATGGCCAACCACTAAACCCAACCCATAGCTGGTGAACATCTTTCTCTGCTCAGACCCTGTGCTGGCTCCAGTGGCATCCAAGCAAATCACACTGTCTACTGTGTCTCATGCCACCCTCCTAGTTTGAGCTTTAGCCCAAGGTATTTTGCCTTGTCAGGGAACACAGAATGCCCTGGAGCAACGACTTAAGAAAGCGCTGGGCGGCGTGGCCTAGCGGCTAAAGTCCTCGCCTTGAAAGCCCTAGGATCCCATATGGGCGCTGGTTCTAATCCCAGCAGCTCCACTTCCCATCCAGCTCCCTGCTTGTGGCCTGGGAAAGCAGTCGAGGACGGCCCAGTGCATAGGGACCCTGCACCCATGAGGGAGACCTGGAAGAGGTTCCTGGTTCCCGGCTTCGGATCGGCGCGCACCGGCCCGTTGTGGCTCACTTGGGGAGTGAAACATCGGACGGAAGATCTTCCTCTCTGTCTCTCCTCCTCTGTGTATATCTGGCTGTAATAAAATGAATAAATCTTTAAAAAAGAAAAAAGAAAGCGCTGGGAAGGTGTTCATATAGTCACAGCTCCCTCCAACCCCAGCACCTGCAACTGCAAATTTAAACCAACACAGAAGCTGCTGCTGCTGTCCTGGTTGGAGGAGGGGGACAAGGCATGATTGCCTCCAAGGAGAATGAAAAATAGAGTAGACTTACACAGCTCACCAACCCAGCCAGACAACTCTTCACTTCATAGCCATTCAAGAAAGTGGAAAGAAAGAAGCAAGTGCCTCTTATGGGGGAACTCTACAATGACTTTGTTCAGGTTCCTTTTGAATTGGGTGCTGATAAGCATGATCCCTCCCCCTTCTGAAGAATATGCACTGTTGGATTCAGACTGTGACAACCATGTTCAACTGGCTATTAAATTAAAGTCCGCAACCTTTAAAACCCACAATGATGTGTGCAAAACTTCAGAAACTAGCAGAGCATGATGGGGACTCAACATGCTGCAGAAATATAAAGGGTGCTGATTCCAGGAGCCAGGATACACAATCAGTCACGAAGGCTCATTCAAACACATGTGACAGTTGGGGGCAAGATGACCATGGAGTTACGAAGCTGAGCATTAGGACAATATATACATGTGGATTTTGACAACCAGCCCAGCAGTGCTCCAGAACACCCATGGGCTGCAGAAACATCAGAAAATAAGAAGCTCAGGCACCTAAGAAGGAGCAGTAGGAAGGAATTAGATTTCCAATTCATGTGTTTCTGTCACAATAGACTAATTTTGAGGGAGCAGTCCAAAGATATGATCAGACTCCATATCAAATATTCATACATTAAAATCCTTACAAGCATTTCCTCTGGAATTCTTTTGCCTGTTGCAAAACTGAAGCTCCTGCCCTCCAATAGTCTTACTCACAAAATGTTCCTTTGTTACATTAACACATATAACAGTTTGTAGATATATATTTATGGATTTACACATAACATATTTCTGTCTTCCTGATAACTATAAACTCTGCCAAAATTCTGAATTTGTGACATACCCAAAAAATACTTAGTAAATGAGGAGTGAGTTAGTGGATGACCCTCTCTTGTCACTTTCCTTTAACTGTTGCTTTTAACAAGATCTGTGTAACTGTTGGCTCTGAAGTAGAGCTCCGCCCTTGATATGTCTGGGATACAGGTTCCACTCATGCCCCCTATCCAAACGATCTGTCCCCATCCCCATTTCTACTGGGTGAGTAGCAAACTACGTGGCATCACCCCTCAGCAAAATGGGCCAGGCTGAGTAGCACCCTCCTCCCAGTAGCCATTCCTAGGCTGGCAATGAAAAGTCATGAGTGACTTTCCTTGGAAAGATGCATTGAGTCAGCACGCCAGATCTCTTCTCTTTAGGGCTTTGAACAAGCAAACACCAAGAGTAGATTCAATAGCTGCATGGACCACAAGGTCACAGCGAATTAACTGAGGTGAATGGCATGTTGGCGCCACCACACTCGTGTTACAGAATATCAGTGTTACAGACAGAATTGGTGACAGGAGAAAGGCGACCAAAGAAGAAAGGTCCACAGGAGCTGGAAAACCGGGAGAAGAAACAGGCATTTCCTGAGTCACCCCAGTTCAGACCCCTACAGAGCCTTAGCTGCTCAGCTTTCCTATATTTTCCCTTACTTTCATGTGATTCTTTGACCCTTAAAATATACCATTTCACACACACACTTTTTAATTAAACTAGTTTAACTCAAAATTCTACCCTTTGTGACACTTGTGTGCTATAGAGGATTCCAGTATGCGCTGTTCGATCCAAATCTGTCCACCTCTACAGGAACCAGATCTGTCCAGAATCCTGGACTGGACCGCATCACCCATGTCCCTGGACCAGGCAGCAGACACACATTCATCCACATCCTCCAAACAAAATCTGAAATAGACCCATACTCTGCTTTTGCAAAGACTCTTAGAATTTGAATTATGTTCCCTCCATCTCCCCACAAAAAGAGATCTTGGAATCTTTACTTCCTAAATCTCAGAATTAACATTATTTAGAACCATTTCAGAATCAAAAATGAAGTGACTATGGTGGAACTTTATCTGACTTGATGTCCTTAATGAAAGTGGAAATCTGGAGACAGCTTGATGCAAACAGATGGAAGCAGAGGTCAGGGGAATGCATTTGCACACTAAGAAATCACATTGTCTACAAATTTCCAGAGGTTAGCAGACAGACCCAGAACAGAAAACCACTCTAAGTCCTTGGAGGGAACCTATAGAAACTTACCTAACATCACATATAGGTACAGAACCATAACCAGAGACCGTATATATAGACATATATTGCCAAAGATCAACCCTAAAATGGGCCACTCTGGGATGGTGATTATTTTGAGCTGGAAGCAAATGAGAATCAACAAATATAAAAGGAATTCTTCCTGGCTCTTCCTACAGCTGATTAAAAGCAGAAATTCCTGGGGAAGGCACTGTGGCATGGTGTATCAAAACACAACTTAGGACAGCCACATCCGATATTGGAGTGCCAGGGTTCAACTCCTGCCTGCTTCAATGCTTATCCAGCTTGCTGCTCTTACACTGGGGAAGAAGTGGATATTGCCCCAAGTACATGGACTCCTGCTACATCCACAGGAGAGACCTGGATGGGGTTCCAGGCTTCTGGCTTCAGTCTGGTCCAACCCTGGTTGCTATAGGCATTTGGAGGAGTGAGCCAGTATGGCAGTGGATGTTAGAGCTCTCTCTCTCTCTCTCTCTCTCTTTCTCTCTTTTTTCTTTCCTTCCCTCCTCCCTTTTTATTTCTCTCTCTCCCTGTATTTCTATCTCTCGCTTTGTTTTTCAAATACATAAATAAATCTTCAAAATTTACTTAAAGAAGAAACATAAGAAATAAGGGCTGCCATAAATACTCTCTTCCAAGAAAGTTTTACAGCCACAAAAAAAGACAAAAAGTTAAGCTGTAAAACAGATCCACACAAATAACCCTTATCTTCCATTAGCTTCCCCATATATTTTCCTTCTCACTGTTTTACTGCCCTTAGACACCTAAAACTCCTTTCCATTATCTTGTAACTTCTCTAAAACTTGAATGTCCCTTTGCTAAGATGCCATAAGACTAAATCCAAATCAATTCTTTGTGTTTCTCATCTCTGCTATTCCCAAGTTCTCATATGATACATATGCTAATAAACTTTTGTGGATTCCTGTTGTTAATAATCAGTCTTTGAGTTGTCTAGTTGGGGGCCCCAACTAGAGAATTCAAGATATGAAGAAGAAATCATTTTTCCCCTTCCCTATGAGCAGAACTGAAATCTGCCCAGCAGGCCCAGCTTTAGGATAAACAAGCACGACTTCTACTCAAAAACCCTATCTGAAGACCCTTGCCTTGCAGGTGTCTCTTATTGTCCAGAAATATCTTGACAGGGATCACAGATGATCTCTTACACACTTTGCTATGTACCCACATAATCCATACGTTGAACTTCTAACTCCTGGTATCTTCAAATGGAACCAGATCTGTAATAAAAAGACCTAATGGCATCAAAATGAAACCTTTGGGGTAGGGCCCCAATCCAGTCTGACCAAGGTCCTTAAAAGAGGAGGAAGTGACACCAAGGATGTGCAAGCACAGAGAAGGCATGGAGGACCGGCCTGGAACAAGACAGGAAGAGTCCCTTGCAAACCAGATGAGACCACAGGACACACCAACCTGCTGGCCTTTGATCTTGGACGTTCTGCTTCTAGAACTATAAGGAAATAAACTTTTCTCATTTAAACTGCCCAGTCTATGCGATTTTGTTTTGGTTCCCTTGGGAAACTAATACCTCCTTTCTGATGTCTTTCCTTCTGTCTTTCTGTAGACATGCAAGCTCTAATGTAAATCAGGTTGCATACCTCCTGCCTCCCAGACCACATGTCCTAGCTTCACTTGCAGCTGGGCTTGGTACGATGATGAAATGGTAGCCAGCAGGACATCAGAAGAAAGGTCGACTCTGCCTTCAGGAAGATGTACTGAAGGGAAGGCTGTTGTGGCCGGTTGGGTCAGTAACGTGGGCACGGGGAAGGATCTGGGGATGAGGCACCGACACACGTACCAGAAATGGTGGAAATGTCTCCCCCGGCCTCTCGCGAGGCCTGCTTTTATTGCCTCCACTCATGACCTCTCACTTCGTTCTTGTTTACGCTTTAGCCCTCACGCTCAATATTGGATACAGCTGAGTTCCATTAGACCAGGTGCTTTCAGCCCCAAGCCCATTACCTGTAGCGCTCAGTTTAGCGAGTGCTAACCAACTCCTTAGCCCACAACAGAAGGCAACAGTCATGTAGCTCCTTTCATACTTCTCACTGGCTGGAAGGTGGACTCAATGGCTAAAAGCTGAAGGTCAGCAATGTGGCAATGTGAGCATCCCATATGGACAAAAGTCCAAGTGCTGGCACTTTCAATCCAGCTCATTGTCAATGGGCCTGGGAAAGCAGCAGAAGATGGCCCATGTATTTAGGCCCTAGATCCACATAGGAGACCCAGAGGAAGCTCCTGGTCCCTGACTCTGTCCTAGCTATTGTGGCCATTTGGGAAGTGAACCAGCAGATAGAAGATCCCTCTCTACCCCTACCCAGTCTCCTCTCTCTATAACTCTGCCTTTCAAACAAATAAAAGCAATCTCTTTCAAAAAAAATGTCCAAGGCTTAAGCAGCCAGCTGAGTTCCAGGGGCAGAAGCCACATGGCACAGAAGCGAAGGGAGAGAAAGAGCTGCTGCCCCACCACCTGCTCACAAACTATCCAGCCTTTCCATAGTCACACTTCATCCTAACTGGCATTATAACTTTCTATTTTATACCTCCCTTTTTGCCTTCCTTTGTCTTCACTAAAAACAGAAAGCCCTCTCCGTTGACTAGTGTCTCAGACAGATAGGATTACAACAAAGTCAACAGGCAATGCTAGGGGCCTGGCACGGTAGCCTAGCGGCTAAAGTCCTTACCTTGCATGTGCCAGGATCCCCTGTGTGCACCAGTTCTAATCCTGGCAGCCCCACTTCCCATCCAGTACCCTGCCTGTGGCCTGGGAAAGCAGTCAAGGACAGGACAAAGCCTGGGGATACTGCACCCACGAGGGAGACCCGGAAGAGGCTCCAGGATCCTGGCTTCAGTTCTTTGCAGCTTTGGTCATCGTGGCCACTTGGGGAGTGAATCAATGGATGGAAGATCTTCCTCTGAGTCTCTCCTCATTTCCGCATATTTGACTTTCCAAAATAAATAAATAAATCTTTAAAAAAAAAAAGGCAATGCTAGTGGCCAGCATTGTGGTATATAACATGTTAAGCCACTGACAATATTGCAGTGTCAGCTCAAGTTTCAGCGCCTGCTTCCACTCCAGCTCCATGCTCATACATCCAGGAAGGCCACGAAAGTTGGCTCAGCCATGTTAGAGACCAGGATGGAATTCCTGCCTTTCAGCTTCAGCCTGGCCCACACGTGGCTCAAGGCATTTAGCGAGTGAACCAGAAGATGAAAGATCTCTCATTCCCCCGCTGCCTTTGTCCTTCAAATAAATAAATAAATCTATCTTTTTTTTTTTTTTTTTAAGGAAAGGCAATGTTAATTATGCTTGAACTCCTAGTAGACTAACTCATCAAGCAGTCAACAGGCTTGATTTGTAAAATTGTTACTAATTGCCTTTCTAGTCTATGGTCTAGTCCCGGTGTTTCTCTAGGTTAACTATATGAACTTCTTGTGAGTGACCACACACCCCCAAACCCCAGTGCTCACAGGAGGAATCCAGGCATACACACACGGCACTCCCAGCCTTTCCCCATCCATCCCCAGTCAGCTCTGCCACCTTCCTCTCCACTGCAGAACTGGACTATTTGTTTCACCCACATGCCATCAACCTGCTAGCTTCCTGCCTTTATCTATGACATGCCCCCTCCTAGACACCCTCCTGGGATAGTGAAAATTGCCTTGGGCTCTGAAGATGATTGAATTCAAGGCCCAGATCCATAAATTCCAAAGTTATATGGACCCTGCCACTTGTTTTTTTCATCTGCGAAATGGAAATAATAACACCCTGCCTCACATGAATCAGAGACACACTGCGCGAGAACAGCTGCTACAGTCTATAATGTAGTGCCTTACATGACAGGACTACCTTGAGCTTGGCTTTGGGGTACACTGTGTCTTTGTTCTGCAATGACAGGTTAAACCACTTGACCTTGCTCACTAATTCTCACTGGGCCAGGCACACCACTAAGTGCTCTATATGCATTTCCTCACTTAATCCTTCCAACAACTTCATGAGACCTGCATTACACGCCTATTATTATTACCTCCCCACTCCTTATGGGTAAGAAAACAGGCTCAGATCCAAATTCAGTTCTGTCTTTGCAGCCCAAGCTTTATACTTTACAATTACCCCCTCCAGGGTAGGGCTGTATCATTTTCTACTTTGGAATCACACTGCCTTGTCCGTGGAAATTTCAATGCCGCTTTCACACCAGGGTCTTTTCTGTACTCTGATGAAGCAAGGCTGCAGCTAGAAAAGAAATAAAACCTGGCCAGGGGGTTGCATGAATCTCACCCTGGCTACCCACTGTCAGCAAGGCAAGCAAGGGAGCCAGTGGTTACCTGTGAGGAAGCAGCCCCTGCTAAACCCAGCCCTCCAGACTCACAGCCACCAGCACCCCTGCCTAGCAGGCCTTAGGGAAGAGCACTAACATCATTGGCTCTGAGAAAGACCGAACAGGAAAGCCTTCAAGGATGTGCTAGTCCACCCCACTCCAATCCCGGATGCAGCAACAGCTCTTCATCTACTCCCAACACTCCAGTCATTGCCCCAAATAATCTACACAAAAGAAAGCTTTGGTGTGGTAGCTATTAGTAGCTGAGCCTCAAAGCAAGAAAAACCAGAACACAGACTAACGTGCAGATGGTAATGGTGTTACAGCTAGAACCAGGGTGACTCTGGGGTCACCTTCTCTGTTCCCTCTGCTGTAGGGTTTCCATCCCCTGTAGGACCAACCTAAGCTTTACCTTGGCCTTTCAGCCACCCAGAGCCTAGAGAGAAGGCTGGAGATGACATTCAACAGTTACCCTCAGGGAGGAGAGACTTCTTTAATGGGTAGGCACCTGTAAGTTCCTTCCAGGAACCCTAAAGGGTGCCCAACCTATGACTCCCTCTACACACAACCATCTGTGTGTTCCATCCACATAGGCAGGGGTAGCCTCTTTGTCAGGTGGGGGTGACAATCTTATTCCTCCCTGCAGCCCCTTCTGTCTATGAAATCACGTCCTCAACTGGGCCCAATGGGGACAATGTCTACAGGTAATAATTGCTTACATTTTGTGTGAATTCCTCTGAATAACTGCATCTCCTGTCATCCTCCCAGACTCCTGGGAAGCAGCTGTTGCTATTATCCCCATAATACAGACAAGGAAACTGGGGCCTAGCAAGAGTAACGGATGGGATTAGAAGGAACTGGCAGCTAGAATCCAAGAGGAGGCAGTTTGCCGCCACAGGCCGTGTATTCACACTGCATTGTGGCATCTGCACAGCAGCTATGCACACAGTTCTTGGTGCAGTAAGACTCTATTCCGTTTCTCTCAATCTCCTGGTAACTGCCCTAGTTACCTTGGATCACCAACACTGACTCCTGCGTGCCACCCAGGCACCTGGGCTCTTCTGTCCACCCAACCTCCCTCCATACTGGCTTAAACAAAAATCTGATTATGTGTTTGTCCTGCTTAGAAACCCTCTATGGTTCCCTACTACTTGCATGGGGGAAAAATAGAAACCTAACTCCCCAGCCTGGCATTCACAGCAGTCCTCCAAAATGCAGTTCCACTTTACCAAGGGCTCCGTCATCCCGTGAATGACTTCTCCCCTCAGGGCAGAACTTGCTCCCAGCTCTCCTGTCCCGACCCAGGTCACATCTCCTAGACCACACGGGTCCATCCACCTGCATGGCATCCGCTTTGCTAAACAATCTCCATCTACCTCACCACCCAGCTTGGCGGCCCAGCGTCAGGACAGCTTTCCATTTTACAGATTCCCCTGAGGATAAGAATCACTATTGGTTCATCTTAAAATTCCCCCCACAGTACTTAGTGCCCAGGACTGCAACGGCTCAGGGCCCCCTGCATCCAAACACTCTTGGTACTTCAGTGCCTCCCTTGTCTGCATCCACATCTCCATAGTGGAGTTGGCTGCTGGCTTGTGTGGCAATCTTCAGACAGAGTTTTAAATTCACACTGAAGTTTACTGGGTGATTGCACCAAGGAGACTGCACAGAATGTCGCCCTATCTGCCACCACTTCCGCTCCAGCTCAAACTGGAGGCACGGGCCTCTGGGAACTCAGATGGCTGAAGCTATGACACCGCAGGGCTTCTAGAGAAGGATGCCGCCTCAGGCTTGTGTTGGTCAACCGCTCCACCAAGTCAGGGTTCACCTGCCTCAGAAGGAACCCGCCACCAGACGGCAGAGAGACGGTGTCGTATTGGAAAGGTAGAAGCAGGCACACTGGGCTGCCCATAACTGAGAGAGCAGCACAGCGCTGACCTCCTGAAGGCCAGGCCTTTTCCAAACGGGGCGGTAGAGTCCACCCCTTGAGGCGCTCTGCCAGGCATACCTCGGAAGTGCAGACCCGCCCAGCAGCAAGGGCGACACACGGTGGGCGACAGGGCGCCTTCAGGGAGCGGCCGGCGGGCTGAGGAGCCTACCTCCTCTGCCGACTTCTCTTTCGCGCCCCGCAGCCCGCCCCTGAGAATCGAAGCCTTGAAGGCGCGTCTGCCCGCGCCTGCGCCTCAGCCCGCGCAGCATCTTCCCGCCCGCGGTTGTCCAGCACCTGCCCGGTTCCCAGCCGCCGCCCTACGCGCGCACCTACCCACGCCGTGCCGTTCCTTGTCAGTTTTGCGCCAGGGGGTCATGGCCCGGCCGGGGGTCCTGCGGGCCTCGAGTCCTTCAGTGGGGAAGCCGAGGAGAGGGTTGTGAGGGACTGTGCCGGGCCCCACTTCCTTCCTCTTTTCGAACTCCCTCCTGGGCCCGCCCTCCCCACCTCGGGGATCCCCGCCCAACTCCTTCTGCCTGGGGCACAAGACAAGGCTGAGAGACCGCAATCTCACACCCCCACCTCACCCAAGCTCCAACCCCCGTCACCTGGAAAGCCTGGGGTCAGTGCAAACGGTCTCCTCCTAGAGTTAGTGAGCCTAGACCCACCTGACAGGGCCTGAGCCACGGAGGTCACCACAAGGCAGGTTTTCCTGACTCCTGACCTAGAGACCCAAGAGATAAACTGGCGCTCCATCTCCTTAGCCTGAGAGTTGGTGTTAGGCTGCCGTTCAAATCCAGACCACAGCAAAATCCTGCCATTCCTGGATGCCTCAGTCTTCTCAACTCTAAGGTAAGATACTAGTACCCTACTTCCTGTCATGACTGAGTCTTAAAGAAAACAACGTATATAGCAGGTGATAACAGGGGTAATTGTAGACCTGCGGTTCCAAAAGACCCCTTGGAAAAAATGATAAAATTTCTGAAACTGTCCTTTGAAAGCACACAGGCAGGCCACTCCCAGACAAGGCTAAGAGGTCAAGGGTGCCGTAAGAGCCAATAACTGAACCTCTAGAGTTAAGCTGAAGGAGACTTCTCTTGTAACAGCTCACTTCACGTGTAACCGTTTGCTGTTGAACAGAAGAAATTAAAATGGCTCTTCGACTCACAATAAGGATAAATTTAGCCTTCCTGAAATTTAGTTCTCTATTCTTTTTTTAAAGAAAACATTTATATATTTGAAAGCCGTAACACACATAACTCTGACTTTCAAAGAGAGAGAGAGAGAAAAAAATATCTTCCGTCTACTGGTTCACTCCCCAAATTGCTACAGGAGCCAGAAGCTTCTTCCAGGCCTCTCTACTTGGGCCACCTTCTGGGGCTTTTCCCTGGTCATTCGCAGAAAACTGGATCAGAAGTAGAACAGGCAGGACATGGAGTTGTGCCCGTACTGGATGCTGGCAACTCAGGCACAGGCTTTAGACGCCTACCATCTATGTGCCACTACATCACTCCTTTCTCATTATCCCTGTTCTGCTTTACCCTGGAGAGCCTGTAAGGCAAACGGGCAGCTGTGACAAAATATTAACTTTACATAAACTTATTTTGTCATTCTCTAGCAGCACCAATTAGGTGGTGCCTTTTATAGAGAATTTGTGTGTGTAAGTAAAGACAATTTCAGATGACCAGAATCACTCAACTAGTGAGTGACAGCTTATTGCAAAGAAATGTAGCATCACCTAGACAAGTGGGAAAACGTGCATGGCAGGCTGGGGCTTCTAAAAGAGAAACAGAAACTGCTGTCAACGGTGGAATTTTCTCTTTTTTCCAGTGAACCTCGGGTTCCTCTCCTAAGGTCCGTCAACTGAATGGGTTAGGCCTTCTCCAAATTATTGAGGATGTTTTCTACCTGAAGATAATTGATGGTGGATACTCATCATATTTACAAAAATACTTAGATTGCTGTTTGATTGAAAACCTGTGACAGTATCTTTGCCAACTTAGCTCAGAAAACTAATCATTGAGTGCAGCAATTGGAACTGTTATCACAGGTTGGCAAACATTTTCTGTAAATACCCAGATGGTAAATCTTTTAGTCTTTTCAGGCCAAGAAGCAAAATCTAGGATATTATGTAGGCACCTATATATAAGGAGAGAAAATGAGCTTCCACAACTTTTTGTTGATAAAATTCAAATCAATATTCATCAAGGGGTATATTCCTTAGTAATACATATCTGGAAATAAGAAAAATAAACTTCAGGGAAGATACAACATTTTGCTTCACAGGAGTTCGAAGTTAATGCATGTTTCATCTGTTAATACTGATCCATAACAAAACATTACATTTCAGCAGTGACAATATTTTTTCACACCAAAGGTATGCAGAAAAGAATTAGCTTTGCCTAAAAAGAAATCTGATCTTTATCCTTCTCCATCAAAAAGGAGTCTGAAAGCTCTTGGAACGTCATGATTTGTCTAGAGGTCTTAGGTCCCATTTGATAAACTAAAAGCATAATTTAGTGGTGGGAGTTAACCATGCCATAAAAGTGGTGGCTTTGGACAACACACCATCAATAGACCAGGAGACTAAGCTAAATTGTGTAGACAACCGACCACACCTGTGTGATAGAGCTCCAGTAAAAATCCTGGGCACCAGCATTTCTATAACTTTCTGGTTGACAACTCCCCATACATATGGCACATGTAAGTGCCAGGAAGTAACGCATCCCGACTTCCTGTGGAGAGGACAATGGAAGTGTCTGATATTTCCTGGGACACCGCTTATTGCAGTTGTTCCTTGCCTACACCAACTCTGTCCTGTTCCTTTAGTAATTGGTAACTGAGCAGAACAATTTCAGTCAGTTCTATGAGTCCTTCTAGCTTGTTGTTTGCCGTAAGAATGGTTCGGGGAGACCCTTGAACTTGGCATTTGATGCCAGATATATGACTGTTATTAGGAAGCCACACTTGGAATTGGTGTTACAAGTGAGAGAGCTGTTCTGTATGAAATGGTGTATTCTCAAGTTTGCGGTTGAACAATTCTCACAGTTGACAAAACCTCAAAAAGAAAGGTCCTGACAAGTACTAATGCCAACCCTTCAGCAAATGATCTTAATTAATCACTTTCATGGGTCAGAAACAATGAAATTAATAGAATTATATTAAATCTTGTCTTGGTATTTGCCTTTGGGTCTACCATTTGATTGCTGATTAATCACTTCCAATTGAAGGTTAAGTAGAAGCTCTCCCACTGCACATTTAAGCTGATTTTGAAACTTGGAACTCATTTTACACTTGTATAAAAGTCTGAAAAAAAACATGATATCACTGGAATTTGAGTAAATTTATGTGGGAACGGAGATCTCACATTTTGTTTTAATTTCTGAGAGAGAGCCCAGGAAATGTTTAAAGCAGTTTGACATTGTTTGTGATTGAAACATTAATTTTCATCAAAATGACTGTACTGTGCAGTATGTTTCTGCATATAAATGCTGTTTTGCCTTGTAATTTTAGCTGGATTCCATTAAGAAACCTGAAGTCTGTAGTGAAAGCTAATTTACATAGAAAATCAGTGCTCAGTAAATAGTGATTGAGGGTTGTTTTTCCTCATTAAGAAAACTTGCAATCTCAACCCTGAAAAAAAACAAGGCTTAGGTGTCTTATCAGTGTTAACTACCAGACTACTATGTAATTCAGAGTGCAAGGTAAGCTATTCAACCTCTACTTCTAATTAAGGTCTACAAACTAAACATGGATAAGGTCCAGAAGAGCTAATGAAATGCACATTTAGCACAAAGAGTTCAATAACACATCACTGATTCTAATATTTTCCACAAAGTACTCTATAATGACTCTCAGAACGAAGAAGCATCTTACATTTTATCCGTTTGTCCAAAGAATCTCTTTCTGCTCTACAATCATTTTGTCAAGTACAACTGCAACAATCCTAGTAGATTTCACTTTGGGGTGTACTGAATTACTATTTTTTCTGTTTTTCCATATAGATCATTCATAGAAATCCATTCTTTGGAACCCCGTGCAGTAGCCTAGTGGCTAAAGTCCTTACCTTGCACATGCCCAGATCCCATATGGGTGCTGATTCATGTCCAGGCTGCTCAGCTTCCCTTCCAGCACCCTGTCTGCGGCCTGGGAAAGCAGTTGAGGATGGCCTAAAGCCTTGGGACCCTGCACTTGTGTGAGAGAGCCAGAAAAAACTCCTGGCTCCTGGCTTTGGAGCAGCTCAGCTTCAGCCATTGAGGCCACTTGGGGAGTGAATCAGTAGACAGAAGATCTTTCTCTCTGTCTCTCCTTCTTTCTGTAAATCTGACTTTCCAATTTAAAAATAAATAAATAAACCTTAAAAAAAAAAGAAACCCATTCTTTGATCACTTCAATATCAGCACTGACTTCTCAAATAAGCATCAGATCTGTATCAATAATATCTGCCAACTAACCAAGAAGCAAAGACAATCTCTACAAATCATTTGCCTTGTTTTTAAAGTGCATACTGATGCTGCTTTCAATGTCCTCAAATTTCCAAGAAACCACTGTCTCAAAACACTAACATTCCTAAGCCAGTTTACTCTTTTTCTGGGCCTATTTGATCTGATACTACAATCAAACATGACTTAATTAACCCATTATCAATAACTGTCTTTCCTGGTCTGGCTGACACGAAGTCACTCCAAAAAGCTTCAGGTGCAGTAGCATTTTCATCTTTTATTTTTGTGGAGGAGTTCTGTTGTCACGAGGTCTTCTGCTTCAAATGTTCTCATCTTTCTTGCCATAATGTTTTTGTGACTTAGGAAAATTGTGATGTATGCTTCATCTCTTACATTGTTTTACTACAATTGTAGTCTCATTGCATGGCAAGCACAATGCTTTCCTATCTAATTGGATGACAAAAGAATTCACATTCTATTGTGCCTCAAAAGTCTCTCTTTTCCTCTCCCTATCCTGCTTCTGTGTATGTGTCTATAATAATTGGTAATTTTGAAAATTAATAAATTGCAGCAGTACAGTGACATGCCTGTTATTTGAAACAATGTGAGTTATAACAACATCCCTAAGATTTGCAGGTTGCTGAGCAGCACAGCAAAGCAAGCCAGAGTCCACCATGTGCAATCTTTGTTGCAAGAACTCAACTCTGCCACCATCACATAAAAGTGGTTATAGGTGATGTGTAATTCAATGAGTATAGCTTTTTGCAATAAAATTGAATGTTTATACAGTTTTCACATGTCATGAAATATTATTATTTTGACTTTTTCTTAACCACTTAAATTATAAATATTATCCCTAACAAATTTGAACAAAGAACATTCTTTGTCATACCTATTTACACTATTTTCACAAATTGTGGTCAGGTGGTCAGAAGTGGATCAGCTGGGTTTCAGATTGGTGCCCTATGTTATGCTGGCATCTCTGGCAACGGTTTTACCCTCTACATCACACTGCCAGCCTGGGACTCTAGTTTTTGATTTTTGTTGTTGCTTTTTTTTTGTTTTTCATTGAGAACACACAGGTTCTGGGTAGATGTAATTACACTCAAGGAGGGAGGATGACAGAAACACCGAAATGATTCTGCATTCAGATAAATCAAATCTCTAGACCTGAATGAGCGAAAATCCACAACGATCCTGCTTACTTAGCGCCCATTATGTTCCATTAAGAGTTAGTAGCCTCAAAGTTCTTTGCTAGTTAACACTTCACACAGTGGCTGGAGGGATCTGTCATGCTGTAAGATTAAGATGTAAAGGTCAGGAGTGACATCCCTCCAGTGTATCCTTGGGGACCCTTGGGGACACTATCGATATTCTAAAAACTTCAGACAAAAGCCTTATCATGAAATTCTAGCTCCCCTCCACAACTCCATTTCTAGCCTCTTCTGTCCCTTCTGACACCTTTGTACATCACTCACACACACACACACACACACACTCCACCCTATACCCTTACTTGGAAGTACCGTTGGAAGTCTCCTAATAGTGCCTCAGGTTCTCACAATCTGTGAGCCTGTATTCCTCAGTCCTTCCAAGAATACCCCTTTGTTCCTTTCCAGACTGAATGGTTCTAGGAAGACATCTTGCTGAATTTTCACACCCCACAACTCCTGCAATTAGAGAACTCTCTTGGCACCCACAGCAGTCCATGTTTTGTTTTTGTTTTTCCTCCTGGGAAGCCACGTGCCCAATTAAAAGATCTACAACTGTGGAAGAAGGTAGAAACAGTTATTAATAAAGACACAAACTGGTTGAGGTTGGTTATGGAAAGACTGTAAGCAAGCAGAGGGGAAGAGCATGGGTAACTCTTGTTAAGAGGCAGGAAAGGTGAACAGGCAATCATGGTGGTAGCTGAAAGAGACCATAGACGCTGCAAGAGAGGCCAGTGACTGTTGGCAATGAGTCATTCAAAGCTCCTGCTGTACCAAATATGATTACCTAATGGTCCAGCTACTCTCAAGTTCTTTTCCCCTCATTCACATTTCCTACAAACTGCTCATGGCCAATGACTAACGGTAGCAAGCATGGTAAGATAGGTTTGTTCCTGCATATTTCCTCCAACAGGCAGCTATAGCTGAGGACTCCCGTTGGTATTGCCAGAATGTTCCTAGAGAGGCAATGTGACCTATCTCCCCAAATATCTCCCATCCTACCTCCTTTCCTTTTTTCCTCCTTTCTTCTCTTTATAGAGGTCAAATTTGCAAGGTGATCTAACAGCTCTTCCAGTGTCCCCTCACAGATGTCTTTTACAATACAACTGTTTATGTGTTTAATTCTTGTCTTAGAGTCTGCTCCTTGGAAAAACTAAACTAACGGAAGAGTAGATACTGGAGCATATTCATAGCTTTTTGGGAGTGAGCTGGGGAATAAAGAAGTGTATCATACCTTTAGGGAAAGGAGATCATCACAGCTAACAAGCCCTTAAGGAAATGATGGTGCTGCATAATTTTTATGGAAAAATGGAATAAAAAGATAATGTCTATTTTTCCCAAATGTATTGATGATCCATTGTTTAAAATGGGATAGGAGCCACAGACCAAAATGCACAGGTCACCCATTGTGAAAGGTCTGGAAACAGAACACAGGGTGTAGACACAGATCAATGGTAACTGTGAAAGAAAGAGAAAAAGGTAATTCTTTTTCTCTTTGTTTCATACCCCACGGGAGGTAGTGCTGCAAGCTGTGTGAGTGAGATACAGATTATACACTCAAATGCAAATTCCTGCAAGTACTAGCTAAATAACTTCAAATAATATTCTGATTTTTATACTTCTAAGTTCCTTCATCTTCATATTTTTCTAAAAAAAGATTTATTTATTTATTTTTATTGGAAAGTCAGATATACAGAGAGGAGGAGAGACAGAGAGTAAAATCTTCCAGCCACTGGTTCGCTGCAACGGTCGGAGCTGAGCCAATCCAAAACCAAGAGCCAGGAGCTTTTTCCAGGTCTCACACACAGGTGCAGGGTCCCAAGGCTTTGGGCTGTCCTCCACTGTTTTCTCCCAGGCCACAAGCAGGGAGCTGGATGGTTTAACCTTGAGCCATTGCACCAGGCCCAATTTCTTCATCTTGAAAATGGAGTTATTTTGTGGTGTCTACGCCAGAGTATAAAGAAGACTAAATGACTTAATACCGGAAAGCACTTAGAAAGTTTAGAATGTTAGCACTGAGCATATAAGCAAGCAACAAATGTTCACTTGCTTCTCAAAAAAAAAAAAAAAAAAGAAGTTCATCAACATCAACTGAGGTTAAGGAAGGGAAGCAGTTGAGGAAAGAGAAGTGAAAGTTGTCTTGAAGAACTAAAAAATGAATGTTCATTGGTCATAAGATTCAAGTGAATAGGTCAAGATTATTGAGTGGTTTTCTTCTACCACATTCAATTGTTTGGGTGCCCAGATGAATAGGGGGCAGTGGTTCCCTATTCTGACTGCGTAGTCGAGTCAGCTCATGGGAGTGTAGAACTTACTAATTTCCCAGGCTCTCCCTCTCCTCCAGATTCTGACTGAATTGTTCTGGAATGAGGGGCTAGCAGACTTTAAAGACACCCAAGGAATTCTAGTCTGTGTCCAAAGAAAGAAGCACAAAAATAAGGAGAAGTTTGGTTGACCTGAAAATTGAAATCTTTCCAGCAAAAGTAAGAGGCAGAAGGATCAATGGATGGATTAATCATAGATATAGAATCTAAATTAGTCAAGGCAGAAAAAAAAAAAAACCACACTGTTGTGATTGATAGACAAAAAGAAAAAAAAAGGTAGCATGAAAGGCTTAGAGACTTCACCGAAGTAGAATTGGTGAATTGAGAAGCAGTCTTTGATCCCATCTTTAGCCCAGTAAGCTTCTGATAATCTACTAAATAAACAACACAAAAACTAAGTAATTCAATAGAGTATAAGAATTATTCTTTTTCTGATGGCTTTTCCCATGTCTAGTTGCATTACCTATTGAATCTAATTGACCTAAGTGCTTTTATTTGAGAAGGATAGCTAGCCTTAGTAGTTCAGTTATAGAGATGGGAATGCACCTTAACTTGATTAGGAAATCATATATTATAGAATATTAAGTGGAACATAGGACTGAGGAGAAAACTGAATTTCCAGAAATACCCAACCACCAAAGCTACACCATGGGCCTGGGCTTAGCAAAGGTTACAATTGCTGTGCTTGATGTCCTTCTGTGGTAACTCAACAAAACAAAGAGGACGATCCAATCAATAACACACACCAATTATACATCAGACAATTTTAAGGCAGTTTGTGTGTTACTGCTTAAGTGACACAATGTTGGAAAATCTGTTTTGTTGTACAAACTTACAAAATATGGGATAGGGCCAATGTTGTATCAAAGGGCAAATTGAGCTGCCATCCGTGTAGCCCTAGTCCTGACTATCCACTTTGCATCACAATTCCTGCTAATGCATCTAGCAAGGCAGCAGAAGATGGCCCAGTATTTGGGCCAACCTGACTTTGGCCTTGTTAAGATCTGACTGTTGCAGTCCTTAGGGTTGTAAACCAGTAGATTAATTCTCTCTCATTCCTTCTCGGTCACTCCGCTTTTCAAAAGTAAACATTAGTTTTTATTTATTTATTTTTTAAAGTAGACATTTAAAAAAAGAAACATGGGATCAACATATTTTGAAAACTGTTTGTTACTTTATCAAATAATATGCTGAATACACTATTTTTCATCATCTTGCCTGATGCCTTTTTCAAGCCGACTCAATTTTTCTTAAAATTTATCAAATTTATCAAATTGTTAATTCTTTAAAAACATATAATAAACACAATTTCCCTATTATGCTCATTCACCAAAATTAACAATTAGACTCACTGCTTTACATTTAGAGCATTTCATCTGAAGACTGTAACTAATACACTGTTTATGCAAGTTTACTTCATGTTTTCCAATTTTATAAATAATTTGTAGAGTGAAAGTATCTCAGGTTGTCTTTGAAAAAGAAAAGAGAGTTGCATGAACAGTTTCTGAAAAAAAGTATGAATGACAGATTATTGATGGTAAAGAATTCAAATTCATCTACAAATCCCAAAATTCTTTTTGAAGCACCAAAGCGTAAGTAACTCTGAACAGAAAAGAGCAAAACTGCAGGCATCGCACCAAGTTGAAGATATACTACAGGGTTACAATAACTCACACAGCATGGTACTGGCACAAAAAAAAAAACCAGACAAATATATATAAGGAACAGAATAGAGATTCTGAAAATGGATCTAAGCATCTACAACGAAATGACTACTGACAAAGACGCTGAAAACACACTACTCAAGATAGTATCTTTAATATGTGATGATGGAAAAATTGAATATCCACCTACAGAAAACTGAAGCTTGCCTGCAAAACCAGAAACTATAAAGCTACTAGATAAGAACAGAGGAAGCACCTCGGGTCATCGGTGTCTTCAATACTTTTTTGGATAAGACCCCAGAAGCACAGTCAACAAAGGCCAAACCAGGCAAGTGGTATTGTATCAAACTTAAGAAGCTTCTGTGCACAAAGGAAACAACTAAGTGAAGCGACAACAGGCAGAATGGGAGAAAACACTTGCAAATGATTCGTCTGAAAAAATATTAACATACAGGGTGGATAAGAAACTTTAAAAAATCAGTGCAAAAACAGAAAATAAACAAGTATCACTGGCCACCAGGGAAATAAAAATCAAAATCACAAATTCTAATCAGTCTGATTAGAATATTATTAAACACACACACACAAATACTGATATGGATAAACACTCATGGTTGGGATGCAAATTAGTATAGCTATTACAGAAAACAGCAAAGGTTCCTCAAAATACTAAAAATAGATCTGCTATGTGACTCAGCTGTCCAACTTCTGGGTATACATGTGAAGGAAGTGAAATTGACACATGAAAGAGATACTTGCACACAAGTTAATTATTTGTTTATTGCAGAACAGCTATAATATGGCATTGACTTAGGCATCCATCAATAGATCAATGGAAAAAGAAGGTGATAATTACGTCTTTTCATTCACAGCAACATATATGTAAAAATTCCCTGCCATTTGTGACGTTTATCCCACTTATCATGGTGGTTGTGTTACGTCGAGATAGGGAAGGTTTTATCCTCATACATTACACAACTTGACCTAATGTTTTTCAGAAAAAAAAAAAACCTCTTTCCTTTCTTCATTATAAAGTCATTTTTCAATTACAAATAAGGTGATTGTACATTTAGTTAAGTATATATTTAGTTAAATTTTTTTTCAGGAAAAAGAAAAACAGATTTAAAAAAATTCTGTTGCTTTCTAGATCAATTTATAAGAAAAGCAATATTTATAATATGATATAACCCACCACTTATTTAGATCTTTATTGTATCTTTTTTAAACATGTATTTCTTCATTTGAAAGCAGAATTACAGAAAGAGAAGAAGAAACAGCAAAAATGATCATCTATTTGCTGGTTCATTCCTCAGATGCCCTCAGTGGCCAGGGGCTGGACCAGGCTGAAGCCAGGGGGCTATGACTGTAGCTGACATCTCAAATGAGTGGTAGGGGGTTCAAGGACTTGAGCCATCTTTCTTTACTTTCCCATGCATAGTAGTAGGGAACTGAATCAGAAATGGAGCAGCCAGAACTCAAACTAGTGTTCTTTCATATGAGATACTGGCATTGCAGATGGCAACTTAACTCACTGTGCCATGTTGTTTTAATTATAAAAATGTAGAAAGAGAGAGAGAGAGAGAGAGAGAGAGAAAGAGAGAGAGAGAGAGCTCCCATTCACTAATTCACTCCACAAAAGCCCGCAAAGGCTAAGCTTAGGTCAGGCTGAAGCTGGGAACTCAGCCCAGGTCTCTTGTGTGAAAGGCAGAGACTTGAGCTGTTATTTGCCACTTTCCAGGGTGGCATCAGCAAGAAACTGGAGTTGGGGACAGAGCCAGAATTCAAACCTGGTCATTAGATATGGGATATGAATGCTTATCCAACGCCTTAGCTGCCAAGCCAAACATGCATTTCTCTCTGCAATGTTTTCTTGTTCTCAGTGTAGAATTTTACATTGTTGACTTTTATCTCTAGGTCTATAATAGGTTCACAATAGCATGACTATTTTTTTTCTTTTTTATTTGGTTGTAGCTGGTGCAACTGATTTTTAAAAACTGACTTTGCATTTGATAGATTTCTTTGGTATATTTGGTTACTGATTGCAGTAGTTTATTTTAAAGTATTTTAGATTCCCAATACACTAACATTGAAACATTCAATTTGGGGGCTTGGCAAAGGAGCCTAGGGCTAAAACTCTCACCTTGCAGATACTGGGATCCCATTTGGGTGCAGTTTTGTATTCTGGCTGCTCTACTTCCCATCCAGCTACTTGCTTGTGGCCTGGGAGGGCAGCAGAGGATGGCCCAAGGCCTTGGGATCCTGCACCCACGTAGGAGACCTGGAAGAAGCTCTTGGCTCCTGGTTTCGGATTGGTTCAGCTCCAGCCATTACAGCCATATGGGAAGTGGACAAGCAGACAGAAGACCTTTGTCTCTCCTCTCTGTAAATCTGCTTTTCCAATAAAAATAAATCTTTTAAAAATCATTTAATTTTAATATAATTACAGATGTACAAAGAAGCTGCAAGAATAAGAACAATTTCTATAGACTCTTCACCAAGATTAAATATTTCACTACATTTGCTTAGCTATACCCCTGTACACACACACACACACACTCACACACACATGCTTGTTCTGAACCATTTAAAAATTGGTGCAGGCATGACATCTTTTTGTCCTCAAAATCTTTCCTGTGCCTTGTTAGAAGCAAGCACAGTGCCCTGTTGAAATGGGGGGAATCAGCACTGATCTAGCAGCTAACCAAAGATCTCATTCATGTTACCCAGTGGTTCCATTAGTGACTGATGACAGAAAATTTCACATCACGATTTGCACAGACACACGCTCTATATTTCATCAGGACCAGCCCCTGTGTGTTTACGTTTTGTTCATGATCTTGGCCACTGGAAGAGCACAGGCCAGCTGTTGATTACAGTACTCCCCCTCTACCCTGTGATTTCATGTTGTTTTCTGTGACTCGAGTCGAGCGAGGCCGTTGACGGCGCAGCAGCAGGTTGATAATGCTGCGTTTCTTCCACTGCTGTCTTTTAGGAGAGGCACCGTAGTCATTCATCCCGTTACTGTAATGTTGCTGCTTGCAGGTTTCTCTTTAGAAGGGTTACTAGTTCATTCTAATTAGTATCTACTCGGGGAGAGATGTAATAAGACCATCTAAATATTCAATAAACATATAAAACATTTACTCTACTAGTTTCCACATCTGATGATCATGTTTGCTCATCTTTTATTAATATAATGATTACCGGCCCAGTGTGGTAGCCTAGCAGCTAAGGTACTCCCCTAGCATGCACCGGGATCCCATATGGGGCACTGGTTCACGTCCCCACAGCCCCTCTTCCCAACCAGTTTTCGCATTGGTGTAGTTCCAACTGTTGTGGCAGCTTGGGAAGTGATTCAATGGATGAAGGATCTTCTTCTCTGTCTCTTCTTCTTTCTGTATATCTGACTTTCCAATAAAAATAAAATAAATCTTTAAAAATAAATAAAAAAGTAAGAATAATGATTACCAAATAGAGATTTTTCAAGGTTGTTATTCATTCCATGATCATTAAATGTGACCCTACTGTGACAAAAAAAAACTTTTCTCTCATTAATTAATTACCGTATTCATTTGTGCTAGTATGAACTCACTCCATCTTCTTTTATTCAATAGAATATATTACACTGATGTAGTATTCAAAGTGTCACATATTTCACCAGTGGGAGCCACATCAAACTGCTTCCCATGTAATCTTGACATATCTCAGTCATTCTCTGAACACTTTTAAAAACTGACTGATTGATTTCACGATACAGTTCCTTAGGCTCAGGGATTTCCCCTTGCACCCTTCCTCTCGCCCCCCCTTTTTTTGAGCACCTTCTTGCAAAAGATATTCAAAGCTCATCTCATTCATTCCCAGCCTAGATTCTAGAATCAGCCATTTGTCAAGTACTGACTTACTTTAGTGCAGGATGGTACAATATTAAGAAATCAAGATTTGGGTAACAGATGGGCCAGATGTGTTCTTTGTCACATGATATTGGTCCTAGGTCCTCTCACAGGACAGATGGTTCAGACAAAGGCCTTATATTCCAATCCAACACCACATGCTCAGCCGAGCCGTCTTCTTTTACGTATTTTAACCATTCTTTGCAAAAGTGAGATACTTTGTTCCAAGTCCCCACAATTTGTAGCTCTTTGTTCAATAGTTTAAAACATTTTAAAGTTCATTTTCTTTTATCCAAAAGGCTGACAGACAGAGAGAGAGACAGAGAGTCAGAGAGAAAGAGAGGAAGGGTGGGGGAGAGGAAGAGAGAGAATCTTTTGTTAACTTTCTGGTCCATTCCCCAATAGCCTGCAAAAGATAAAAGCAGCAGTCCAAGCTTTTTCAACCTTTTCTCCCTTTTGCAGAATTTTCATGAGTTTTTTGTTGGGATGATCACATTCCAGAAGATTCTTCAGTGCTGATACATGAGTACAAAGTCCCTGGGTTCCTGCAATTTACAGTGGTTTTCTCACAGGCTTGACACCCCCAAAATAGCTTAACTGCAAATAAAAGTCATAGTTCACATGCATATTAAGTGTATATTCTTCAAGATGTTTATGTGTGTGTGGTTTATTTGTATTATTCTTTTGTTTCTTATTTAGGGGAAGTTCAATGTCAGGTTTTTGTGCGTGTGTGTTTTTTTTTGCCTTTTTGATACTTTTTGCTTGAGTTTTAGAGGAGGTTTTCTTTTTAAAAGTTTTATTTGTAATAGAAAGGTAGATTTACAGAGAGAAGGAGAGACAGACAGAAAGATCTTCTACCCACTGGTTCTCCCCACATGGGAAGTGAAGCAGCCAGAACATGAACCAGGACTCACATGTGATCCTGGCACTTTCAAGGTGAGGATTTAGCCATTGAACCAACGCACTGTACCACCCAGAGGACTTTAAACAGTTATTTGAACAATTTAATTGTTTAAAGTGCTTTAGATTAATTTTTCAGTTTGGAGTACAGTTTATCTTTCCTTCATATGGATTTTGGGGGCTGGGGCGGGGATTCATCAACTGTTTTCTGGTTCCTCCGTATAGCAGTTCTTTCAGTTTTATTTTGTTCTTATCTGTTTATCTCACGGAAAATTGAGAATTTTTCTTTTATAAAGTTCCTTTTTTTTTTTATTCACTTGGTAGGTTATATGGATGAAGTCACAGGTTGAATGCAGTTTACTTAAATCCATTCAAATGTTGAAATGTTAGTTTTGATGTAATGCTATTAGGAGATAGAACCAGTGGGAAATAACTGGGTCAGGATAGTAGAACTCTCATGAATGGAACTAGTGCCTTCATGAAAATCGTAAGATCATGCAAGATGAAAGTCCTCTGCTAACTAGAAAGTAGGTCTTTATCAGATACTGGGTCTACTGGCACTCTGGTCTTGAATGCTCCAGCATTCAGAACTATGCAAACTAAATGTTGGCTGTGTAAGTCATCCAATCTACAGTCATGCGACAGTAGCCCTAAAACAGAAAGTATGGTTATTTTAATAACATTAAACCTCTTCAATCCTCTAGGAGATGTCTATTTGGTCAGGTGTTTCTTTGAATAATATTTTGTATTTTTGTACAGTATAAAAAAATTGCACTTCCTTGGCTAAATTAATTCCTAAGTGTTTGGTGGGGTACCATTTAAATGGAAATGTGTCCTTAACTTCATTTTCCAATTGGTCATTATTACTGTTTAGAAATGCATATGTTTAACCTGAAAGGTGGAGAGACAAAGATCTTCCAAGTGGCTGTCTCACTTCTCAGTAGGAAAGGAGCTGGGTTCCAAACATGCAGGCTTTCTCATATGGGATACAGACACATTCAGGCAAGGTCTTCATAATCACCATTTGAAATACCACCCTATTACAACTGATTTGTACATGTTGACCTTATTGTATCCTGCGACTTGTCTGAAACCTTTTAATAGCTCTAACAGACTTCCGGGGAGTTCTTGAGTAGCTCATAGGTTTAAGATCCTGTCATCTGTGAATGTACACACGTCTACTTCTTCCCTTCCTACACGCCTGGCTTTCATTGTTCCTGACAGTTTCCAGCAGCCAGGTGAACAGTCAAGCTTCCTTCTATTAATCTTCGATTCAGTTCTCCCTTTTTCTAGTTTCTGAAGTGTAAAATTACTGGTTTAAGCTCATTTTAAAAAGTAAAACAAGTTGATACAAATCTTATTTGTTTATTTATTTGAAAGACAAAGTCACAGAGAGGAGACAGAGAGAAAGGTCTTCCATCCACTAGTTCATTCTCCAAATGGCTGCAACGGCTAGAACTGGGCTGATCTGAAGCCTGGAGCTTGGAGCTTCTTCCTGGTCTCCCACATGAACCCAACGACTAAAGATATCTTCTGCTCTTTTCCCACCCACAAGCAATGAGCTGGATTGGAAGTGGAGCAGCCAGGACCCACATGCAGATCAGCCTGCCATGTACTGTGCCAGCCCCAACTCCAATCTTTTTTGCTTTTTTTTTTAACAGTCTAGTGAAGTATCTTATTAGCCTCATAAATAATAATTACAATGCTACAGTGTCTTTCAAGAAGCTAAAGTTTATAGTTTTGATGAAATCCAGTTACCTTTTTTTGATAGTTTGTGCTTTTTCTGACACCCACCTTATGAGAGATTGAGTCACTGGTGGTATTTCCCAAGATAGCAAGATGAAGGCCTAAAAGAGTACAAGCAGCTTGAGTTGGATTACAGAACCATTTGGTGATGGGGCGGGTGTAATGCTGATGCTTTGGGGCTTTAAACCCAGGTGGCTTTCAGTCATATCCTGGGCTATCTCTAAGTTTGTTATTTGATATATGCACATGTGAGAGCCAATTTCCTGATCCCTAGTATACTTACGTAGACTTATTTATTATAAAAGATGCCCATTGTGATGGCCCATTTGGCATCAACTGCCTGGATATGTGATCCAACGCTATTTTGGATGCTTCTGTAAAGCTGTCTTGCAAGATGATGTTCCCATTTTATCAGCAGACTTTGAGTAGAGCAGGTCACTCTGCCTAATGTGGATGCCCCTCATCTAATCAGCTGAAGTCCTGGATGGAACAAGGCTGACCTTTTCCGAGTGGGAGAAGATTCTACAGCACATGGCCTCTGCGCTTGGACTGCTGTCTTCTCTTTTCTCGGGGTCTCCAAGCTGTCAGCCTATCTTGTAGATTTAGATGTGCCTCATAATCATGCCAACCACTTCCTAGAACACGTTTCTCTCCGTGTACCTAGATGTGCGTGCGTTTATACACACTTACTATTAATTCTGTTTTTCTGAAGAACTCTGATTCACCAACCTAAAGAATATGTATGAAATGAAGTTGTAGACCAGTCTCAGATAATTTAAAAAATATTTATTTGAAAATTTTAGAATATATCTTTATGAAACATATATACTTATAATTATGTACATAATTATATACTAATGTTTTGAAACATGTTTCATATGTCTTTATGAATATATATCTGAATATATTTTATCAAACATATACTTAGAATTTATGTACATAATTATAAGTGTATATATAATAATAATATATATCAGGGACTTAAGAATTTCAGGAGTTTCTTTTCTCTTCCCCCTTTATTCCCTATTCTGTTATCCAGATAGATTAAGAAGATACGAGGGGAGAAAACACTGCAATTTTATTTCAAATTTCAAAACTACTTACATCATAGGCTTATGTCACAAAATATAAATTATGTATATGAATACAAAGATGAGTATAGGTGCTTTAAACACTGACAAAATCCAGTAACTATACATATATATATATATTTTTTTAATTTCCCATTTTTACAGCAGTAGAAAACTACAGTGATATAAAAGTACAGAAGAATATCTAACAATTTCAGTGTTCTCAAGTGAGACATATGGCTCTCAAGGTAGGTTAAGATGAAACAAATAGATTTTTATTAATTCTAACATTTTCCTTCAGTTAATGGTTTACTGACTGTGATGCACAAAATCTCTACCTGGTGTCATTTCAGCCCAATTTGGAACACTCAGACAAAGTAGCATGAAAATGCAGGGCCCTGGCCTATGGCTGGCTAGGTAGATGTAAACCAGCAGGCGGCACCCTTGGGATAAAGGCAATTCAACCCCACCTTAGCCACAGCCACCCTGGGCAAGGCCCTTGCTCCCATCATGGACAAGTCTTTATTGCTGAGGGCACTGGGTTTCTGGAGTAGATTTGGAGGACACGTAAAGAATAGGGTGGGATTTCTTACACGATTTCTTTTCCAATTTGCTTGTAGTGTCTTTCCCTTCTTTAACTTCTGTTTGCAGCCTTGATTCAGCAGCTAACCTACAGGCATTAAAGCATTCACTCTGAATTCAAATGTGGCTACGAAAAATTAAACAAACCCTGCAGTACAATGGGCCTCCTATGAAGCATGGTGATATATATATATCTTTCTTTTACATATACAAGGGGGAAAAATAAACAGTTGACTTCAATATCATTAAAATAGCCAGTCATGACTCTAAATAACTTTTTAAGATGCTTATTTTTACAACTGTAAATGTCAAAAGAATACCTGACAGGCTTATAAGAATAAAATCATGTCAGGCCTAATCAGAAGAAAAAAAATGTAAAATGGTTCCTATCATGACAGGCACACCTGACACAAAAATTAAAATGGTAGGGCAGTATTTTAATGTTGCTCTGGTAGGCAAAAGGCTAAGCAGAAAATCAAATTACAAAATCCAGGGTTGCATGAATAGATGCTTGTTTCTCTCATTAAAACACACATACACACACACACACACACACACACCCCTCAAATTGTGCTTCAACTGACAGAATAGTAATTAAGGAAAAACTAAACAGTGAAGAGAGAATTTAAAAGGCACATAAGCATTCTTTATAGCAAGAGAGTCGATTAAATTTACAAAGCATGCAACAGTAAAGTTCCCAGTAAAACCCACATTTATTTGCACAATTATTTTTGTGTTGTGTTTCAGCGAAGCATGCAGAAAACAAGAGGGTGGCAACACCTTAGGTTAGCAGATGGATCCACACATACACACAAAAACAGATGTTTTGTGGTATTTTATTTGTTTTTGTTTAAATAGGAAGACAAAAAAATTTCCAACATGCCATTTGAGTCATGCAATTAGCTACATATATTTGTACAAGTGTTTTTTTTACTAAGTCAAAGAAAAAAGATCAAGGAAAGAAGTGGAGATAACACAGATAGCACAGTATGCATTGCTCAATGCTGGAAACAGTCCCTAATCAGGCACACTTCTCCAGTAAATCACAGTCCATAACTATGCGCAACAAGTGTAGGCATCAGACACCATCCACCTGAGGTTACTTTCCCTTCAGAACATCAAGCTTTTCTTTGGCCTGACTTAAGGTTCTGACACTATCTACAAGCTCCAGGAAAGGAGTAAGAATCTACTCCTCCTATACGAGCAGCTAACATGGCTGAAGTGCTTGCACTGTTGAACACCGAAGAGAAACCAGACAAAGCAAACAAGCAAGTCTTTTATGTAAGGAGACCTGTTTCTGACCATTTCAGCTCAAATGCACATCAGTTAGTTAAACTGCATTGTCTACACACTCTGATTCCATAGGACACAAGCCAAGTTAAGTACTGTCATATCAATATGCTTACATTTAAAACTTCTAAGGATATTTAAATGTATCTATTCACCCATCGCATGCAAACTGCTTCATTCTTGTGTTAACCTTCTCCATCTTCCTCATCTACTTCTGTTGCACTCCATCCCTGGTCCTCTGTGGATGCCCAGAACCCCAGCAGCACTGCCACCTACCTTTCCCTTCTATTCACTTTCCTCTTACCTTCTGAACTTCATTATTGTCACTTTTTTTTTTTTTGAAAGGACAAGTCCTTGGGTAGTTTAATTCCTGCAGACACAATGCCTGGCACTTGCTCTTTAAGCCACAAACTCAATTATGCTAAAACTGGACACTTTTTACATATTAGGGAAGCATGAGCTTTTGTTTTAAAAATATGTTAAAACAGGTATCAAAACTGATTCTTGAAGGCTTACGATAAACAACTTCAAAAGTCATCAACAACTTCACCTAAGTTTTCTGGAAAGTTGAAAGGTCTTACTTTTGGAAAGCCCTGTGGGAAGGAAGGCCAATTTTTCTTCTGTGGCTACATTTGAAATCAGGAGAAAAGTAACAGTACACTTAGTGAAACTGCCACCACTGTGTACACTTAGTGAAACTGCCACCACTGTGTACACGTAGTGAAACTGCCACCGCTGTGTACAAGTAGTGAAACTGCCACCGCTGTGTACACGTAGTGAAACTGCCACCGCTGTGTACACGTAGTGAAACTGCCACCGCTGTGTACACGTAGTGAAACTGCCACCGCTGTGTACACGTAGTGAAACTGCCACCGCTGTGTACACGTAGTGAAACTGCCACCGCTGTGTACACTTAGTGAAACTGCCACCGCTGTGTACACGTAGTGAAACTGCCACCGCTGTGTACACTTACTGAAACTGACAAGCACATTCAGATGTGCTTCAGACTGTGATTATTTTTGTTTTATGAAACAGAAAAGCATAAAGTTTTTTTGGAAAAAAAAATTTCCCTTATTCAGGAGTCTTTTCCCTTTACAATCATTTTAGTCTTTCTTAAAAATCTGAAGGTGGGCAGATGAAACCGTGGAATTACACTGCACACAACACTAAGGAGACAGATGAAGAAGCAGACAGCATAGTGCGTGCAGCAAGAGAGGAGGGTTGGACAGGTCTGCTGGCAGCCTGGAAGGAAAGAGGATACTGACCTGGGGGAGCTGGGGCTGTTCTCCTTCCTTTCATCCGAGACTTCGGGCTCAGCTGGCATGCCTACAAGTTTCACATACTTCTTCACCTTCTGTGGCTGCGTCTCCACGGGTGGGTTTTTGTGAGGAGAGAGAACGACTAATGGTGTGTGTGTAACAGTTGGCTTTTCCAACCTCAAGGTGCTGTCTTCCAAAGTGCTGGGCAGGCACTGCGTCTCCTCTCTCTGAGGGGGTGATCCACAGGCTTCCTCCCTGCCAGTGCTGCTGGCACGAGCATCACCAGGGGCGGGCACATCCACAGGTAGCACCTCCCGTCGCTTCTTGAGGACAGGCACATCAATTTTCTCTGAGGCCAAACAGCATTAGAAAAAAAAAATCCACTCAATGACTGAAAATAATAAGGTCATCAACATAAGGAAGCAGAACTAGTTTTACATCCACACACACACATACATACATATTTATTTATTTAAAAGGCAGAGTTAGAGAGACAGAGAAGGAGACATAGCCTCCATCCACTGGTTCTCCTCAGAAATGACTGCAACAGCCAGGGCTGCGCCAGGATGACGTCAGGAGCCAGAAGAACCCCCAGCCGTGTCTCCCACAAGGACTTGTGGGGTGGCCAGTTTCTTCTGCTTTCCCAGCTTCATTAGTGGTGAGCTGGACCAGAAGTGGAGCAATCAGGACTTAGACTGGCACTCGTGCAGGGCTGCTGGTGTCTCAGCGCTGCCTGAACCTGTATCTAGGCCATCCCGTATCTAGTTTTTTAATTCATTCTTTTAAAATCCCTATGCATCCTTACTACCATTTTTAAAATCTTTTATTTGTTCTTTTATGAACTGCATTAACTATTTCTTTAAAAGCTCATAAATTTTTTAAAAGCTATGAACTTTCCCATGGAAATGCAATATATTTGACTCTAAGAATGAACACTCAAATGGTCTCTTTCAAAATTTAAATAAAAATCTCAGGAGAGATGGGGAGCGGTGCTGTGGCTCGATCGGCTAATCCTCTGCCTGCTAGTACCAGCAACCCATATGGGTGCTGGTGTGTGCCCCATCTGCCCCAAGTCCTTGGGACCCTGCACCCACATGGGAGACCAGCAGAAAGTTCCTGGTTCCTGGCTTCCTAGCCATTGCGGTCATTTGTGGAGCGAAGCAATGGATGGAAGATCTCTCTTTCCTCTTTGTAAATCTACTTTTAAAATAAACATAAATAAATCTTTAAAGAGAATTTAAAAATAAATAGCCTTAACTTGCTATATGCTCCCTAGTATGTGTCCTACTGTTCCTACTTAATAATAGGATCCCCGACATTTAATGGGAACATGTGTCTGAGAATCAGGACTGCATTTCTCAGTCTTTCCTGGGACAAGGGAGGCCACACAAGTACACTCTGCTCAGTGGAGTGGGAGTGGATCATCGGCACACAGTGAGCCCTGGAATGCTTCCTCCAGACTTCCACTAGGGGGAGGGAAAAACACTGAGGTACACATTATTTTAGGTTTTTCTGCAAGTGGTCCTAACTGTTGGGTGGCTTTAGTAAAGTGAAATTCTCTGGTTTGATTCAAAGTGCTAAGTCCTAAGAGGGGAAGCCTCCAGGGTTCTGTTTCTATGAGAGAGTCTGAATTTCCAACTCCAAAAAGAAAACAAATTTCTCAATATCCAGTGCTCTTTGGATCTTCCTTTACATTTTGCAGTAAAAAATGTGCTTTCCTAACTGTAGACACATGAACCACAGATCAGTTTGTAATGGGATTTGCATGAAGCTCTAATAAGAAAGAAAAAGGCAAAGAAAAAGTTTTGGTCTTACTCATGATTTAAAAGATTAAAAATAGATGAGCCTCCATACCTTCGGGTTCATATTTCAGTTTTAATTCATCGACTTTAGCTCTAAGCTTCATATTTTCACTTTCTGAAAGCTGGAGGCACCTTTCATTTGCAAAAAGCTTTCGTTCAATATCCAGAGCCCGCTGGCTCTCAAATAATGCTTTCATTCGCTGAATGGACAATTCACCTTTGGTGCTTTCATTTTCTTTGCTACGATAATAAAAAATGAAAACCAAAGATATTACAATGACATAAAATAAATACAGATTGTGGAATACATTTTTAGTTGTATATTTCAACCCAGTTAAGAACATACTTTTCTAGAATTTGTAATCATAAAAAAAAAGAATTTGTAATCATAAAGAAATACTAAATCATTTTCCAAATTTATTCATGCAGAAATTAAATTCCTTTAAATTTTAAATGATGTGACATTTATTCTTGAAAAAAACTGGATTACTAAGACCACTTTCTATATTTAAGTTCAGTTTCCTTCTTGATCGAAAACTAAAAACATGAAGAAAATAAAAATACAAAGAGAAAACATTGCATTTATCAAAAGTATTTTTCATGCGATGATCAGTAAGAATTCTTGTGTAAAAGTCATGTATTATGCAAAGATATTTTCATCGCTTTTCTCTTTTGGAATTTTCTTTTGACCATTTCAAAACAAAAATGTGTAGTGAGTGACACTCGCTACCGCAGCCAGTAGTTCATCCACCCATGCAGACACTCACTTTAAGTTATCAAGCTTTAGCTGAAGTAACTCTGTGTAATAGGTGTTATCTTCCACAACAACGTTGCTAACTGCAGCCTTGGATTCCATACTTTCATATAAGTTCTAAAATAAGCAGAAATCCTTGTTACTTGAACAATATTAAGTTATCATACATTTATTAATAGCATTTGCCACCACGTATTAAAAACATATATTGGGCAGGCAACTAGGCTAAGCAACCATTAAAGTCACTTACTGTCTCAAGCGTGCATGTGAAATCAGCATTCTTACACAGAGAAGATTCTGAATCCAGGCTTGACCCCGAAGCCTGTGCTTCCCACCATGCCTATATCCTACGCTTCCCTCTCCAGCTGACAGAATGGCAGACCTAAATGCTCCATTCTTAACTTCATGATCAAGCCATAAAATGGAAAAATTAGAAAAGTGGAAGAGGTCCTGAAGGTTGGTTTTATATCTACTCTGCTGAGATCCTAATGGGAATTCTATATATTTTTCTAGAAGGAGAAAAAAAAAAGGAAGTCTGCTTAAAAACTCATAAACAATTCCAGAGATGACAGACAGAAAACTCCTTGGTTTAAAGTTAGATTTTGAAAAAGCATATTGCTGAGCCCACTAATGTAACTCAGATGCCTGCCAACAGATGTACTGAAAATGCAACCAACACTGCAGGGTTTTCAACAGCTCTTATAAATGACAGAAAGTAAAGCTACATAAATTAAAATTTTTATGATCTGTGAATGCTGTGATTTAAAATGTCTAAGAGGTAATCAATATTTGCAAAAATCTTTAATTCAGAAACTTAAGTTCATTAAAAGGTTATTGAGAAGAGATCAATGTTCCCTTAAACATTTTTAAACCAAATGCAATTCAAATAAAAGTGCTAGCAAGATTCTTTTTGTGTTAGACAAAGTGTTCACAAGGAAAAAAAAAAAGAAACATATAAGAATTTCCAGGAAGATATTGAAAAAGACAAGCTAAGCTCTACCAGACAAAACATACTGCAAAATTTTTATAGTGGAAATAATGGGGTAGTGATGTATTGACAGACTGAATCATCAGAATGAACAAACCTAGAAAGACTCAAAATATGTGTAGAAACAGAACACACTGGGCTCAAAGCACTGGTAGCCCAGCTGAGTTCTTAATCAGTGGTGTTGGTATAACTGGCTAGTTATTTGGAAAAAAATTAGATTTCTACTTCAGACCATACATAAGAATAAAGTTCAATGGAGATTAGAACTGTAAATTTTAAAAGTCAAACCACACAAGTCCCAGTAGAAAATAAGAACAGATTCTATTATATTGATACACATGCAATTTAGCCCTTAAAGCATGTATTGATAAGAACATGCTCAGTCTGAATTGTTTTTCGTTCTGATTTAATCAGAAGAAAGCAGATTAAAACTATACTCAGGTTCCTTTTCTCATCTATCTGACTGGCAAAATATGAAAACGATAACACTCCACTTGTGAGACTAGAGTCACAGGCTCTCTGGCACACTGTAAGTGGGCATGCACACTGCTGCACACTATGGCAGGAGCTGGAGAACATACTAACGTTACTCAGGCATTTACGTTTGGCCCAGCAATCCTGCTGTACAACTCCACCTGGAACCTACAGTGACCACAGTAAGAAAACACAGGTGTCTTCAAGATGTGCTTCGCAACACAGTTTGGAATGCAAGATATTAATGCACAGACACAGGAAACTGGTGAATTAAAAACAAACAAACCACAACACGTCCACATGATACAATCCTTTAAGGGTGTAAATCAGAATGAGGGAGATCTCAACAAACTAAGTATAAATACGATGAAATGATTTGTAGGATACTCTGTAAACAAAAAAAAAGTTGTGGGGAGTGCAAAAGACTACATTTTGTTCAAAAAGAAAACAAGGCGTAAAACATATATACATATAGATATAAAATGAGCTCCTCAGTTTTACAAAAAGAAGCAAAATGAATCAATTGGAAACAGATGAAATTGGCTACTTTTGAGTATGAAAATGGAGCAGGGGGTAGAAACAGGGTAACAATGCTAAGTTAGGTACTGGGCAGGACCCGGGAACAGGAAAATGCTTTTCATAACTCTGATTTTTTAAAGCCAGGCCAGTGTTTTGCATACTGAAGTAAATAAATAGGTCCAATAAGGACAGAGGGAGGAAAATGAGATGGGATAGAAATAGAGACCTACTTGTAATTCCCATGAATGACACACTTGAACACAAGGGAGAAGGAAAAAGAGTCCAGATAGCCCAAGGAACTTTGGAACGCAGTATTATGACCATGTACCCCAAGGCAAAATCAGAAAGAACTGCAAATGAATCCCGAACTCTGCTTAGTAGAATAGTAGTTTCAACATGACGCTCATTCTATGATTAAATAAGCAAATATGACACAGTGATAGTCATGTTTCTTACTGTTAGAAATAAAAACTGTGATATTAGAGCCAAATTTGAATTAACAACATAAAGTTTTAGCAAGTGTATACACACATATATATGTATGCAAGCACTCCAGACACACACATATATGCACAAATATGCACAAGAACTCAGCTGTGTCTGCTGATGGACTCTGTAAGCGATGGCACTGCAACAGCAATAAGGACAGCTAAACATCAATCTCCATGAAAAGAAACCAGTGCTCCTTGGAGCAGTGTTAATTCCAGGACTAGAATACCTTATGAGCCAGACAATGAGGAAGTACTCAGAAAAGCACAGGTTAGAAAATATGTAAGTGTTCCTACGAGGCTAATTTGAGTACCAGAGTAAATAATGTAATGCATTCTAATATATAGGATAAAGCATCAAAATAGCAAAGAGGCTACACTGATAAATGGGGTCAATCTACTGCAAGGGAAAGGTAATTATATAACAAGAAAGTCTATTTAAGTTAAAAGTAATGATATTCAAATTAAAATTCCTGTTGTGTTTTTCGATGTATACATATACCTTAAACTTCTCCAGACTTCTAATTTCACCTAAAAGGTGTTTTATTTCACCATTCTTCTGCTCCAACATGGCAAACAATCGTTCCTGCTGCTCAAATTCAGTTTGAGAGCCTTTCATCTGTAGCAATGTGGCAATCTGTAACTACAAACAAAAAATTCCCCCAGAAAAAATTAGAGGAAGATTCTGATAACCACATATCTTACACAATTCACATTTTGAACTGTATCACTTTAAACCTGTTTTGGAAATGAAACTGATTAGTTATTTCTAGCCTAATGATTTGAAAATATATATAAGCAGTAATCTGTTATAGGAATTTCTGAATAAATATTTTGCAATCTTCATTTTATCTGAAAGACTGAGAGAGAGGCTTTTCTATCTGCTGGTTCACTTTCCAAAGGCTGGCAACAGCTAAGATTGGGACAGATCCAATGCAGGAGCCCAGAATTTATCGACTTTCCACATGGGTGGCAGGGACCCAGAAACTCAGCTATCAGCTGCTTTTTAAAGTAGAATCAGAAATGAAGCCAGCACTCAAACCCACCTGAGAATGGGATGCAGGAATCCCAAGGGACACCTTTACTGTTATGCCAAATACTCGCCCCACTTTTGAGCACTTATTTTGATTACCTATAAATGATAAGCATATTTTTAGATTTGTGAAACATACAATGACATGGCTGTGGTCTGGAAGCATGTCACTTAACTGATAAGCAGGCCTGGCCTGTGCTTCGCATTTCTGAGTCATTGACTTGTGGATACCCCTAAGAGCCTGGCAGGCTTTCTCAAAAAGCTTCATTAACTTTCATTAAGTGGGAGGAATTACCATACCACTCAGTCACAAATGAGAGATGGATCACTCAGGTAAAAGGCAACCCAAACATATCCAGGCAATCTTCAGGATACTATGTCTTCATTTTTTAGACTCTAGCTACAATTTCAGCTACATCAAGGAGAAATCTAGCCTCCAAAGCTGCTGTTGGAAATTGCTGTAGTTTTGAAAAGTGTCCATTAGTTTAAACAAAGTTTTGAGGAAAGTAAACGAAGTTACGAAGTTACAGGTACAGTTATAAGTAGAAGGAAAGTTGTTGACACTTGAAAGAATATCCTCTTTGTTCCTGCTTCAGGGTGGAGGCTAGGCACCTTTAATCCAGGAAGATTCAGAAAGAATGCTGTTAGTTTCTGATGATAGTATGGGGTATTATGGAATATTGGAAGGTTAAGAGCAGCAGCCTAATAAGTAATGCAAAAATGAACAAGCAAAAAACGCATATTAAAAAAAAAACCCAATAACAAATAGTAGGGGTTGGTATGTTATGTTGTACTGTGGTGGATAAGGCCATCTGATAACCCACATGGCCACTGATTCAACCTCAAGCTGCTCCGCTTCTGATGCAGCTCTGTACTGATGGCCTATGAATACAGTGGAAGATGGTCTAAGTCTTCGAACCATGTACCCACACAGGACACCTCAGGAAGCTCTGGCTTTGTATCTGCCCAGTTCTGGCTGTTGTGACCATTTGGAGAGTAAACCAGCAAATGAAAGATCTCTCTGTCTCTCCATGCCTGTCTTTCAAATAAACAAATCTTAAAATAATAACGCAAAAAAAAAAAAAAAAAAAAGATAGCAAAGAGCAAATCTGTGGAACTTGATGGAGAAATCTTTCCCAGATAAGGGAGTAGGAGTAAGCCAAGCAGCAGAGTCTGGAGATCCTTAGAAACAAAGCCTACAGCTATTGTGTGTTAAGTACTCACTCATGTGCCAAGCACCATATAAAGATTTTCAGACAATTTTAAGCACCCTTATAGATGACTTTAGTACAGCAAGGAAAAGGGACCTCAAAAAAAATCCAAATTTTAGTCTACAACAAACCTTCACGAGAGGATGGTGAAGAGCTAGAAATAAAAATCCCCATCCCATAAAGAATGATGTGTATCTCCCTGGCAAAGCTACTGAGGAAGCATTAAAACAATCAGTAGTTGCTAAACATTCTACTACTAAATCTTCACTCTAACAGTCGCCCTTTACAAAATGTGGAAGGAATTTTCAATCAACTTAAATATACTAAGTTTCTTTACCAAGACATGTGGCTCTACGCAATAGTTAAGTATACTTTTTGAAGAAAATGATAGCTTCTTTAACATATGTAGGAGGACAGTTGATTGGATATCATTTGTATGAGAACAACTGATTGGATATACAAAGCCCAAGAGAAATATTTTCAGACAAGGGTGTGAAAACAATTGATGGGTTCCATAGACAGGCTTATGGGAACTATGTAAGCTCCTCAATACCTCCTCCCTTAGCCTATGTGGCCCTCAGTCTATAAAAGCCTGATGCCACTAATAAACTTTGGCTATTGACCATCAGTCGGTAGTCCATGTGTGTTATTATCTGCTCCGTGCACCAAGTCCATCATCGCAGGACAGTGAACATATCTGTGATGTAATGCTAAAACACAACAGGTTTAATGAAGCACTGAGATGAGAATTCTGTACCTTCATTCTTTGCATCTGTTCTCTATTAAACGCATTCTGCTTCTTTAGTGACTGGTACTTGACTTTCATGCTGATCAACTGACGCTCCATGGCTGCCCTTCGATCTTCCACCTAGAAGACATTAACGCAGGGAGTCACGCTGGACACAAACAACACGCCGTGCAGTCCATTTAATCTGTAAAACACATACAAGTACCTCTGCAAACAGGGAGTTGCCTTTACTGCTGGGATCCAAGGCTTGCTGCAGAGCCTGGCTCAGCTGTACCTGAAGATCTTGGTTGTCTACACGAGCTTTCTAGGTTTAAGAGAAACGACTTAGCCAAGATTAGGTGAGCAAGAAAACAACTTAAAAATTGGAGACCAGTCAGAATACCTCTAAGGCATTATAATAAGAAACTGCTTCTTTCTCTCGCTCTTCCTTTTCTTCTTTCAGCCGGTCCACCTGCCGCATTAAATTAGCAGTAAGGCGTTCTAGCTGTTCTTCTCGGTACTGGAGCTCACTCACTTCTTCTTTGAGGGCAGTCTACTCATCAGAAAGGGAAAAAGAGAAAAATCTTTAAATAACCTTCAATTTACCAGTTTCTCAGTTTACCAGTGATCATTACATCGACTAAAGAACTAGTCAAACATTGTAAAATCCACATTCACATCCATGTGAGCTGCCACTGCATCAATATATTTTAATCTGCTTTCTATGACACAAACTAGGGTCAGCCTAAATGTCTCTGAAGTTTCTAGGAAGTTTCATCAACCCAACGATGGACCCTAAGCTGTACTATGAATGAAGTAATTCACCTAAAAGCTATGCAAGACATTCTGTGGCGAGACAGTTCAGGAAATAGTTTAGCTTTCAAACTATCTTCTAAGAATTATTGTAAAAATATGCAGAAAGATGAAAACAACAAAGGGCCCCAAACAGAATCCATATCCTAAAGCTTACCTTCGCACTTTCCATTTCCGTCAGCTCCATCTGAAGAGCCAGCATCTCTGAAGACATGCTTTCCTGGGCACGCTCAGACATGACCCGGAGTTCTTCTGATTTACAAGACAGGAGTTCCTTCTGGCGATCGACTTTGTGTTTCAGCTGCTTTTCGCTAAGCCTTGCTTCATCTAATTCTGTTTTCAGTTTTTCTAACTAAAGCAAAAATAATAATAACAACCACAACCATACACACACACACACACAAAACATAACAATGGTATAATTCAAAAAGCCTTTTTTTTTTCCTTTGCCCTGAGAAATATCATTGACCGACCCAATGAGTCTTTGGGAAGACTCAGAGTTTCCCAATTTGGCCAAGGCTAGGAAGGGAAAGAAAGATATCCAATACATGACTTGAGAACTTCGCTAAGGTCAGAAAGATTTGACTGATTTAATCTTTGCTCGCTATATGGCCTAGCCTCATGTCCCTGAGTACTTTTTGAAATACTCTTTTTTTGTTTAGGTAATTAAATGTTAGATGAAAATAACATCCAGGGAACAAACAAAAGGCATAGACAGTCACCAATCGTGTATGTCTCAACTTCAGCGTGGCTTCTGACATGCTGCGTCACTCTAAGTGGCACACAGGGTAGCTCTATGTGTTACACAAGAGTAATGTTACAATACTTATGGTCATTTCACTACAGATGAGGGGAAACTAAACCACCAAAAACATGTAATTTCACTGATGTCATTAACTAAAGGGAGAAAGCATTTTAAAAGAATTCATTTAGTGAAGAATTAAGTAACAGTCTGGGTAGCACACACGGACATGGGGAAAAAGTCGCAGAAGATACTACACAAAAAACTGGAAAGTGACAAATAGACTTAGGAGAAAACAGGACAAAAGGTGGGTAGACAGGGTTCTGGAAGAGTAAGAGTACGGACACTACACAGCATAGTCACAACCCAAGCTGTGAAATCTTGAAGTAATCTGAAGGCTCTGGGCAGAGGGGTGCCAACAGAGAATAAGCAATAACTGAACAGTTGTCACTGAGTGTGCAACTTTGAAACATGTCAGTCAGGACAATGTGCCATTAGATTAAGTAGTCACTGGTTTACTTAATCTGTAAACATTGGCTTCCTCTTCTGTGATATGGAGATGAAAATGATGCCTCTTTTCAGTTATTGTGAGAACTTGATTTTTTTGTAATAGTTTATCTTCCATAAATTAGAAAGAACACACGCATTCTAATGTACATGAATTTATAAGAAATTATGAATGTGTCCTGTGGAACAAACGTGTGCCATGAGCTGAAGTAAATACTGCATAGTAAAAGCCAGGATGCTGTGTACTAACCTAAAACTCCATCATAAACACCAGCTACCAAACTGAAATAGCCATGTGTAGGAAACAGAATATTTACTGCACAAGCTCCTCAGGTAAACCTGAGTTGTCCTCGGTTACTACTCCCAGCAGTAGAACGATGGAGCCCTTTCCATACTGTTTTGCATGCCTGGTACTTCAGCTAGTGTTTATAGATGGCTGTAGAAACATAGTATGATATTCTCTGAAACACAAAGAATCCAAACCTTATCCTTCAGTTCATTCACTTCCTGTGTATGGCTTCTGTTGAGATGTTCTTCTAATTTCTCCAGCTGCATTTTTTGTTGCTGTTTAATAGCTTCACATTCACAACTCAAACTTTCTAACATTCGACTCTTGAGCTCAACTTCTCTCTGAAGAGTATATTTTTCTTGTTCATAATTCTGAAAACAATGACACCAAAATAATTACTGAAAGCTATTACCCAAAACCAGTTCTCAGCTTCAACTGTCCCATTCCTGTCTGGTACATTCTCTGTTTTCCACATACCGGTCACACGTTAAATTTGGAATAACTTTAGTTTCTCAGTCTTAACAAATTCCTAAATTATATTTAGAGACAGTAGTTGTGTCAAAACACTCAAGCTTAACTTAGTAAAGACATTGGTCCAGAAAAGAATGGGGATTCCCATTTTTCCAACCTGTAGTTTCTGAAGCCTTAGCAAACAACTTTTTGATGAAAGTGATGTCTAAGCTGGTGTTTAGAGTAGCAGGACATACCTAGATCCTAACATTCCTTTGTACAAAATCTAACAGACCAAGTAACTGTCTAATAAATCAGACTGTGTCTGAGCTCTAGCAGGGTATCAGAATGTAATTTGCATCATATCTATCTCTCAAGATCTCCTGTGGATGCCTAAAAGTGCAGAGAGCAGTAAATCCTACTCACATACATATACTTACAACAGTTTAATTTACAAGTTTGACCCAGCACCGGTTTAAAGACAATAACTAATGATAAAATGGGCAATTATATAACAATAGGTTGGGATATTAAGTTAGGGAAATGTTGTCTGCCTGTTCGTGTATCTCTCTCACATACACAATCTTACTGTATTCCACTCTACCATCTTTTTCTTGGGATGTGAAATGACATAGTATCTACACAATACAAGAAATGAGGTGAGTGACACATTGCAACCCAGTGTTAGGCTACCATTGACCTTGTGCCATCTGCTTCAGATGGTCCTGGGTCATGATCCCAGTTCCAGGTAGGATAGGGCACAGACAAATCTTCAGTAGCAAAGCACACCCTTGCCAACTGTACATCTGGAGTCCTACCTCGGTCATGGTCATCATTTCATTACGACATTTATCCAACTGATTCTGCAGTTCATTTTGGCTCTCCAACAGTTGCAAACCATACTGTGCGGCTTTTAGTCGTTCACTTTCGACCTCTTTGAGCTTGCTTCGAAGATCTGCAATTACATCTTCCTCCATGTTTTACTGTGTTGCACCTACTGTAGAGGAAAATAAACTACTTAAGCTTAAAAAAGAAAACTCTACACAACAATGTTAATCATGGAAGAAACAGACGTATTCGGTACAACTGCCATGTTAAAGCACTGCATTGATTTTTTTCCTGAATCGTAGGTGTTCAAACTCGTATTCATGTTTTATGAGGCAGAATTCCCTGTAATTCATTACCTGATTTGAGATCAAAACACAAAGAGAAGAATTCATTTAATCTTGCCTCTAAGAAATTCACTACCAGGAAATTTTCAGTTGTATGCCAAGCTTCCTTAAATGCCAAAGCAGAATTCAGTCTCAAAACACTATCAACACTCACGTCACCAAAGTCAAGAGAGAACAATGAAAGAAATAAGATGTTTTAGGGCCCAGTGTGGTAGCCTAGCAGCTAAAGTCCTCGCCTTGCAGGCGCCAGAATCCCATATGGGCGCTGGTTCTAATCCCAGTGGCCCTGCTTCCCATCCAGCTCCTTGCTTGTGTCCTGGGAAGGCAGTGGAGGATGGCCCAAAGCCTTGGGACCCTGCACCTGCATGGGAGACTCAGAAGAGGCTCCAGGCTCCTGGCTATGGATTGGCTCTGTTCCAGTCATTGTAGCCAGTTGGGGAGTGAATCAACAGAAGAGACATCTTTCTCTGTGTCTCTCCTCCTCTCTGCATATTTGACTTACCAATAAAAATAAATCTTAAAAAAAAAAGAAGATGTTTTATAAGTAGCCTGATTGCTACTTAAAAATAAAAAGTCAGGCCCCACATGATAGCCTAATGGCTAAATTCTTGGCCTTATATCCACTTGGATCCCATATCGGTATCAGTTCGCGTCCCAGCTGCTCTACTTCCCTTCCAGCTCCTTGCTTATAGCCCGGGAAAGCAGTACAGGACGGCCCAAAGCCTTGGGAACCTGCACTGCTTGGGAGTCCTGGAAGAAATTCCTGGATCCTGGCTTCATATCAGCTCAGCTCTGTCCACTGCAAATACTTGGAGAGTAAACCAGTGGACAAAAGATCTTTTTCTCTGTCTCTCCTTTCTGTAAATTGCCTTACCAACATAAATAAATAATACTTTAAAAACAACAACAAAAGGTTATCTTAAATAAAGTTCATAAGATAACTCAGAGAATACTTATTTTTCTCAACAGTGTTAGCTTTGTGAACTTAGTCATTTTGCTTTCCTGCAAACACTCACTAGTATGTTCCTAACAATGCATGAGTACACAGAATAGAAACCAAGTTTGGAGCAACTAAAGGGCATAGCTTTTATTCTACATGTTCAATTAATGAGTTTAAAAGATATCATAAAATACATTCCACTCTATCTCATGCTCACACATCATTCTTCCCTCTTAGGCCCCAGTCTTTGAAGTGAAATTCAAGCTCTGCTTTACCTGGAAAGACCTCCAGCCTTGTTAAGGTGTTTTCCCCTGTCTCAAATTAGCCTAGTCAGGCTCACAGGCATTCAAAGATTTCTTGAATGCCTTATGTGTGAGGCATCATGCTGCTCACTTGAGACTCATTAAACAAAACGGACCAAACCAAACCAAACCTCTTCCTCCTTCATGAAACTCACTTTTAGGAAAATGAACAGTAAATACAGTCTACCCTCCCTGAGGCTTCTGCACCCACAGATCCAACCAACTGCAGATACAAACTATCCAGAAAGAGAAATAAAATGCTACTGTACTGAACATGTACAGGTTTTATTTCCTATCATTATTCCCTTGACAATACAGCCTAATAACTTTCAGAGAGCACTCACAGTATACTAAGTAAGACAAATAATTTAGAGATGATTTAATGTATGTAAGAGAGGGTGGGCATTTGGCAAAATGGGTTAATCCATGCCCCATACAGAGGACCTGGAATGACGTTTCAATTCTGGCTTCCTGGATGACAATGGTGATAGCCGGGAGACACTGGTGATAGCTCCAGTAGATAGATCCCTGACACTTACTTGGGACACCTGTACAGAATTCCTGAATCTTAGTTCCAGCCCTGGCCTAGTCTGACCACTGCAGACATTTGGGAAGTGAACAAGTTGCTATGAGCATGACTTTTATGCACCCGCTAAGCCATTTTCCATAATAGATGGAACATTTGTGAAATTTAGAAACTACAGGAGCCTGAGAAGCAATACTGAGAAATGATTATTATAGTATAATAACTAAAACAGATAGTGGAAATATAATCAAAAGTGGAACAGAAAGGCGAGAGCTTGGAATAAGAGATGAGTGGTAGAACTAGGGAGTCAGAAGATGACAGAACCAACGTTTTTAGCGATGTAGCTATTTAGCAAGTTCTAGGCCAAAGTGAAGTCCCTAAGCAAGAAAGTACAAGGTGTGACCCAGATACAGTTCAGGTCATAGTGTGCAGCGAAAATGCGTGCAAATGAGCGACCAGCCCAGTGTGAGAAATTTAGTTTCCTCTTGGGATAAAATAGGGTCATTCCAAAGTGTGGAGGAGATGAACTGATGCAACGTAAAAGGATCATCTCTGTTGCTGTGTTGATTGTTAAGATGGGAGCCTGCCGGAGTCCAGCTCCGGCCCGGGGTTCGGACCTCGTGAAGTATGCATGGCGTCGGCGCAAAGAGAGAAAGAAAGAGACGGACCACTAGGATTCCATGATGATTGTGGACCATGCAATAAAGCCGTCCGCTTTATTTACACAGAATCAGTTAAACTCTGGCTCAGACTTTCTACGTCATGGTCAAGTGGGTGTTACTAAGGCCAACTCTGCAGTTTGTTTCACCTAAGGCAGGATGTTATCCATGCTGGTGCCTATCAATCAGTAACACATTCCTACTACAAGCCTCATGCTACAACTAGTCTTGAATCAGCTAAGGGAGGAAATGTAACACAGGAGGCAGGACCCAAAGATCAAAGACAGAGGGAAAGAATGGGTCTCCCCTATAACTGGAGACTAGCACCCTTGATTAGCATAAGGTCAATGGAAGAGGATTCTAAACAAAGGTAACTGCTATGCCTTTGATTAGCATAGGATCAAAGGGGGCAGCAGTGGCAGCAATAGTGAGAAATCTTATTGCTAAAAGCAATATCAGCAACATCAGCTTCCAAGCTCGCACAGATACCATACGTTAACTGTTAACTCCGCAGAGGCAGACAATGCCTAAATAAATTACAGAAACCTCAGTGGGATAGTCCTGTGTCCATGCAAAGGGAAGCGTGGCTGCATTCAGGTGGCCAAAGTGACATCCGGAGCCCTGCCCAGCGGGGAGTTCATTGAGGCCCTGCCTGCAATAAAACAATGCTCTTCACACCTTCCTGTCTTCCACATCCACCACACGGACCCTGGCATCTCCCCCTTCCTTATAATTAAGTTGGAGGGTGCGGAGTTCTGTGCGAGTAGCTTGAATCATGGAGCTCAAACGTCTGAAGATGACTGGGCCAAAAAATAATACAAAAAGGAGAATAATTAGTGCAATACCTAAATTATAGAGAGCGAGTGAAAGGTCTTGTCAGAAATAAAGGATGAAAGAGATTGTAAGAATTGGTTAGTAACGCCTCCCGCAGAGAGAGCCTGAAGGTGAGAGTGAGAGATGGCAGAAATCTGGACATGTAATTCCTGAATGCTAAGGCTGGTAGATGTATCATTCCATACATCTTGGAGATGAGTTTTAACATCACTTCAAGAGATGTGAGGCATTATAAGGAAGAGGAGTGACACAGATCCATTTATAAATACTATGGCAAGTGGTACCAAATCTGGTTTTTAAATGTTAAATTTCATTGCCAATATAAATCACTGCCTCTTCTAATGCATCAGTCTTAGCCTCTAAATCTTTCAATACTTTCCTATGAACTTATTGCACCAGCTGTAAGAGGTCCAATAAGGGTAACAAATGCAGTGAGACCCAAAGATAACCCACAAAGCATGGACAAAGTTGTTGAGAACAATTCCAAAGCATAAACAGCAGCAGCATCATACCATGGTTCAGGCAAATTTACAGGTAACATTACATATGAGGACCTTCTCAAGACACCAAAAGTATCAGGCATCAGGGAACAACTAAGACAGTTGGTGACAATGCACTTAGTACAAATTACAGTGTATACAGAGCCATCTCAGGATAGCTGGAGGGAGCTTAAGGCTCCATCTGTAAGGGAAAAATGTCACTTATCAACAGTTCTTTTGAAACTAGCTTGAGTCCTGCATGGGGATGTCTTCAGTAGTAGAGGGTAGTCAGCAGATGTACACATGATGTGTCTTCATGGCAGGTGTTGATCTTCAGACTCGGCCTTTAAGACAGTTCCGGGTGAAAGTGTCTGTTGATCTCAGCAAGCGTAGTACTAAGGCTAGAGAAACTCTTTCTGTTGTTATGGCCAGAGGGAGGCAAGAAGGAGAGATAGCACCCTGGTACCTAGCTCACTACTCTTCCACTGGGCCTCTGGGAAAGTGGGCTATAGAGGCAGTCTTTGGGATTTCAGGTTTATAAGTTAACCATTGCCTAAATAAATTCTGGACATCTAACTTATATTCTGAGAGGCCTTTTGGAGTTTTTAGAGAGGAAGTAGAAGAGAAGTGAAGGAAAAGTTAAAAATAATTATATAGATCACTCTCAGTAATAATATCAGGTGAAAACTATCAAATGACAGCTTTAGACTATTTTTGCCCAAAGGTCTAATGTTTGCTCTAAATTTAAAATAAAGGTACATACTTAAGTAATACACTGAAAAGGGCAATGAGAGGATAACATGAGAAACCTGGTTATAAGTGAACTTGAGCAAAAGCATATGGTTGACTAAAAAACATTTTCAATGATAGTCTGAGGTTTAAATTATGTGAGCCAAAAAACAATATTAGCTTAGGACAGCACAATAAAGTAGCTTCAGTAATGATCTAAGAGCTTTAGACATTTAAAATTATAAATTGGTTAGAATTACCCTATTGTTTGTAGTAAAATAAGTTTGCATGGTTAATCAGATGGTTTACAAATATAGAATAGAAAATGGATTATAGTAAAGATTTTACCAAGATGGCATAGGGAACATGTATCAGACAAGTATATCTGTTCTTTAAATAATTTTTGTTACAAAAACTTTAATAGTTAAAAGTATAGTATTTCCCAACTAGCAAATGCAGTAATGTATAATAACAATTAAAAATTGTTTTGTAATAATTAGCTGGGAAAAAATGGCATAGAACTATCATGTGCCCATTTCTCATCTGATCTCATGGAACTTGAGGACAAACAATAAAACAAATACATACACATATACATTCTCCCTCTTTTTTTTTTAAACTATAGAGGATTATAAGAGTAAAATTTCAAACAATTTTAACAAAAAACGTACAGCAAGACAGACATACGTGGCCACCACACTCATTCAATTTTAAATAGCTAATGAGCCATGACTTCTCATATGGATCGTGACTCAAGAAGTTGTGTTGCATCCAGTCCTCTCAAGTCCCAGATGAGTACTCAAGACAAGCAAATTTGGATGATGAGGTACCTGTATATAGGCAGAGGTCAGTGCAAATCCTGCGAGCCAGGAAGCCAGGACTGGCAGTGGGGCCGTGTTAATCATCACGGTGGCCTCCCCAGACTACCGAGTCAGACTCTAGAACTCAGGATGGCTGCTACCCTCTGACTGAGGCCTTCAAAATGTTACAAAGTGCACAAGAGATCATGTCAGATAAATTTAGGATTTAACTAAGGCGCCTTTATAAACCAAGCTTGGTGATAGCAGTACACATTAGAAAATTACTAAGTGATAAGTCAATAATTATAATTCAGTCTGAACTGAAACCCTGAGAGGAAAAAATTGGTCATTACTGAAGACCCTGATTTTAGTTATCTGAGCAATATAAATTAGCCTAAGAGATAAGCAGTCAACAGGCTAGACATATTTACAAAACTGTAAACATTTATCCTTTTCTGGATTTTTTGTTGTTAAGCATTACCTGTCCTGGAACTCTTGGAAATACAGAAATTTGAATTAACTTCTGTAAAAAAAAAATTGTTTTATAGTAGTATATTGATATGATAAAATTTTGCCCCACTTGGCATCTGGCAGTATCTTTAATACAATCCAAATGCTTACTCAGTTGCATCTATTAAATAAAACTTTTGAATTTTTAAAATGCATATCAAGGATGTCAAGGTCTATAACATCTAGTTGAAATAGAGTCTCTTTATACAACACAATATAGGTGAGATGTAATTATTGGCATTAAATGATCACTTAAAATACCTATAAAGTAAGTACATAACTTTTATCAATCTTAACCAATGTGAGCATACTGAAAGACAGAAAACACAAAGATCACTTCAATATAGAATCTTACATATTCTGAGACATTTCAGCAAAGTCAGATCTGGAGTTCACTGGAGCTAACTAGAAAAATTTAATCATTAATTAGATAAAAACAATTAAGAAGATGTTATAATATTTGGTTTTAAAACTTTGTTGTTATGACAGAGGATCAGATTTTAATTCCATGTATCAATGATGAATATTTTAGAAAATGCTGCAAACAGTATTTTAAAGACTATAGATCTAAATTAAAGACTAGCAGATATAAGCACATGGGTACATCCCATACCTGGAAAAAATTCAACAGTGGATTAGATGTTACTTTGATACTAATTTATGTTTGGTGTAAATGTTACACTTTTAAAGGAATGCCTTAAACAATACCTTAAGAGTTATATTCGTAAGATTCAAAAATTCAATATTAAAGTTTAATAGAGTTAGAAAAGAGATGTTAATTATGAAAAAACATTGTTTATAAAGTACAAGAGGCTGCATATTCTTCTGTGGGCCCAGTTTAGTTTATCTCCTACCCTGCTGCTCTGGCTAAAAAGTTGGAGGTGGGAGGCTTCACAAAGGAAAAAAAAATAGGCAAAACGTCCTGGAGAAACTGCACCTGTGGGATGAGTATTCTAACATAGAGGAGCAGGAGGGGGTTGGGAGTGAGCCTACCTGCTGGAGAGAAGAGAATTTAACCCTGAAGTTGCTGGGCAGGAAGGGGAACTTTTGTAGAGGATGCTTGCTGCTGTGAAACGGCAGGGGGGTGGAAATGTAAATTGGATAAGATCTGGAGCCCAAGTCAGCAAGTCCAAGCCCTGTGGAAAAATGAAAGCATTCTCCTCCTCCTGTAACTTTTCAAAGATAGGATGGAGCCAATCAGTGAATTACAACATTGGAAATAACTTAAGATTTGTTCAGAATTTACCACACCTAGTGCTTCAAACACTTTACTTCACTTAACTCTCTCTCAAAGAGCCTAAGTGTATATTGTCTACTACCTTAACTAGAGAGAAGTCAGAATTCTTATTGCATCTTCACTAGAAATACACAAAAAAATCCAAGACACCCGCTCTGATTCATTCAAACGATTTGCTGGCATTTCTCTTATGTGAACACACTCTGCTGGTGCTGAAGATACAATGGTTAGTCAAACTTCTTGAGTCTTACAGTTTGTTGGTAGACAGGTTTTCAATCAAATAACTGACCTAAAATGTTACAAGTGTGCTAAGCACAAGAAGGAGAGGTATAAGCTCTGGGCACATTAAAATAAAAATGGGTGGGGGGAACTGTCCTTATGTATATATTTGGGGTGGAGTGTGGGGCAGGAGAGGAGCAAGCAGGGACAAGAAAGATTTCCCTAAGGAAGACAGCTGACGAGTGAGAGAGTGTTAACCTATCAGTCATCAGTCCAGAGAGACAGCCATGGCTAACATCTAGAGCCACTGTGTGCCAAGTCGTACGACTGGCATTTTGCATGTGTGCTCTGATCCAGTCCTCTGAAGTTGCCAACTTCATGTATGTACAAGTGCATTTTTCTCCATTTTAATTCTTTGAGACAGAGCTCCCATCTGCTGGCTCACCTCCTAAGTGCCCACAATAGTCAAGGCTGAAGCGTTTAGCAAGGAACTCGGTCCAGGTCTAAGTGGCAGGGACCATTACTGGAGCCACAACTGGATATCTCTCAGGGTCTGTTGCATGAGCAGGAAGCTGGAATCAGGAGTGGGAGTTGAAGTACTCCAATGTGGACATTGGCACACAGATGTCTTCACAAGCATACACACACACACACACACACACACACACACACTTGAAAGGCAGAAGTAAAGGCATAGGGAATGTGGAAGGAAGGAGAATGACAGAGAAAGATTGATATTCAGTCCATTGATTCACCTTTCCCCTGCCCACAAAGGACCACAACAGCAGGGACTAGACCTATAACCCGTGCTGTCCCCCAGGTAGGTAGCAGGAACTTAAGTACCTGCTGTTTCCCGGGAGTATCAGGAGGCAGCAGGATGGGAAGTGGAGCAGCCAGAACTGGATGTCCCTAATGTCAGGCCAAACACCCACCCCCATCCCGTAAGTGCAATCTTGATGCAGCTCAGAGTGGACGTAACATGGCCATCAGCCACTGGGTGGCCAGTAAGTGGGATGCCAAGCGGAGGCCTGGTGCTCTATTTTCCAACCTGCCTTTCAACACAACAAACACAGAGTATTAATATTAAAAGCTCAGGCCTGGTGAGGTAGCCTAGCGACCAAAGTCCTTGCCTTGCACATGCTGGGATGCCATATGGGTGCTGATTCTAGTCCCAGCTGCCCTGCTTCCCATCCAGTTCTCTGCCAGTGGCCTGGGAAAGCAGACAAGGCCGGCCCAAAGCCTTGGGACCCTGCACCTGCGTGAGAGACCAGGAAGAGGCTCCTGGTTCCCGGTTTCAAATTGGCTTAGCTCTGGCCATTGCAGCTTCTTGGGGAGTGAATTAACGGATGGAAGATCTTCCTTTCTGTAAATCTACCTTCACAATAAAAAAAAAATCTTAAAAAATATATATATCAGAAGCTCTGGGTGGGGACCAACCTGCCCCAGATTCTTAGCCAACCTCCACCAGTCACAGATGTGGTGTTGTGTCCTTTACAAAAAAACAAGGACAGTAACACCATGTAGAAATAGAGCTAATGAGAAAAAGATGGAATCTGGCCGCAGACAGAAAGCAATGAAGACAGAACCTGACCCGGTGCTGTCCAACACACGTGTCATCTGAACCACATATGCGATTTTAAATTCTCTAGGAACTGCATTAAAAAAAAAAAAGTGCAATTTTAAATATTTATTTGGCCCGATCCAAAGAATCACTTCTACACGTAATCGTTATAAGGTTCATAGTCATTAAAAAAAAAAAAAAGAATCACTTCTACACGTAATCGTTATAAGGTTCATAGTCATTTAAAAAAAAAAAAAAAACAAAACTATCGTTGCGATCCAGTGTGTAGTTAGCAAGGCTCACTTCGGGCTGTGGCAGCGGCCAGTGGCTCCGGTTGTGGCCAGGGCCAATCCACGGCCGTTACTCGGGGGGCCACGGCCACGACCTGGTTCTCCAGCCCCACACAAGGCAGATACCCGCTGGGAAGCGGGTTAAAAGAGGGCCGGCTCCGGGCACGGCGGACACGCGGAGCCCAGGTGTCCTTGGGGCCTGATCCTGTGCACCGCGCCCCTCCACACCCACCTCCACCAGGCCCCTGCCCTTACCTCTCTCGTCACTGTCTTCCCCGGCTGCGGCCGTCCGAGGCTGGGCCGGAGCGATCCAGGCTCCCGATTCGCAGCGCCAAGCCCACCTACCCTATCTAGGAAGCCGGCGGCCCCATTCCCCCTGCAACCGCCCGGGGAAGCGCCAGGGCTTTTTGAATGCAGTTCTCGCGAGAACTCCCGCTTCTCACGAGACCTTCCGTCCAGCAGCGCGACGGCGCAGGCGCAGGCGGCGAATGGCGACCTCGGGCCAGGCGCGGCGTGCCCTGGCGAGCCGCTGGCTTTTCAGAGGGCAGATGCGTTGGTGACCGCTTTTCGTTGCCGCGTCTGGCATTTCTGATTGTGTTATTGCCAACGGTTCCTTCTAGAGGAACATTGTGGCGCCAGCACGGGCACAGCTGGGCCGCGCTCGTACGTCCTGGCCGCGGACTGAGCGCTGTGTTCTAGAAGGGCCGGTTCTCCGCGGGCGGCCTCAGGGTCCGGGCGGCAGTGAGGCGTCCCGAGAGGGAAGCGCAGTTAGCGTCGCGGCGGAGGGGGCGAGGCTTCACACTGCAGCGGGCGCGGAGGACCTCGTGTAAACCCTCAGACAGCCTTCGCAGGCGGACTTAGTGCCTCTCTGGTGCCAGGCCCCAGTCGAGGGGGGTGCGGATAGAGTTGGAACTGAGGCAGCCTGAACCTAAGAGACCCAGCTGTTGCGTGCAGGTGTGTTTCAGTCATCTCTTGTAAACCTGTCAGAAAACTTAAGCCAGTTTGCGCTGTGGAGTCCCCATAACCGTAAAATGGGTGTGTGGGCTTCGAGCCCATCTTGGAGGTTTTGCTCCCCCTTTACATCGTCAACTTTTTCTCTTGCAGCCTTGATGTCAGCAAATTAGCCTGCGGGAATAATTTATGTTGCGCACACACACACACACACACACACGAAGTAGCAGGTTCTTCAACGCCTTGAGTTGCTATCCCATCAGTTTGCCTCTCTTTACAATAAAAATTCCTGGAGCAATGAAGTTCACATTCACTGTCTAATTTCTTAGCTTTTATTTCTTAAGCCCCTGCTCCCTGCCCGACCACAACCAGGGTTTGGTCCCAACCAATGCAGTAAAAGGGTTCTTGTCCATTACAAATAATTTCTATCTTACCAAATTCTTTAGTCTTAACTTTTTTGATATTCCAGAGGCACCATCATTTATATCTAAAGATTTATTCTTATTGGAAAGGCAGATTTATAGACAGGAGAGACACATCTTTTATCCGTTGATTCACTCTCCAAGTGGTTGCAACGGCTGGAACTGAACCCATCCAAGGGCAGGAGCTTGTTTGGGTCTCCCACGTGGGTGCAGGATCCACAGGTCTTGTGCAATCCTCTATTGCTTTCCCAGGCTGCAAGCAGGGAGCTGAATTAGAAGAGGAGTAGCCAGAATAGGAACCGACCCCATGTGGGATGCTGATGCTTGGAGGTGGAGGATTAGCCTGTTGAGCCAACCACCCTAAGCATCCTCATTGACATCTAGAAGTGCCACATCTGGCTTTCCGCTTTCTGGCTCCCTTGCAGGTTTTCTATTTCTGGTGAACTAGAGCCTGCTGCAGAAGGGTCCTTGGCAGGTTTAAAATATGACCACAAGGATACCTACAGGCAGAAGCAGGTGGGACAGAGTGTTCTGAAATGAATGGAGCATTTTTTGTCCTTCTCATTTGACAAGAATCCTCCAAAAGTCTCTCTTCTAGCCAAGGTCAGTTGTGACAGGCTGAAAAGCCTCAAACTAAATCTGGCTTGAAGAAACTTTTGTTCTTGTTTATTTGTGTGTTTATGTAACAATAACCTAACTTGGTATGCAAACACACTGAAAAACTAATTTAGGAATCTGTAAACTGTTAAATCCCATGATAGCAGTTGAACATCAGCTAATTATAGGAGGCCAGCTGCTCAACTCATGTTCAGATAGTGCAGTGCCAGCCATGACAACGTAGCTCTCATTTCCTGCTTGGGTATGCCATTTCCTTTTCTCTGAATGCAGATGTAGACTACCTGTGGTGGATGGAGCATTCGGAAACCTTTTTGGTCTGAACTGCTCCAATTTTAGAATCACAAAGGAAAGCCAGTTAATAAAACTAGACTTTTCAAAATTGCATCCATATTACAGAAACCATAATACACTTTTTATAAAAGAGGATTTGTTTACTTGAAAACAGAGGGACAGAGAGGGGAAACAGAGAAAGACACATGAATATTGACACAATTATTTTTGCTCCCAGATAAAGTCCCTGTACTCAGGCACTCCACAGCTTGGAGCGAGAGGCATTTACCAAACCAGAATTTGTTACAGGATGGCTTAGACTTCTCATTCCATGCTTCACTCCTCAAATGGCCATAACAGCTGGGGGAGCTGGGCCAAATGCGAAGTCCTGGGACTCCATCCGGGTCTTCCTTGTGGGTGGCAGGAGACCACGTACTTGCTTTTGCAGTTGCATTAGCAAGGACGTGGATCAGAAGTGGGAAAGTACTTGAACCAAGGCTCCTCTGGAACACTGACATCACAGTCAATGTATTAATTCGCTGTGCCACATGCCAGCTCCTGTCTGAACATCCTGCTTTATTACAAGGGAAGTTCAATCCTGTAGTATCATAGTATCATTCATACCCCCCCAATTTCATTTTTTAAGTATGTATTTTAAGCTAGTGGACATGGTGTGGAAGGCTTAGTGAAAGGAGTTAATGGACATGGTAAACTCTCTTGTGAAGGTGCTAAAAATACAGTGGGGGCTTTTAAGAGAATAAAATGGATAACTGCAGAACTGTGTAAATGCCACACAAGTAATATATAACCTGCACTATAGGAAAGTTACAACAAAGGAATAGCCTCTTGTCTGGATATTCATTTGACATGTCACCATAAAAGTAGTACTCCAAGTAGGGCCTTCAGTCAGTGGAGATATCCTTAGGGAATAGTCACAGAAGCTCCCCATTTCATAACTGTTAAATAGAATTTGTAGGAGGCCATTCCTTAAATATGGCTTGATCGTGTTGCTGGCAGAAATTCTTTGAGGTTGGTATAAACATGCAGCCTCTATTCTACCTGGCTTAAGCAATAAGATCACTTGAATGGTTATGAGAACCAGAATAAAAACCAACTGTGGTCTCTAGGTTTGTTGTCGTTGCATGTTATTTGACCTAACTGTGGTCATGCTTTAGGAACGATCTGGATTTAGGGCTGCTGATACTGCTGCTGGACGCTAGGTGTCACAAGCAGAATGAATTCTGTGTGGCATCGGCTTTCCAGATTAACAGACTTGTGATTCACGGCTCCAGGTGCACCTCTCCATACCCAGGACCCATTACCAAATGCTAAAGGCTGGGGGACAAAAACACCTTGAACTGTCCTTTTCCATTTATGTAATGAGAAATGTGACTTTTCCTCCTCAAACGGTAGTGGTTCATCCAATAAGAAGGGGCTTAGATACCAGGCAACAGCAATGAAATGTAATTACCACTCTTCATACTCTAGCTATAGACTGCTGCCACCACTCCTTCACTTACACTGTTCTAGGCTGTTTCATCATCAGAAATGGCAGTTTGCAAGCTGGATTTGGGAGTACTTTAAATAGTTTATATACGTATAGAATTTAAAAGATAGGTTTATTTGGTCTAAACATTTTTTAAAAAATAGATGGATAGTTCTTTTGAATACCTTTTGGAAGACCTCTCTTAAATTTTGACATGAACATTGAAACAGTTATTCTTGCTCCTAAATAAAGTGTACTCAGGCATTTCGCAGTTTAATGAAAGGGGCATTTACTAAACCAGAAATTCTTACAGGATGGCTTAGACTTCTCATTCCATTACATTGATAACTAGAGCTGCAAGCGACTCTTTGTTGCGGTTAAGCAAAAATGGGATCAGGACCCCTGACATAAAATCTGCTAGGGAGACCGAGACACCAAGAGAAACAGGGGCCTTCTGGGAAGAGGCTAGTCAACTGAATTGTGACTCCCATGGTGGTCATTAGCTATTAAAATTAATAACAATACCAGGTAGGTACTGTTTAATGGTAATAATGAAAATGAAAGCCAACTCTTTTGGACCTACAATTTGTAGCTCCAGCTTTAACTTTTAAAGCTATTGCTGTAGTGTTTCCTGCCAAAAACACGCAGGCCTCACTCAAAGCTAGAGTTTGCCATCCCAACATGGGAGTACTAATTGGTTAGCTTCTCCAATCTCATTCCTTTTTTCCTACTGAAAACATTCTGGTTATTCTTAGACCTTATTCTTTGAGGAACTTAACTTTCTGCCATTGTCAGCTATATGGAGTCCTTAAACATGATTTTACCTTAACCTCTAGGATATCTCATGATATATGTTACACTAATTGGCTCAAAGTTAGAAATGGGACTGAATCCAGGCCAGTGAGCTAAAGTAAATTTTGTTTTAGAGATTATTGGAATAGTGGAGTTTGTTAACACTTTCCATTGTATACTGAATTGGTTCCTCCAATAATTGATCTCCCTTTGGATACCGCACCAGGTATTTGGAGATTCGTGTTAACTGAGATCAAACGTGTGGGGCTGTAACACATAGGACTAGTGTCCTTATAAGAAGAGAAAGAGGTATGAGAGGTAGAGATCCTGTACTCCTACCTGCACACAATAAAAGGCCATGTGAGAGCACAATCAGAGGATTCTCTGGAAGTAAACCCTGCTTGTACCTTGATCTTTGTTTTCTAGAACTTCTAGAAAATAAATGTCTTTTGCTTAAGCGTCCCAATCGTCAATGTTTCCTGTGGTTGCCCTGGAACAGTAATATACCGTCTACACATAAAATTTATAGCCCAGCTCAGCTTTCATGTTGGGTTCATGCAGCACAAGTCCACTAGAAATTAAAATCAGAAGCAAAAGTGATAGGAAACTGAATCCCGCTTATATGGGTGGAGCCTTGCATCAACCTGTCTGACCTCAAAATAAACATTCCTGTTTATTTTTTGCCACAATGAATTAAGTTTGACATTTCTTCCAACACACAGTTCTAACCAATACAAGGATCTAAACTTGAGTGCACTGAATCTGTCAAATTCTCATTCTATATTTAGGATTTCATGAGGATAAGACCGAGAATTGCCACCTCTCAGAGACAGCATAGCTCCTTCAAGAAAAAATTGTTTTTGTCTTGGTTGAACTAAAAGCAAAATTTATTCTGAATGAAGGGGCCTGGAAAGTAATGGAGGGAAATAAGGATTCAAAGAGCTTGTACTTAATCCCCTTCTCACTTTTCCTTCAGATGGTCATTTTGTCACCTTTATACTGATTTCTTCAAGTGATCTTATTGCTTAAGCCAGTTAGGATTGAGGCTCTATGTTTATGCCGGTTAGGGTTTTTACTTGCCAAGAATAACACTCTGTATATTCCCTCCCGTCTTTTGCCACTAGGTGGCAGTCTTGGCAAACATTTTGTTAAAGAAAGCCTCTGCTGGGGAGATGGTTGCGTTGGTCAAATGCATGTATTTGTTATATCCTTTACAGTCGGTCATCTGAGGTCACAGTTGTCCTTCATCTGCAACACTATTTCCCCACTTGCCTCCTGCTTTTTCTATGGTTAGGCCCTGTGAGTAATGATTAAGAATACAATCTATGTTATGCACTCAACATCTAGATTCAATCAGAGGTCCTGTTACTTCCCAGGTAGGGCCTGCCTGTGAGGAACTAGTTGGCCTTTGGATTCCTTGGTTTTCTCGTGTACAAAATGAAATAAAGTATCTAATTCAGTAGGTCATTTTGCAGCTTAAATGAGCTAACATTTTTATTATAATGGCAGCAAATTGAGCTGTTTGTCTCTGCTAAAATATCATTTCACGGGGGACCCCTTTTTTGCAGGATACATCTCTTCCATTTAGCTCATAACATCCAATGCTTCTCCTTCAAACTAGCAGGAGTCTCTGATCATCTATAATTTATGTGTGCCTGCCTCACTAGCTTGTAACTCTTTGGAAGTTCAAAAGACCCTTATCTGCTTGGCTCACTGCAGTTCCTCCCATTGAAGGTCATAATATCTAAGACACTCCAGCAGGAGAGTTGCTGTACCTGGGACATAGTAGATACTAAAACTAAGTTTGATAAATGTCAGGTAACTGGTATAAAATGTATTGACTTAAATCTAAATTCATGGATCTCTGTGAGATCAATATAACTTGAAAAAATTGCTATTCTTAAATCTGGGTGAAAAGTACTGGATGTTTATTAATAAATTTACATGAAGCAAATGTCCCTGAGGTAATACATTAAGTAACTAGCTTATGGATAGGAACTTTTATGGCTTCATTCACCTTTGACAATATAGATATTTCTCACTTGAATCCGAATTTTTCTTTTTTTAAGAAAAATTTATTTTTACTTATTTGAAAGGCAGAAATAGAGAGGGAGACTATCTTTTCTCTGTTGGTTCACTTCCCAAATGATTGCAATGCTTGGGCAGTGCCAGGCTGAGGCCTGGAGCCCAGAACTTCTATTGGGTCTCCTGTACGGTGCAAGATCCCAGCACTTGGGCCATCTCCTGTCAGCAGAGGTAGAACAGCGTGGCTTGCACATAGGAGATGCCAGTGTTGCAGGCAGAGGTTTAACTGCGATGCTACAAATCAGCTCCCTCAAGTTTCTTCATTGAATATTTATATATAGATATAATAACTTCAAGTGTTTTAAACATACCAGAGAACTTAATACATATCATAGCCCTACTGGAGAGGATCATAAAGCAAATAAAGTAATTTTTACTTTTTTCAGTAAAGTAAATGTTTGCTTTGTATAAATACCAACTTTCACATATTAAGTTCTCTTAAAGGAAGAGCTAACCTTGATCAATTAAAATTTTTTCTTGGGCCCGGCACAGTGGCCTACCGGCTAAAGTCTCACCTTGAATGCGCCGGGATCCCATATGAGCGCCGGTTCTAATCCCGGCAGCTCCACTTCCCATCCAGCTCCCTGCTTGTGGCCTGGGAAAGCAGTCAAGGACAGGACAAAGCCTGGGGATACTGCACCCACGTGGGAGACCTGGAACAGGTTCCAGGTTCCCGGTTTCGGATTGGCGCACACTGGCCCGTTGCGGCTCACTTGGGGAGTGAATCATCGGGTTGAAGATCTTCCTCTCTGTCTCTCCTCCTCTCTGTATATCTGGCTTTCCAATAATAATAAAATCTTTAAAAAATTTTTTTTTTCTTAGAGATTTATTTATTAGAAAGGAAGTGTTACAGAGAGCGAGTGAGCTCTATCCACTTGTTTACATTGGTTCCAGTTGGCTGCAGGGTCCTGGGTTATCCAGGGACTTGGTGATTAAGATGGGTCTCTCCTGGGTGTGGCAGGGCCTCAAACCGTTGGATCACTTTCCACTATATTTCTCAGGCTATTAGCTTTGAGCTAGGTCAAAAGTGGAGCAGCAGGGGTTGAACTGGTGTCCTTTTTGGATGCTGGTATAGCAAGCAATGGGTTTCCTTACGATAGCAGCCCCAGTGAATTTAAATTTTAAAACTCATATTTTCCTAATACTGTGGCATAATAGCCTGCAAAAATAATCTGGCACGTGTTGTTCTTTTAACTGTCTAAGCAGGAAAATATTTAAGAGCACATGATTTTGATAATCCTTGAAGTTCTGTTGTTATAAAATGATAATAAGCAAACAAAAGGCCCAAAAGCAGTCATGAGGAGTGTTGTTTTTAAAAATAGTTTTATGTTTCCAAAGTTTTCTCAAAATATGAAACCTGAAATGTGTTTTGTGGGCTTGAAATACAGATCCTGAAAGCTCCTTCTGCTCTTGCTGTGGTGATAGAACTTGCCTCGTATAATCAGATGTGCTGCTGTTTCTTTGGCAGTCTCTGCCTTATTGGTTCTGTTCCTTCTCCACTACCTGCCAGGATGCTGGGCCCCTGGCCTCAGCACAAATGAGGCCTATCAATGTCTATGTAATGTGTTGTTGGAAGAATCTGGCCACTTTTGATAAATTATTCAGTCTTGTAAAATACTTCTTGAACTGAAAGTTCTGGAACTCATCAGGTGTCTTCTCTGACAGCCCTATCTCCCTTTGGCTCTCAGATCACCCAGGCAGCTGGGGTGAAGCCCATATTCTCCCACGCAGCATTCCTCTGTGGAAATTCAGATCTATGGGCTTTGGCACTGAAGCCGTTCTGTGTCCGTTCAGGGATGAATAATCTCTAGGGGGCAAATAACCTTTTAAATGTTGGAGGACTAACAGTTCCAGGGATCAGTGTGCATTTTGCAATTTGTAAGGAAAGTCAGCACCTCCATGACTACATTTGATTTAGGAAGACTTTGATTATTTTCCCCTCTTACAAATTAATATGGAGACAGGCATCAAACCCTTGATGTTTGCACTGAGTCCTTCTGTATCCAACTGAAGTATGGCTTTGGAGTGATACAGGTATGTAATCATTATGCAGTTATGTGTCACTTAATGATGGGAATGTATTCTGAGAAGTGCATTATTGGAAGATGTACTCCTTTGATGAACTCTCTCCTCCATGTTGTATGAACATCAGAGGATGCATTTTCATGAACTTAAATGGCATAGGGTTTGGTCGCTGGATGTGGTATCTTGATGAATTCAAAACATGCAATAAACCCTATTACTATAAGGCTGCTGCTTGCCAACATGGTAGGCTATATGACATTAAATTGGAATACACTCCAAAATATAATCAAACATGTAGTAAGTACATAAATTAGCAACAGTCATTATCATTGCAAGTATTATTTACTGTATATATAACTGTATTGCTATGCCTTTAGATGACTGGCAAAAAAACAGATGTAGTTACAAATACGTTACCACGAAGACATCCATTATCCACTGTCCTAGTGTATTTTTACAGCTACAGTGGCACTAACCAATATAATGTCTTAGCTACATTATACTCATAGGGGACTATCTTATTGTATTCAGTCTATTGTTGACCAAAACATTGTTAGTGGCATGACAACGAAGAGACATGAAAAAGTATAAGGAAAACTTACAGAACCTTTAAATTCCATTTCCCATAAACTTAAAAGTTTCCTTGGATATGATTGAAGGCAGAGAGTTATGGAAGTGTTTTTTGGTGACTGTCATCTTCCCAGGTATAAAATTTCAGCTAAAGGATAAATATGCACCCTAAAAACAGAACCAGAGTTCAATTCTTGAAGATAGCAGCCCATTAACAAGGTTTAAATCTGATCCAAGTCAACATGGGAAAAACATGCTTAAAAAGTAACATCTGATTAAACTGCTGGAAGATCAAAATTGCCTTCTGGTTTCCCATAAGGTAATCAATGTTTCTCTAATCCTAGGAAACATAGGAATGCAGGTTCGAAGAGCGGCTTCCAAACAGTCTTCTGCACTGGAAGCACCTTGAGAACAGACTTCCCCAACTCCTCCATGCCCAGGCTGCTCCTAGCACCAATTAAAGTGGAATGCTTCCAGGTGAGTGCCAGGAGTCTGTCTTTGTTGTTGTTGTTGTTATTAGGTTTTTTTTTTTTAAGATTTAATAATTGTAGTTGAAAGGCAGAGTTACATACTCAGAAGGATCTTCCATCCACTGGTTCACTCACCCGAGTGGCTGCATTGATTGGAGCTGGGTTAGCCTAAAGCCAGAAGGCAAGGACTTCTTCTGGGTCTCTCCTATGGGTGCAGGGACCCAACCATTTGGGCCATCCTCTGCTGACTTCCAAGGCCTCTATCAGGGAGCTGGAAGGGAAGTGCAGGTGGGAGGACTCAAATCCACACTCCTCGGTGATTTGGGCACCACAGGCAATGGCCTTATCTACTACATCAAATCAGTGAGTTTTCAAAAACTCTAAGTAAATCTAGTGTGCACCAAAGTTTGTGAACTTTGAGTTAAAACAGTTCTGTATGCTGTACCACACTTCAGCTTTCCTCCATTCGCTGCTTAGCTCAATGGTTCTTAATGTGACAGTTCGTTAGAATCACAGGTGTTTTAAATAAATCTGATTCCTTCAGCATTAGACATTAGCAAAACCATAAAGACATAGGGGGGAATCAAGAGTGATCCTGACAACCTCTTAACAGGAGGTCAAATGCACAGAGCAGGGGCGGAGGACCCCAGAGTGGAGCAAGCAGACAGGAAGAGGCTAGTTTCCCAACCCTGGAGACCCCCAGATCCTCACCAACAACTATCAGTACGGGCACCAAGGACTACATCCCAACTGCCAAGGAGACCACGGGCAAATGGAGTGCCCTCGCAGGCCAAGAACTCTGAGGTCATCCACTCCCTTTCAGATCTCCCACATGGGATGGAAGATGCCCAGATCCTTCCTCACAGGATCTAACGTCATCGGAACAATAGCACTGAGCCCTGAGCAGACCTCAGAAACAGAAGAACGGTAAATTCCCTTCGGGACTTGGGAGGGGAGCTTTCTCTGGTCCTTAATTAGTTCCAACTTTGGATACCTACCCTCTCTTGCAAAGACCATCAGGGTCACTCTGGAGCCCCCACTGCCCCCCCAAAATTTGATTAGATAGAGAACAACAAGGAAAGCTTAGAACCAAACAGGAAATGGTCAGCTTGGACTTACATATACCTTATTAGGTAGGACACAAAGATCAGTTACTCCTCACTAGGGTATTGAAGATTTCTCTGCACACCCCTCCTAAATCTGTTCTGTGCCTCAACTGTTGACATGTAGAGTTACAAGCCAGTTTTGACTATCCTAAAATCCTCCAAGTTCAGCAAAAATTATGCTTCAACACTATAAACTGCTAAATACTATAATGAAAATAGACATGAGACAGCTGAATATTACCCTATAGCCATTTTAAGGTGTATAGAAGCTGGTTGTGTATAAACTAAATAGAAATGTCAATGAAGTAGTCACAGGATGTGGTTAAGAACTTGCATTTTCTAACATATTGATCACTCAATATCAATTAACTCCATAATGTTGTAAATTGTTGTTGATGTTATGTTGTGGCTTTTAATTGGTCAGGATGATATTCTGGCAGCTCTGTTTTTAGACCAGAGATGGTCTCCCCCCGAAACTATTGAATTTATCTGGACAATAAGATGCTGGACTCTATGCATGGTATATTTTTGCAATGAAAGAATCATGACTGGATTTGAACTAATACTGCAACAATGTAGAGGAATCTACCATGGGGGGAGGGCATGGGGAAGGGTTGGGGGAATCCCAGAGCCTATGAAACTGTCATAAAATAAAATGTAATTAAAAAATAAATAAAGAGACCACAAATCACAAAAAAATATAAATAAAAATAAATCTGATTCATTAGGTCTGGAGTGTAGCTGTTCCTGGATGCCCCTATTGTGCTTACAGTGGGAAATCACCTGAGAAGCTGATCACAGAGAGAGGTAGGTGAGTCTTTTAACCTTTTTCAGACAGTTATAACATTTTGCATTTAAAAAATCCCAATTTGCCTGTTTTGTTGGATGAATTTTCTTCTTTGATTTGTTAGGCTCTGAAGAGCAGCCATGTTCATGTATCTGTTGGCTTTCTGATGAAACACAGAATAACCACTTAAATTGATTTCATCCAAATGATTTTTTTTTTTAGTATAAGTACATCCAGGCAATATTTGGGCTACATAAAGAAATTATTTACTATTAGAAATAAAATTTAATTGGCTCCTTGTGTTTTCATTTGTTCTAGTGGCAACCCTGATTGATGGGGGAACATGGCTTAATCTTGGGAAAGTTGGCAGTTGAATTGGGCCTTGGAGGAGCACCATCCCTTTCACCTTCTTAACTAGATTCAAACATGAGGAAAGGCATTACCAGTGTGGGAATTAACAATTTCTCAGAGTCTCCCAGGGAGCCAACACCCATCTTTCTATTTTTGGTCCCGATGTCTTTGTAAAATTAGCAGGGGATGTGAATAGGAGAGTAGAGGTGTCATCAGGCAAGTAAACAGGCTCTGGGAAGTGGTAGAGGCCTTGACTTGGGGGTTAGGATTTGGTTCTAAGAACCCCAGTTTTGTGGGCTCCTTCTCAGCACTTCGTCCTTGGCTGTGGTCTCAAATTTTCAGACTTGCTTATTTATTTATTGCATAATATTATTTCTTCTTAATTCATCTCAATAGCAGATACTTGCTGCCTGGCCTCAAATTGAGAAGTTTGCAGGTAGAGCTGTTCTTGCAGCTCAGTGAGTGTGTACTAATGGAAACTTCCCAAGGCCCTGGCAATTTTTGAAGAACTCCTAAACCCAAAAGTCTCCCCAAGCAGCCTGGATGCTTTTCAGATCCATTCTCTGAGGATTGCTCATCACTAGCTCATTCCTGAAATGTCTGTCCTCCTCGCCATCCCAAAGTGGCCTAAAAGTGTAAATAAAAGTCATGGGTGAGAGGATTTCTTAGCCAACAGCAGGTTGTCAACAATGGAAAAGAGTGAGATTTTGTGATAATTCCCAGAAAGCAGGTGCTGTCATGATTTTACCAAATTGGAGTCTAACATTTTGATGAATGACTCTGGAGTGCCCCTCAGCTTTCTTTTGCGGAGGAGATGGGCAAACAGGTAATATGTCAAATTCGCCCGTTTGCTGGTCCAAGTCTACTAATGGAATGGGGTGGTACAGGTGAAACACATTAACTTCTAACCTGTTAACATTGATTTTTTTTTTCACTAAAGGATTAAGTGTTTAAAAGGAAATGCACCCTGGCAGAAAGGATACTAGACAAAAGGGCATGAGGGAGGGTCTCTGCAGGATGGCCTGTATCATGGAACATATTTGCAAGCCAGCTGGACCCGTTTTGGGCAGATGTTGTTATAGGAACAAGAGGGAAGGGAAAGGTTCTAACATTCCATATACCAGCTAAAGCAGCAGAATCAGTTTTACCGCTATTCCCTTTGCCCCGCTATGGCTGGTAGGAGGTAGGCAGAGACTGGTCAGGGGGATTTGGGGATGATTTTGTGCTCAATCTGAATTCAAGGAAATCATATGCATTGATAATAAGGCTGTTTACCAAGTTCATTTAAATGAAACTGATTTTTTTAGGATGTTAACTGAAAAGCTAAGAGCTTTATGTCTGTTCACCTATGAATAAAACAATGCAGTCGTCTTCAGTGACTCTTTATATATGAACAAATGCAATGCTGTTTGTAGAAAATATTACTGAAATGCATCTTTTTGAGTCTAGCTGTTGAGGCTGTTTTTGTGCATCTTGGTTTAGGTACCCTCTTTCTTGATAAGCAGGTCTAACACTTTGCGCTTCAACGTTTCAGTAGCAACTGTGTGCAGGAATCATAGGAAGTTGGTTTTGCTATGTAAACAGGGGATATACAAATAAGTGGCCCTCCATTGTGCAGTATGGGAATAAATAATCATGGAGCTCGAATGAAATATTTCTGGAAAAACGCCACCTTTGTCTCCCACAACACATTGGGTCGCTAGTTTTCTTTTTTGAAAAAGAGAATTTGGCTATCCTATGTCCACACTCTTTTTGTCAGTCGTCCACTGGATCTTTGCATTTTGCTTTTTCCAGTTCACCACAGCCTCAGTCACTTTAGCATTGGCTTTGCTCATGCAGTGAACTGGGTCAGAGATAAGAAGACATTTATATTACCCATGTTTATGGTTCTGTGTGCGTCTGAATCTGTTTTCCATGCCAGGGGCAAGATTAGATTACATTATTGCTCCAATATCCTCCACTCTGACTCTAGGATTCTTTTGTACAAATGGAGTTGTTAATATCATTAGACTATCTGGATACTTGGCTTGAGGAAAAATTTGACTCTACTGTAGTTCTAAAAGTCATTTCTGTCGTGTTTCAATTTAGTCTGTTTAGAGTGGGGATGGATTTGTGGCCCACACATTAACTCGTCAGTTGACTTGCTTCTTGGGCTGTGTTTTCATAGAGGGAGAGAGGTAAAACAGTCCTCTGGATAAGCTCATCTATAAATGAAAAATGGAATGAGTAATTTGAATTTTCAGAAGTGCTCAGTTGTCAGCTCTACTTAATCTACTCTCAGGCAACTTTAATGCTGGAGATAAAAATTGAACCCCTTTATTTTACAGAGGAAATGGAACTTAACAGAGGAAATGAAATTACTCTTGATCACGCTATGAGTTAGAGTCCAAGCCAGAACACAAGCCTATCTTTTTTGAATTTAAATAATGTAAATGTTGTTTCTATGACTTAATTGCCTCCAGTGTGACAGATGCTATTTCAAGTTTATTCTTTATTTTTATTGTTTCTTTTTATTTTAAATAAAAATTGTGGCATTGTCATAACTAGATCAGATTTGTTTTTGATGAAATGATAAATAATTTAATAAGCACTTTTCTTAAAAATAGGAAGATGACCTGTACTAATGAAAACTTTGTAACCCCTGTTTTAAGAGAAAAGGCTTCCAAACAAGAGGAAGTGCTAACAGTAATTGCCCTTGCATTATTGTAGGTGGCTTCCTTATTCCCTTATCTGTGTGCCCAAATTCTTCTGTGATGAATGACTCTACATCACTTTTATAATTGTTTGGATTTTGAAGGAGCTACATTAGAATCGAGACAAATCCAGTCACACAGACACGAAGCATTTATGTGAAATGAAAATGGTCTCACCTCATCCATTCCTGTGAGTGGGATGCAAAGACCATTTCCTCTGACTTAGTATACACACACCAGGAGAAAGGGTTTGACACTTTCCCACAGGGAGAGAAAAATGTCTGGTGGCCGTGGCTGCCGGGGGCATGTGCTGAGAGCTGTGACCTAGCAGTGCACATTCCAGGCTGAGTATGGAACTCAGCAGTTCCTGTTCTCAGTTACCATCCTTCAGACTATCTGACTAGTCAACTTCACCCAGGGCTCTGGGATAGATTTTATTTTCTCTGAAATTCTGAATACTAAGGAGAATTTCAATGTTGATTTACCTTTGTTTAGTTAGAGGAAATGTCAAGACTGGAAAATGAGTGCCCACCCCAAGCCTCCCTCCCAAAGGCAACAGCTGTGTGGTTACCAGGGGAAAGAGTTTACTTGGATGGGAAGAGAAAATACTTCGGTATTAAAAAGTGTTTTGATGACTCCTGTTTCTGGGAAACCTGATACATACAATGTACCTATGAGCACTTGAGGTCAAGTTCCAACTGTGTTTTTCTTCAGTATTTAGTCATTTTTATGTGCTATTGTAGTGGACTGAGTTTGAGATATGGGTGACCAAGGGGCTTGTCTGAAACGAATTTGACTCTGTCCCTCTTTCTCCATATGTATAAATAGGTATAGATATATAGATTATATATCCACATATATACATGTTGTATATATACTTTACATATTTATTTGTGCTATATGTAGTATAGAGACGAGTTTTGTAATGATATATACTGTACAATTTTTAATGCTTGTTTTGTCATTAGCTGATTCAATTTTAACATGCTTTTTAATTTTGATGGCTTCAGAACAAAGGTTCAGGAAACATTGCATAACTCACTGTCAATCAATCAATTAACATTTTCGGTCTCTTAATGTCTCCTCTGCTAATCTGGGATGCCTGAGAGGACACTGCAGGCAAGTAGATCCAATGTTTGTTGCATTCAATTTAATTTTCTTTTGTCATGGAGGGGACACAAGACCCTTTTATGAAAGAAGTTTGCACATCTCAGAGAAACAAGTTCAGTACTACGTCTCTTACACTGCCAAATGTCTTGGATCATCATCTAACTTTTGTTTTAAAGATTTATTTATTGTTATTACAAAGTTAGATACACAGAGAGGAGGAGAGATAGAGAGGAAGATCTTTCCTCCGATGATTCACTCCCCAAGTGAGTGCACCGGCCAGTGCTGTGCCGATCTGGAGCCAGGAGCCAGGAACTTCCTCCAGGTCTCCCACACGGGTGCAGGGTCCCAAGGTTTTGGGCCATCCTCGACTGCTTTCCCAGGCCACAAGCAGGGAGCTGGATGGGAAGAGGTGCTGCCGGGATTAGAACTGGCACCCATATGGGATCCTGGCACGTTCAAGTCAAGGACTTTAGCTGCTAGGCCATGCTGTTGGGCCCTCATCTCTTACAGGGACTGCTCCCTTTTCACACATGTGGGGTGTTTCTAGCTGTCTTGACTTTCTTCACTGCACCCCCAAATCTGCCTCTGTAGATATCCATGTTACAGTTGGAATATAACTGTATTGCTGATACAGTTGGACACATGAGCCCTTCTGACATGTCACACAGAATCCTTTCATTTGGCCTTCTCGCTAAGTATTTTGGTCACCTGTGCTTTTTCACTACCATAGAGTCAGTACTGATGGGCTCTGGCTGTGGCCTGAAATGATTAAGACTCTCACTTGTAGATGGGAGAGTTTACTTAGAAGCAACATGGGTCTCCTCTATTTATCATGAGGAATTAAAAGACTCCTGGCTGCTCCATTCATTTCTTCTCAGGGAATTTCTGGAAACAAATTTTGATGGTTAAAATGCCAGTCTTCTTGCTTCTCACCCTACACTGAGGCTTCCACTCTGAAAGATTTCATCAAGGAGAATTCCAAAAGGAAACTTCCCTGTAAGACTTGAACCTTTGGAAAAGCTTCAGAATTATTTTGCAAGTACTGCTGGAATAAAAAGCTACCTAAGTTGGAGAATGAGTGAACCTTCCTCAGTATTTTTGTTTCTAAGGCACCTGCAGATACATCTACACCTCTCATGAATGCAAATCACATCTTCATCGCTGGTTCCATGATCTTTGGCACTTTTCTGATGTTCCCTGTCTGAGGAATGGAGATAATAATATGCAGTGTTGTGAGGACTAAACATGATGTGATATACAAGCTGGTTAGAACGGTGCTGGAACACTGTATGTCTCATACATGTTAGCTCTTCTGGCTACAAGATTGACCTTGGTCAAGACCAGTCACATGATGGCTCCTGAGCTCAGTGTCTCCCTGTGCAAAACAAAAGGGTCTTAAGGGTTAATTTGAGAGCATATCTATTTTACATACACATTTACAAACATGCACATAAGTTGAGAAACTAATGTCATCTTCCCATCACCACGCTTTAACAGTGGTCACTTTTTGTTAGTTTTGATTAAATTGTCCCCTCACCAATTTTCTCAGGCATGGGTTTTTTTTAAAGATTTTATTTTTATTACAAAGTCAGATATACAGAGAGGAGGAGAGACAGAGAGGAAGATCTTCCGTCCAATGATTCACTCCCCAAGTGAGCTGCAACGGGCCGATGCGCGCCAATCCGAAGCCAGGAGCCAGGAACCTCTTCCAGGTCTCCCACGTGGGTGCAGTGTCCCAAATCCTTGGGCCGTTTCTCAGGCATGTTTTCAAGCAGATATTAATCCAGTCATGAATTCATTGGTATAAGTGTGGTTGGCAGGTGATTCTTCTGTGGGCAGCCCTTTTGCCATGTGGCTCTGAGACTCTTCAACCCCTCTGAATCTAGACTTTCTCATAAGTGTGCCCTGATTAATGTGGCAAAAGGGATATTGCCACGTCTAAAATCCAGGCAAGAGACTTGCCCATCTGAACCCAGTCTCTGTTTCTGAGTTCACAGAATGGTGAGTAATTAGCATCATCAAATTTTGAGTGGTTTATTATGCTTTGGGTTTGATGCAATGGCATGTTTTAAAAACACATAGCTTTGGCCATCCAATGTAGTGACTGTGAAGCTTTAATCATCTTATCCAGAGGACTGAATTTATAAGCATTAGACATTTTGTAAGTGTGAGGGAGAGTGTTAGTATACCAGGTCCCTATGGAAGTTGCATTCCATGGCATTCGTCTTAACTAGGAGCCTTCTGTAGCCTAGTTAGATATTCCAGCTGAAGGCCTAAGTGAAATCCAAGATAGTAGTTTTCAAGTTTGATGAAATATATAGTATTTCTTCTGGAAAAATTGTGCGTTTTCATAGTGCCCCTTGTTACAGAGAGATAGGAGAGAAAAAGTTAGATGAAGTCAGGAGGTTGACAGATCAGTGAATGTGTGGATACTGATTAAGATACTCTGACCTTGGTTGAGAAGAATCTTACTTGAATTCCCAGAACTACATGGTCAACTCTGCCAAAAGAAACAAAAAATCATCTGTGACAGTTTGCTTGGCGTGTATTCCACTGCCATTGCTGTTTCAGTTACTTCTGAAAAAGAAGGAACCGCTGGTGTGGTGTCTGGGTGGATTTCAGATTTAGGGTTCTAAAATTTCTTAATCAGATCACAATTTTCCTAGATTTGTTTTGAGATCTTTCAAAGCACCCTAAGGTGTTTATCCTAAAGGAAGGTCACACTCCAAGACCTTCCTTCAGGGTAAGCCCTGCTCAGGCAATTGGGACTTTCCTAGCAAAACCTCATCCGCTGCCTGCACCCATGGTGATGGTGCTGTCCGATGTTCTGGATGCTTCTGCCTGACTAGGCCTGCATGTTTCTTAGAGAGTCTAGTTAGCAGTGTATGCGAGCCTTGGACAGACTATACATACTATGTTCATTCATACTTTACCACTGCTTGGCTACTACCTTGTTGTTCAGCACTCATTAGTTTGCTCATGATTTTTTTTTTCACTTTAAAAATTATAGAAACAGACTTCATGTATTTCATATATGTAGCTGTTAAAGCATAAAGATACTTTCTGTTTTTCTCTCCATCTGCCACCCTCTTTCCTCTTTCTTTCCTTATTTTACTTTTTTTTAAACGACATACTTTGATTGCAAACTTAATCCTCCATTAATAATTACAAATAGTAAGTAGAAACATCACTGTTCTTCAAGAATATAGACAAAGGTTGTGAATAATAATCAAATCTGAAAGTGTCAATTTCACTCATTGACCTAGTGGGTTTTTTTTTAAGTTTTTTTTTTTTTTTAATTGGAAAGGCAGATATACAGAGAGGAGGCCAGACAGAGGGGAAGATCTTCCATCCGCTGATTCACTCCCCAAGTGGTCGTAACAGCCAGAACTGAGCTGATCCGAAGCCAGGAGCCAAGAGCCAGGAACCTCTTCTGGGTCTCCCACATGGGTGCAGGTTCCCAAGGCCTTGATCCGTCCTTGACTGCTTTCCCGGGCTACAAACAGGGAGCTGGATGGGAAGCACGGGCGCCAGGATTAGAAGTGGTGCCTATATGAGATCCCGGTGCGTGCAAGGCGAGGACTTCAGCTGCTAGGCTACCATGCCAGACCTGATCTTGTGCTTTTTGTATTTGTTTTTTGTAAGTATATATATTAGGTATCACAAATTAGGGGAAACATATTTGTCATTTTAATTTTTTTTGGTTAGTATATCTTATTTAGTTAGTGATCCATTTTGTTGTGACACGGTTTCATTCTTTTATAGATGAGTAGTATTTTTATGGTATGAATGTGTATGTACCATAATATCTTTATTCAGTCATCAGTTGATGGACATATGGATTGATTCCATATCTTAGTTATAGTGAGCTGAGCTGCTATGCAGACGGAGGTACAAATAACTTGTTCCTATGCTGATTTTATTTTGTTTAGGTAAATTCCCAGGACTGGAATGGCTGGGTCATATGCTAGATCTTTTTTTTTTTGTCAGATTTCTTAAGGAATTTCAATACTGTCTTCCAGGATCCTTGTACTAGTTTCATTCCTACCAGCAGTGTGTCGGGATAAATTTTCCCCACTTCCTTGCCAATGTTTGTTATGTTTTGACATTTGGGTGATAGCCACTGTAACTGGGATGAGAGTCTGTTCAATATAGCTGAAGATGACTGGCCTCCTGGCCCCTGGGTCCATCCTCCGCTGATATTCCGCTGGGTCTGTCTTTTGGGGTGGGTGAGGTTGGCAGGAAGCAGGGGTGTGTTGAGGAATAGAGAGGCAGCCCCAAACTAATGTGAACTGAAAACTTGGAATGCCTCTAAGATGATTATTAAAGTAACTTTATTATTTGCTAGAGTGATAAGTGAAAGTTACTCTCAAGGCTTTTATGAAGAAATCCCCATTCCACATTGCTGTCATTTTCTTTGTAATGGCACAGATCACTTTGCATACGAATATAGGCTTATTTGTTTTCTATTTGCTGCTTCCATTATAATACACATTATAATGTATATAGCTCCAGTAGAACACAGACTGTGGTTAGTTACAGGTTATATCTCGAAGAGTGGCTGTCATGTAGTAGGTGATCACTTCTTATTTTATAAATAATCAGTTGAACAATCAAGTGAAGTAATACTGAAGCCATTGCTCTACAGAGTTGGTGAGTGTACAGATCTCCTTACATGGGCCTATGAGAGATTCTAATCCTTAGTGGGGAGATTCAATTTCAGAGTTAGGGGTTTAATTGAGCTCTTCCAGTGATCCTGGGCAAGTAATCTTGGGAATGTGTTTGGAAAGCTGCACTAAGTGATTTCTTTTTCCTCTGGAGATGTCCAGAAGGAAAAGTATTCAAAGCAATGGGTTTCATTGTTTGTCTCTGACAAGTCAGGACAGAAATAACTAATCGTAAAGCAAATAAAAATGGGATCAAAATAAAAAGATACCTCAGTAACTCATTCTCATTGAATGAGAATTTTCTTAATCTTTTCACTGTGTCCTCCTAAAGTTGATTTTTTTTCTTCCCTGAAGAAATACACACCTCAGAAAGAATGAATTTCTTTTTGACTATATATGTCTTTCAAGATGAGAAAAATATGGTAGCAGTTATTGAAAATGCAAGCTAGAATGCTTTTGAAAAATGGTCAGACCCCCTTTTACTATTGTAGTCTTTAACTTATAGGGTATATAACAACTATGACAAAAGACCAGGTGAGATTCTAAGGAAGTAACAAAATAATTCATTTAAAAAAGAAATAGAAGACATTAAGAATATTTCAAAAGTTTTAAATGTTTTTTTACTGATCAGGGAAATGCAACGTAAGAGTCAAATTATGAGCCTTTAGGTTTATTTGTTTTTACTACTCAGTTTGGCAAAAATTTAAATCTAACAATGGAGAATTGCCAATGGTATGGAAAAACAGATATTCTTTCAAGCCAAATCTAGGAGCCTGAAACTCCACCCGAGTCTCCCAGTGAGTGGCACAGGCCTAAGGACTTAGGCCATTTTCTGTTCCTTTTTCCAGTATATTAGCAAGGAACTTCAGAGGAAATGGTGTGAGCAGGAATCACATCAATACCTATGTAAGATGCTGTTGCCACAGGTGGTGGTTAATATGCTGCACCACAAAGCCGGCCCCAAATGAGTGTTCTTACATGTAGAAACTAGCATTCCCTACATCCCCTAGAACAAATTGTCTGAGGAGTATCCTGGAACAAAAGTGATAACAATTTTTATGTGACCATTCTTTGGCCCAGCAATTGTGTTTGAGGCAACATACCCTTAGGAAATTATTGGACAAAAATATATTTCCAGAATAATAATAATAGATGATCTGCTTTAGAAATCAAATCTGTACATCAAATCAGGATTAAAAATTAATTTATATATTTCCATAACATTAACAGAGATGATATTTATTGAATACTCTGCCATGTTTCAAGTGCATTGTAACAATTGATTCCCTTGGGCCCAGCATCCTGCATATTAGGGTAAGCCTCGGACTTTAGCACTGGAATCCCATATGAGCACCAGTTCAAGTCCCGGCTGCTCCACTTCTGATCCAGCTACCTGATTATGGCCTGGAAAAGCAGTGGACAATGACTGAAGTCCTCAGGCCCTTGTGCCCATGTGGGAGACCTAGAGGAAACTCCTGACTCCTGGCTTTGGATCAACTCAGCTCTGGATGTTGTAGCCATTTGGGAGTGAACCAATGGATGGAGCACCTCTATGTCTGCTTTATCTCTGTAACTCTGTCTTTCAAATAAAATGAAATACATTTTTTAAAAAAAAGATGTAATGTATTTTTATTTGAAAACCAAGAGTTACAGAGAGAGGAGAGACACAGAAAGAGAAAGAAATCCTCTGTCTGCTGATCTACTTTCCAAAAGGTCACAGCTCAGCTCAGAATTAAGGCCTAGAGACTTGGGCCGTCTTCCACGGTCCTCCCTGGCCACAACCAAGTAGCTGGGATTGAAGTGGAGCAGCTGGGACTCAAACTTGTGCCCATGTGGGATGCCAGTGCTAAAGGGCAGAGGCTTAGCTTACTAAACCACAGTTCAGGCCTCCCAAATAAAATAAATCTTAAATAAAAAGAAAAAAAATGTACTCATTTGATTTTTAACAACACTCCTCTGTGCAGATAGTACTATTGTCTCACTTCAATGACGAAAACGCCTAGTACATTGTTTAAGGGTATTTAGTTGGTGATAGTGTGGGGGTGACTCCCAGTCAGTCTGGTTTGAGTTTGTTCTTAACTTTGACACTTCACCAGGGAATACAACATAACTAAATGGAGAGGGCACATGAACCTATTTAATAGTAGAAACAGATTCAGCATGATCTAATGTAGTTGTTTGTTTCATCATATGTAAAGAATGGAGTGTGAATGGGAGATGCATGATGTGACTCATTAGGGTAAGCTGCCCACATCCCCTGTCTGGGGGCCGGTTTGAACTGTGGCTGTTCCCTTACTGGTGCAATTGGGTAAGAGTAGGTGATAGTTTAAGTGCTAGGGTTCCTGCCACCTACATACAAGATGCAGATGGAGTTCCGGGCTCCTGGCTTCAACTTGGCCCAACCCTGGCTGTTGGCAATATTTGGGGAGTAAACCAGGGGAAGGAAGATTCTCTCTCTCTTCCTGATTGCCTCGCCCCCCTCTCCTAATCTCTCTTTCCCTCTCTCTCAATGTTTTTCAAATTAATAAACAAATTCTTTGAAAGAAAGAAATGAATAGCAGAAATATGGGAATATGTAGAATGCCTAAAAAGGTTTTTGAAAGGGTATAGGGTCTGAATAAAATATGCTATATCAGAAGTTACTTTTAGTAGACTTTTACTTTCTTCTTATAATTCCCAAAGGCTTTTGCTCAATTAGATTGTATGTCTTTTATAACTAGAAAAGATCGTGTTTTGTTTTAATCAGCTGACATCAGACTTAATTTGTTTTGATGAATGTTGAGACATTCTTTTTTTGGCTCAATGGGCATTGAGTTTCCTGGTTTATGTTTTCTAATTGCCTGTACCTTCCCAAAATTCAGTTCTACAATAAAATTATTCTGCAATTCTACAGCTGTTCAAAACAATATATTTTTTTAAATGTTGGAATCATGTCCATATTTGGACAATGAACGAGATGTGTAGTGATATAAAATGCAAAACTTAAAGAATTACCATAAACACGATTGCTTGGCCAATCCAGGAACCATTGAGCAGAGTAGGATCTGGACTGTTCAAACTAGGGAAGCATTTTCATAGCCACTCTTGGACTGAGGGTTGATCCAGTGACATATGAGATAGGAGGAATTGGCTGCTGTAGGAGCTTCAATATAACATGCTGCTTTCTAGATAGCAAGGTCAAACTTGACTGGCTCTGTTCCCCTATTCCCTAATCCTACAGCTACTCAGCCAGTTATGAGGACATGACTTTTATAGTTACAGCAGCCAGTTTGTGAACTTGAGACTCCAAGATGAGGGAAAGAACAAGAGATGCACTGACCCTAACTTCATGAGGCTGCTGAATCCATGCCAGCAGAATCCCAGCTCCAGAATACTTACTATGTGAGAAAAATAAAGCTTGTTTGTTTAAGCCACTGTTAAATTTTTCATTAGTTGCAGCCAAGTATTCCTAATGGATACAGTGCTAAAAATGCCGATATTGTTTTCTTGATTTCAACAAAATGTTTCATATCGTATCTTACAAACAAATACGGTTTGAATCATTTTCACAGGACCTCGAGGGATTAAAATTAGAACTTGGTTCGTCTGATAAACTTTCTATGAAAAAAAGTCAACATTTAGAAGAATAAATGATTGACATAAGATTATCTGACTAGTGCTTCTTTTGTAAGCTGCAGAACTTTACACTGGGGACGCCTTCAGGTGTCTGTTTCTGTTGACAACAAGTCATCAGCCGTAAGACAGAATGGTACGTGAAGTATAAGAAGATGGATGTAGAACATCCTACAACATCTCAATAGATAAACGGCCTGACAAGAAATACGTCCGCTCTTTACCCTGAGTGTGGGAACTGCTGGCTGATGAATTCACACAAGATATACGTGTAAGAATTCTTGCTTGCCTGAGTCTAACTGTTGGCAACTGTTCTTCATCAGCAGCACTTAAAAAGTCATTTTGCTGGATGATTTTGGTCACTGATATGGGCTAAGATGTGTGAGCTTATGGCAGCCAGCATAGAAATGAACTCATTATTTTTGTCTTAAAGGCCAGCTCAGCCCCTCCTGGAAAATCGTTTTGGAATTTCAGTATCAAAGTTAATGGGTCTAGATTTGCCACTTACATTTCCAAAAGAGTCCAGTGAGATAATATCACTTTAGCATGAAGCTAAAATAGGAAGTAGGAGGGAACTAAGAGTGAACTATAGAACCCCATCTGTCTAGGGTAATAAATTTCTCATAGCCAAGTCATAAAATGAGCCCCCATCATCCCCAAACTATGTGTCCTAGGTATTTGTGACTTAGATATCAGTTCCAACAACCACTTCTGTGAGAGTGCCTTGCAATCTCATGGTGTGATACAATTCCGCAGTCACTCTGTGATATCATTCCCTGGCTCTTATTGCCATCGAGCCATTGTTTTCTTACCTTTGTTCCTAGTTCACTGTCTTCTCTCCCATTACCAGTATATTAGAGGAGGCAGGACTCATTCTGTCCTGTTTAATCTGGTGTTCTCTGTGTGGCAAGTAACTCAGTAAATATTTGTGGAATGCAAAAAAGAAGACTGTGATATTTTGCCTAAGTACTTTGGCTACCTAGCCAAGTCAGTCATTTATCTGTTAAGAATGACACGGAAGATGGAGTCTCTCCCTTTTTCATTTGGTTGATGGTATTGATTGCTATGCCATCTAAGCAGTTTCAGTTCAGTTATAATATAAACATGCAGGGAACTGTTGGAGTGATTAGTACTGGCATGTGCCTTTAGTCACCATAATATTTATATTTGTATTTGTTTATAAGGTCAGATATATTCTCTTTGCTTCAGTTTGAGTGGCTAATGGTTTGGATTACTGAGGAAAAACTACTGTATTTGTCATTGTAGCAATGTTACAATGAAATAGCCAGCACAATAACTTCATAAGAGATTTATTTAGCTCACAGTTTTGGAGGTTCAAAACCCAAACAACATACTATGGGCTCTGTGGTGAGGGCTACTGCCCCTTGGCTGCATCACTTCAGAGTGTGTTAACTACAGTAGAAGTATAAGCAGCAGAAAATAAGTGGTTCAATCTTAAAACTAAGGCAGAGAATTGTGTGTGGCAGACTTGTTCCTTTTGCAGCTACTCTGTCATAAGAATTACCAGAGATCCCTTGAGGATTGCCAAGGGATCACACAAGAAATCTCTAGGAACCCAAGGGAGTTGCACTAGACCCCACCTCCCAAATATTCCAGCATCTTCCAGTAGTGCTGCAGTGGGGACTGGGCTTCCAATCATATGACTAGTTGTGGGGGGGAGGTATAATTAACATAACTAATCTTGTACAAAGCACAGTACATATATTTATATATCTTTTTTTTTTAAGATTTATTTGTTTTTATTACAAAGTCAGATATACAGAGAGAAGAGACAGAGAGGAAGATCTTCCATCCGATGATTCACTCCCCAAGTGAGCACAATGGCTGGTGCTGCACCGATCCAAAGCCGGGAACCAGGAACCTCTTCCAGGTCTCCCACGCGGGTGCAGGGTCCCAAAGCATTGGGCTGTTCTCTACTGCTTTCCCAGGCCACAAGCAGGGAGCTGAAGGGAAGTGGAGCTGCTGGGATTAGAACCAGTGCCCATATGGGCTCCCGGGGTGTTCAAGGTGAGGACTTTAGCCGCTAGACCACGCTGCTGGGCCCTATTTATATATCTTAAAGTATTATTTTTTTGAGAAGGGGAGTAAAAATGTACACATGTGGTAATCCTCCCATTCACTCTGCAAATGTCCACAGTAGATGGGGCAGGAGCTGGAAACTCAATTCAGATTCCCCACATGGGAGGCAGGAACCCAATAGCTCAAGCCATTGCTGCTGCCTTCCAAGGTGTGCGTTAACAAGGAAGCTAGCTAGCATTGGGAGCTCCAGGAGCTCTGATGTGGTACATGTGTATCTTAACCACTAGGCTAGATATCCACCCAAGCAGATATGTTTTTAATTGTATTGCAATTGTGCATGTATTTCCATATTTCACTGTTAATGCAGAGATTGTCAAATTCTGTAATTGATCCCTAGCTCTATACGTGCATACACATAGATCTGCAAACTTGACTGTGTAATGCATTGGGAACCTTCTGGGAGATAGACTAAAAGGAGAGTAGGCATCTGCAACCACTCCACAGCAGGAACAAGGACTTGACATGTTGCCCAAGAGAAAAGAGCCCACAGGGAGTTCCAATCACCCCGCCCCAGCCTCAGGATGGAAAGTAGTGTGGGATGTGGTATAGTAAGATCATTATTCAGCTCCAAAGAACAGTTAAGCTGCCAGCAAACTAAATTTTCAAAGTAAGATAAAAATGTTAATTACAGATATCAAGATTAGGAGTTTGCTTTTTCTGCAAATTCCATGGGGTCTCTTAGCAATTTGATCTTTGAATCCCTTGAGGTACTAAAAATCTACAGAGAAGAGATTGTTATCTTAATGTTGCAAGAATCCCCACCTCAAGTGCTGCCAAGTAAAAATTCAGCTTAATGACATGAACTACACAGAATATTTCTGGTTGTGTTTTTTTAAAGGTTGACATTTAAAACACACTTTAAGCTGAAAACTATAAATTCTTCCACATTTCTACATATGTGCAAGGTGACTTGCCTGAGCTTAAAGAAATGAATATGCAATGACCAAAATAATACGTTGATTGTTGGAAGTCCTTCCACACATGATTTTGAAGGGTGTTGGTCACTTTAACAGAAGTGTACATCCTGGAAGAGGACTCTGGTTGCTGGAAGACAAGCTGAATCCTCATGTTTGATATTGATACATGTGTAGTCGCCTTCCTCTCTTTCTCCCTCAGTCAGCTAATGCTGATCGCAAGGGGTTCCTGGCAGCAGAATAAAGATTAAATTACTAGTTTCCAAAGTATAAAATAAGTGACTGAAGTCCAAGCAACATCTGTAAGTGGGAAGATGTTGTCGACATCAACTGTCATGCCATGGAACAAGCTGTATGAGACATGCAGCACTTTGGGTTTTTTTCGCTTAATCAACAGAGGTTAATATCAGGATACTGTTCTGTAGATTTGAATAAAACCAGGTTTGTCTTCTATGGGTAAATTCATTCTTCCTAGATGTACGCTAAGCAGGTTGAATATTTCCTTCTCTACATCCTTCCTCTTGGAGTGGCCAGTAGCATAGATATGTCAGAATGGTGAAGTATTTAATTACTGCTAGTAAGTAACTCACTGTTTCCTTTGCAGCCTGGGAATTAATGCAAACCCCTGATGCTCTGCTGTGTCTTCTTAACCATCAGTGTTCCATGGTGGCCTTGTTCCTCCAGTTAAGGGTACAAACATCCAGGTTGGGCATGGAGAACAAGTCCCCTCTACCACCACACTCCCAAATATATCTGGGTATCTCAGTATGTCCAATGAACACTGGTCCATGGGCAGGAATGGTCTCTTCTGTCTTATAGCATGTATTTGACTTTAAAAAACAACTTTGTAAACACTAGCACTAGTGTAATGAATATCTGTGTATCTCTTATAACCTTATAACCTTCACCCGGTTTACTTTATTTCTTTCTGTGTGCTTGCACACGTGTGTATGTGTGCATACACAGACAACCCTGAATCAGTGGAGTTACTTACATCTTAACATTTCACCCTGAAAGGCTTTACTGTTTGTTTCCTAAGACAAAGATATTCTTCTACTTTATCAAGTTTGGGAATTTAGTATTGGTATATTGCTGTGATTAGTATACTTATAATTCATAGACATTTTTAGTTTTCTCAGCAGTGTCTTCCAAGGTTGATTTCTTTTCCTCTTCTGATCCAGAATGCAGTCTGGGGTAGGTCACTGCATTCAGGCACCACTGAGCTTTCTTCTTCTTTCCCTGAGAGTGTCAGTGTTCACAGGGCCAAGAGAGAGAAGAATGGGGAGGGTGGACTAAACTTTAGGTTTTAGGCCTCGTCCTTAGTTTTTAAGGCTGAATTTTTAACTATTTGTGTTCTCGGAGGGAGCACAGCAAAGGAAGAGCCAGAGGGGAAAGCAAACACACCAGTTAATATTACATTCCAATGATTATCCTGCCCCCGTCGATTACATACAGTGGATTTGTATCTGACATTAAAGGGGATATGCTTCCTCGGAGAGTTTTTTGCTGGTAACCCCAGTGTCTTCTACTTCTGACTTACAGAACTCATTGCCTTCTGAATAGTGTTCTTTCCTTCTATCTTTGCTTTTCTCCCTTTTCATTCCCTTTGCATTAGTGTGTTGAGACCCGAGAGCAAATGTGCTCAGTGAGTTCTAGAAAGCATTTTCTGGACACTGCCTAACTTCTGAAGGACAATTTCGTGGATCAACAATGAGACCAGTATTACTACTGCAGATGGAAATTTGAAGGACCCTGCCCTGTTAGAAAGGCTTGATGTAGTCCAAAGAATCAGTAAGAGGCTCAAGTTAAGGGTAGCAAGCCAAGAGTATCTGCTTTGTGGTAGTCTCTGAAGCTGTTTTGTTTTTTATTCTTGAAAGATGAGCTCAGTTTATTAATTAGAGTTGATAACTTCTGAACCGTAAATTTAATACAGGTTTTCAGCATGAGACACTTATATTATAAAGCCAGCAATATTATGACAATGAACCAAGTGTCCTTTGTGCTGTTCTCAACAATATTTTATTTGACATCAGGGAGATGTTGTGTAAACACTTCACTGGGAGAAACACAGAAACATAATTATTCTTGTTCGAATAATAGCATAAACAATTGAGCTCAGATTCTGGGACTTACTCAACTAACAGAGCATGAGTTGCTGTTGCTAAGTCCCCAAAAATATGTGTATATATACACACGACCCTTCTTTAGAAAGACAAATCACAGACTGGAAAAAATATTCTCTATGCATCTATATGGCAAAGATCTTGTGTAAAGCATACGCACAAAGACCTCTTTTATTTCGATAACAGGAATGCAAACAAACCAATTAAAACCAGGCGAAGGATATAAATAAACACTTTGGCTAGTAAGCACATGAAAAGATAAGCAATAACATTAGTCATTCAGGGAATGTAAACGACAATGAGATACCTCTTTATGCCTTCTACAATGGCTCAAGTCAAAAAGTCTGCAAATACAAGTCTGCAAATACCAAAGTATTGGCAACCTAAATATCATTGACATGTGAATCCAAAGTTTAGTATGCCCATACGGTTGTATCTTACTTAGTGAAACAGTAAGATAGAATAGGCAATGCTATGGGAAAATCTCAATTAAGTTGAACAAAAAAGGCAAGGGTCTGACATGGTGGTGCAGCCACATGGGAAGTCAGCGTCCCATTCAGACATGCTGGCTGCACCACTTTCTGATCCAACTTCTATCATTGCATTTGGGACGACAGCAGAGGATGGCTTAAGCACTTGCATGCCTGCCGCTCACGTAAAGGACCAGGTTTGAGTTCCTAGAGGATGGCTTTTGCCTGACCCAGATCTGGCTGTTGTGGTTACTTAGGGAATAAACTAGTGGATGGACGATCTCTTTCTATCTCTCTTTCTCTCTCATTCTTGCTGTTCCTTTAACATAAATACAAATATGATAGAAAGGGTCTAAAAAATCACATTTGTTGTATCATTCCTTTCATATAGAATTTTAAAAAGTTCAGTGTAATCTGAAATTACAGCACACCAGTGCATGACTGAGGTGAGTGGAGAGGAGAAACGCTGAGGGGATAGATTATAAGAAGACATGAGGGCTTGGCGGCGTGGCCTAGTGGCTAAGGTCCTTGCCTTGATCCCATATGGCCACTGGTTCTAATCCCGGCAGCTCCACTTCCTCTCTCTCTCTCTCCTCCTCTCAGTATATCTGACTTTGTAATAAAAATAAAATAAATCTTAAAAAAAAAAAGAAGACATGATAAAGGTTTTAAAGGTGATGCACTTATACAGTGTTTCATGAGAATGATTTTATGTGTGCACAGATATGTCAAAATTTGTGACAGTATATACACTAAATATGTATTGGTTACTATATGTCAATTATACCTCACTAAAATAAATTTTTAAAGGAAGGCATGGACTAGGACAAAATGTTTGCAATGGTTAAAATTGATAAAGCACTGGTATTGATCTAACCAAAGTCAGAACTGCAAATGTAACGAAGACTTAATATGGGTTCTTATTTGGCAGATACAGGTTCAGATAACTTCAAACAAGTATCAAAAAGAATATAAGAAAGGTGGGAGTTTGTATGCAAAAACTACATTGCTTTTAAAAAAGCAGTAAAAATTCTTTTGTGGAGAAATATTTGTTGGAACTAAGAATGAAGACTGTGCAACAGAGAAAAGATTTTTTTAAAAAAAGGGCAGACATTTGCAGCAGCTGTAAAGTTTCATGCACCCCAAACCAGAGTGCATCCTGGCTCTGCTTCCAATCCAAGATGTGCATCTTGGATCTCCCACGATGCACTCTTGCAGGCAGCAGGTGATGGCTCAAATACATGAGTCCTTTCCACTCATGGGAGTTACCTGGATAGTCCCAGGTGCCTGAGTTTGGCCTGGCCTAGTGCTCACTCTTGTGGACTTTTTAGGAGTGATTCAGACACTGGAAGACTTTCTTCCTTTCAAACAAATAAATTTGTTTTTAATAATGAAGATAAGAAATGTACATACTTTAAAAATCTCCTAAGATAAGAGTCTGATAAACTGTTCATCTGTTTTTGGAGTCTCTGGACTCAGTCTGTTCCAGATGCCTGCAATCAAAGAGTAAGGACTAGCAAAATTCATATTCCTAGGCAGCTGCTTGAATCCTAAATAGCTCAATTTCCTAATGACTCTCTGACTCCATTTTGAGAGGCTCATCTAATGTAGCTACATTTGCGCTTTCTTTTTATTTTCACAAAACTTCAGAACATGAACAATTAAAAAAATTTAGGTTCAACAAATGGTATAGCAGGAAAAGCCACTGTGTGTTAACACCGGCTGCTTCACATAAGATCCAGCTCTCTGCAGCGGCCTGGGAAAGCAGCAGAGGATGTTTCCAGGGTTTAGGCTTTTCTCCCTGCTTAGGAGATCCAGAAGACGCTCCTAGCTTCATATAGGCCCAGCTTCTGCCATTGTGGCCAGCTGGGGAGTGAACTGGCGAATGGAAAATCTCTGTCTCTCAGACTCTAACTTTCTAATAAATAAATCAATCTTTAAAAAAATTTTTTTTTAAATTACATGAATCAAATAAGGAAAAATGGGCACCTCACGATGATCCTGGACAAGTGCCTCTAAGGAAAGTCCATCTGACCATAGTAGCACAAGAATGTAAACATAAGAGAGAGGAAAAAGAAATAAAGTGTCTTCGCTTCCTTGAACTTCTTGGGAAGTGGCAAAGGTACTCATTTATGAGTGACTTGATTATATTAGGGATGAGTATTATGACTTGCAGAAAATCCACTAGATGGTAACAACACAGACCCGTAAGAGAGTAAAGGGAAACACAATACTAAAATTAATTTCTGTAAAAATAATTCTGAAAAGAAAAATGCAGCAAGTGAGAGATTTTAAGTCATTATTATTTTTAAACTACAGATGTATATTCATGTATTTGACATTGCTCTGTATATTTCTTGGATCTGTGGCCATGAATCTGAGATCAACTTCTTTTCATTGGTGATGACTTACTACGTTATTTCCTTTACTCTCAGTCTGTGGTTGAAAAATTATCAATTTTTTTGTATAGAAAGTCTGTATTTTTTTTTCATTGAATCTTTTTGTTTTAATTGACAGTTACCCTACTTACAGAAGGAACCAGGAGAGCAATTACCTCTTCCGCTCTTACACTCCTTCCCTATCTCTCTGTCACTCATATAAGTTAGTAAAACCATAAAGAGAAAAATAAATTGGCAGTTATTTTCTTTCTTTAATTTCTAGGTACAGTTCCATCAATTTCTAACTACCATTGTTTATATTCAGAAGTCACTATTATTTATTATTTGTGGCATCTCTCTTAGTAATGTATCTTTTCTCCTTACCTACTTTTCTTCTCTTTTTATTAAAAAAACGAGAACTATGGAAAATTTGGGAAAACAGTAAATGTTTGCATACACTTTACTAGTAAACACAATTTTGTCTTTTGTGTGTGTGTGTGTTTCAGATCTTTTGTGATAAGCTTCCTGGTAGAAGGTTGATTTATAGGATGGACTTCTTGGAAAACCAACTCTGATGACTTTAAAACAGAATTTGTTCTATAGAATTTTAATTGAAGATTCATTTGAAATCAACCTTGTGAAAAGGAAATTATAGAGGGAGGGAGGGAGGGAGGGAGGGAGGGAAGGAGGGGAAGAGAGAGAGAGAGAAAGAGAGAGATGTTCCATCCACTGGTTCACTCCTCAAATGGCTACAGCAGCTGAAGCTGAACTGATCTGAAGCAGGGAACCAAGAACTTCTTCCAGTTCTGCCATGTGAGTATAGGAACCCAGGGACTTGAACCATCCTCTGCTGCTTTCCCAGAGCAGTAGTTGGAAGCTGTTTGGAAGTGGAACAGTTAGGACTCAAACCAGCACCCACATGGGATGCTGTTGCTGCAGGTGGAGGATTAATTTGATATACCACCATGTTGGTCCCAGAAGAAAAATAGTTTTGAAAGTACCAGTTTGCTATTTTTCATAGTATAAATTTAAAAAATTAAGGCTAAGTGCAATGTGAGGAAAATGTCTTTGTTTCCTGGTCCTGTGTTAAAATAAAAGGATGACTTTGGAAATCAAAATCAGTATAGGAGCCAGAGTTGTGGTGTAGCTGGTTAAGCTGCCTTTGGGACACTGGCATTTCATATGGATGCTGATTTTGTCCTGAGGCTCTAATTCCAATCCAGCTCCCTGCTAATGACCTTAGAAAAACAGCACAAGTTGGCCCAAGTGCTTGGGCCCCACCATCCACATCTAAGACCCAGATGAAGCTCTGGGTTCCTGGTTTCAGCCTGGCTCAGCCTTGGCTGTTGTGGCCATCTAGGGAGTAAAACAGCTTTGCCAATGGAAAATCCCCTCCTCTCTCTTTGTATCTCTTACTCTCTCTGTGTAGCTCTGACTTTAAAATAAATAAGTAAATCTTTGAAAAAACTTTGAAAAAACTTTGAAAAAGTTAACAAAGAATTGAAGTATTTGCTCATGAGTGGATCATTTACAAAATTTGTCTTCTTAAATCTATTCCTTTTAACAGTACAACCCATCTGTGCTACTCTTTTGCTAATAACTCTGCCAACATTTCATTTTGATAGACTCTCTAAACATTTAACCAAGTGATAGAAATACTTAAAAAAAAAAATCCAAGTGCTTTCCAGTGCTGCCTAGACCCTGCTGTCAACGGTTCTGACCTAGGTTGTCTGGGTCTTCTGCCTGGAGTCTCAGCGTGAACTGGTTCAGAGAAATCATCTGAGATTTGGTGTCTTCCTTTAAACCAGTAAGTGCTGGTAGAATCCGATTCCTTGTGATTGTAGGATGAAAGCCCCCGTTTTATTCTTGGCTGTCAGCAAGACTTGGTCTCAGTCTCCAGAGGCCACGTTCAGGTCCTTGCCCTATGAACTCCTTACCACGGTATTCCCACAAGACAGAAAGCTGCTGGCTTCATGAGCAACAGGAGGATCTCATTGCACTCAGAGGCGAGAGTCCTGTGTAGTTCAATCCAATTGCAGAAAACACTACCTAATGTTTCCACAATCCTCACCTCATGAGGATGGAAATTTAGGAAGGCAATTCAGAAAGTTTATGGAAGAGAAAATTAAGGATAAATGTATGTGCAAAAATTTGAAAACTATGTCTATGAAGAGTTTATGAGAACTTCATGGAAAATTTACATTGTGAAATAGGCTGGATTAAAAAAAATTTTTACAACAAAATAAACTTATCTTTTGATAACATTTTCATGAATTTTTGAAGTGCAGTTTATGTCTACAGCTATACCACCTTGAACGCGCCGGATCTCGTCTGAAGTGAAGCTTACGTACACTTGGGGCCATCTTAGAAATAGACCTAATTTAGGGGCCAGCATTATGGCACCAGTGCCTGAGAGAGTAGCATCCCATTTGTGTGCTAGTTTGAATTACATCTGCTCCAATTCTGATCTAGTTCCCTGCTAATGCACCTGTAAAAGCAGTGGAAGATAGCCCAAGTACTTGGGCCCCCACCACTCATGTGGGAAACCTGAATGGGTTCCAGGCTCCTGGCTCCAGCTTGTCCCACTGTGGTCATTGTGACCAATTAGGGAGTAAACCAGTAGGTGGAAGATCTCTCTCTTTCTAACTCTACCTTTCAAATGAATAAGTTTTTTTTGAAATTTAATTTTAATATTATTTACATAGTCAAGAGCGATGAACATTCACGTGGGTTTCTGAGTGGGGTGGAGGGTCAAGGAATGTAGAAAGGTGGGTGGGACAAATGTTTCAACTTTTTTTCCTCCTATGTCTACAGTGGGGGAAGGGGACGGGGATGTTCCTCACTCTCAAACTGTATCAGCACCCAATGGTGAGAGACAGTCATTTGATGATGCCCTAAAGACCTTGATGTGGGGAAGAGTTCTGAGGCTGTTACTTGAGTGGTTTTGATAGTTCTGAAATGTTGTTAGCTTCATTACACAAGGGTTAAGAAAATCTTTCCAAGGACTATTGGCTGGGCAAGTGCATCCACAGACTCACACAACTTGCTGCAAAGCTTGTCTAGGAGAGTGGTCTAATCTATTCTGCTTTACATCCTCTGACAAGGCCCTTGATGTTCTCTGCTGGCCTAGATGAGCTGGCTGTCATGTCCCTCATGACAGTCTGTATATGCTGTTCACTGCATAGGTATCAGCAACCGAGGAGGCCCAATTCTGACACATACACTTCGAGATTGGACCATTTATGTGTGACTTTTCCTATGGTCAGAGTTTGAGTCCAGTGATCTAGTTGGGGTGTCCTTCCAGAAACCTTGCCTGAGGTGACCTCAGACTTTTATGTGAACTAGCCAGTGCAGGGTCAGGTTCAGTTTATCACCTGCACCAGCCAATGCACATACCGGTGGATTCAGCTGCCCGGTTAGATTATCACCCAGCCCCACCTCTCCCATGCAAACTGATGGGTGATGTGGCCTAGCCCAGCTCAGCCCAGCCTGCTGCAGGCCTGGTCTTCACACATGCCAGTGGATGCTGGCGCCTAATCAGGGAATCTCCAATTGCCCGTAACAGGCCCACTTACAGTCCTGGTTTTTGCATGTGCCAGCATGTGCTGCAGGCTAGCCTGGTCTGTCCCATATCCCATCTGGCTCTCATGCACACCTATGGGTGTTGAGGCTTACCTCAGCCCAGCCTGCCTTCCAGATCTGGCCCAATGGGTATGGCTGCCTAGCACAGCCCAGTCCGTATCTCCAGTGCTTGCTCTTACATTCACAGTTGGGAGCTGCAGTCCAGCAGGGGAGAGTTCTCAGAGTTCCTTTTCCAGGTCCATTCCCAGCCCTGGATCTTCTGTGTGCTGGTAGGTGCTTTGATCCAGCCTGGCATGGCTCACCTACAGTCTCTCCTCTCACTGCTGGGTGTTGCAGCCAGCCCAGCTGGGTGCAGGTCACATACCCTGTACTGGATCTCATCATGCCAGTGGGTGCTAAGGCTTGATCCAGTCCAGCCTGCCCACAGACCTGGCCCACCTAAATGCTAAGGAGTGCTACAATCTTGCCTGGCTTTGCCTACCCCCAGCCCTGGCTATTATGCCTCCCCTGTGGGAGCTGTAGCCTAGCCGGGGAGTTCCTCAATTCTCCTACCAGGCCTGCTCCAAGCCCTGGATCTCATGTATGCTGGAGGGTGTTGTGGTGCTGCTTGGCCTAATATGTTTTCAGTCCTGGCCTTTGTATGTGCTGGAGGGTGCTACAACCTGGCCCAGCCAAGCCTTCTTCTAGCCCTGACTCCCACTAGTGTCAGGTGAGTTCTGTGTTCTAGCCTGGATCAACTTATCATGACCCCCCCAGCTCTTCACACAAATCAGTGAATGCTGCAGTCCCATCGAGGCAAGCCCACAAGCCCCCTGTAGAATCTACCACCAGATTCTGGTGGGTGCTGCAGCCCAACCTGATGTGGCTTACCTTCTGCTCTAATATGTGCTGGTGCGTAATGTAGCCTAGCACAGCCAGGCATGCCCTTCAGCCCTAGCTCTTGTGAGTGCCAGTAAGGCAGTGGATGAGTCTATTTAGCCCAACCCAGGTCTCCCATGTGAGCAGTTGTTTTGACCTGACCCAGACATGCCCTCCAGCTTTCCCACTCTAAACCACTCCATCTCAGCTCCTTTGCCTGCCTTCCAGTACAGTGGCTCAGTCCATGAAAGACTTCAGAAGTCATTATCCCCCGTCAAACATGCCCTCAACCACTCCTACTAATTTGTCCCTAGATCCCCTTCCCCGTGGAATCTGTAGCTCCCATGTCTAGGGGCCAGGTGGTATATCCTGGTCTGGTGCTCCCTGCCTTCCTCACATAGCTTTTTTTTTTTTAAGATTTATTTATTTTTATTGGAAAGTCATATATACAGAGAGGAGGAGATACAGAGAGGAAGATCTTCCACCCACTGATTCACTCCCCAAGTGGCTGCAACGTCCAGAGCTGAGCTGATCTGATGCCAGGAGCTTCTTCCATGTCTCCCACACGGGTGCAGGGTCCCAAAGCTTTGGGCCGTCCTTGACTGCTTTCCCAGGCCACAGGCAGGAAGCTGGATGGGAAACAGGGCTGCCAGGATTAGAACTGGTGCTCATATGGGATCGCAGCATGTGCAAGGTAAGGACTTTAGCTGCTAGGCTACTGTGCTGGCTCCTTCACATAGCGAAAGAAAGAAAGAAAGAAAGAAAGAAAGAAAGAAAGAAAGAAAGAAAGAAAGAAAGAAAGAAAGAAAGAAAGAAAGAAAGAAAGAGAGAGAGAGAGAGAGAGAGAGAGAGAGAGAGAGAGAGAAGGAAGGAAGGAAGGAAGGAAGGAAGGAAGGAAACAAAGAAAGAAAGAAAGAAAGGAAGGAAGAAAGACAGAAAGAACAGGCAATTGTGGTGACACACTGGTATAGTTATAACCAGGCCCAGAATGCCCACCAGCTGTTGGCTATTTTTTTCTCTCTCAGCAGTGTACTGCCTTCCTAGGTACAAGACAGCCTAGTCTGTTGCCTACAGGAAGCTCAAATAAATAAATGGCAAAAAGCAGGAAATCAGCTTTCTTCAGCAAGAATTAATGATAAAAAATATTTTTAAAGAGCAGTTTCATCCCTACTCAAACTTACTAAAAATTGAAAAGAAAACAAGAAACGAGAGTTGGAGCATTTCGAGATATTGGTCAAGCTACCAAATTATCAGAAAGATCCTCTTGTTAAAAAAATGCTGACTACCAGTGGAATATCAAGTTAATCCTCTACTTTCAGGGTTGAATTCATTGGTCATGTCCTGGTTCATATCCTGGCTGCTCTACTTTCAATATAACTCCCTGCTTGTGACCTGGGAAAGCAACAAAAGATGCTTCAAGTCCTTGGGCCTCTGTACCCACATGTGAGATCCAGAGGAGGCTCCTGGCTCCTGGCTTTGGCTCGGCTCAGCTCTGGCTCTTGTGATCATTTGTTGAGTGAACCAGAAGATGGAAGATCTTTTTCCTGGTGTTTCTCATTTTCTCTATAAATCTTTCTTAAAAAAAAAAAACTCTTGGGAAAAAAAAGTCTACTACCCCATTCTTATAAAAAATAAAGTGCTAAGTAAGTTATTCTTTTGTTAAGAAAAAGCATTTTTTTATTGGAAAATCAGATTTACAGAGAAAGGACAGACAGAGAGAAAGGAGCAAGCTGATCCAAAGCCAGGAGTCAGGAGCCTCTTTCGGGTCTCTCACAGGGGTTCAGGGTCCCAAGACTTCAGGCCACCCTCAACTGCCACAAGCAGGGAGCTGGATGGGAAGTGGAGCAGCTGGGATATGACATGGCACCCATATGGGATCCCAGCACCTCACCAGGCCAAGGTTGCTCATTCTTGAAAGAAAGAGAGAAAGAGTATTGTATTAGTTCTCAAAAATTTGCTTGAGAAATTGCCTCTAAATGCAATCAGATATTCTTTTGCCAATTAAAAGAGAACTGTAATTATAATTTAAGTTTTATGTTATAAAAATGGAGGTAATTTATTTTTAAATGTTTTTCCTCTATTTAGTATAAAATTTTGTTTTTCTTTTATTGTATTACGTAGTCTTTTCTCGGGTCGATTTCCTTTGGGTACTAAATGCATAAACTTAACGACTGTATGGCAATTGTTAGATGGTCTGAGTTCTGTATGATATTCAGAAATGTGTCATTCCTGTGTTTAGCTATTATCATTAAAACAGTGTATTTGGTTACAAAGAGTAAACTAAATAAAGTATATTCATTTGAAAGGGAGAGGAGAAAGAGAATAGAGAGGGAGAGAGGGCTGGGGAAAAGAAATAGAGAGACACTACATAAATACTCTTGTCCACTCATTCATTCCTGAGATGTCAGGGCCGGGGTGAAGCCAGAACCTAGGAATCCAATCCAGGTTTTCCATATGGGTGTGAAGAACCCAGTTACTTGAGCCATCAACACTGCTTACTAAAGATTTGCATTGGCAGAAGGCTGGAGTCAGCAGCTAGATCCAGAAAGAGAACCAGGTACTCTGATATGGCATATCGGTATTCCAACCTTTAAGTCGATCACGGGTAGACTGAACGTAAAACTTTTCATAAAAAAGTCTTGTATTTTTTCCAGGTAAGGATATTCAAAATTAATTTATAAATAGTAAGGCCTGGGCACTAACCAATCAGAATGGATGTCTTCTATAAACATGGTGGGACCATACTGGAACATTTAGTTTGGGTTATTTGATTTCAATTTATGCCAGTATTATTTCTAACCCCAGCCAATTTTAAAAAGATTATGCTGATGTCATATTAGCCAAAGGAAGTGCCTAAATCCCCTATCACAACAACTGGAAGTCCAAAGCTTAGTGTTCAAGTATTTAAATAATACCCATGCAAATCCCTTTCCACATTACCCTAAACAATCTGCCTTCATTTCTCGCAGTGACAGTCCCAAAGCGAAACGTCAACAATTAGGACAGGAGTGGGATTTTTATTCAATCTGTTTTCTAGGAGACCATACCAGGGCTGTTTTATTTTTAAACCTTAGTTGCTGAAAATCAATTCAGTTATTAGTTACTTTCATCTTTAAAAGTGGTAACAGGGAGAAATGAGTCTTTGTAGCTGAGGACACCTGCTTTGTGCAGTACTGGCTGCTAAGAAACAGTCTCTGACTTTGGGATCTTTTCCTGAAACTCTTGTTGCCACAGGGGAGGCATCTGAACGCCAGACTCTTCATCTGGCTCAGCCTGTTCCTGCCTTGTGTGAGATCCTAGCCTGAGAGTTCCTACTTACTCTCTCCTGAACATTTAGATTGTTGAAACATCGTGTACATTCACAGGCTCTGACTGATTTTCAGTCTTTTAATTTTGCTGCTTTATTTGACTGTTTTAGTTTCAAAATTGTACATATAGTTTGTATGCTTTATATATATGTATTTAGATTTTGTAATATGTTGTGTATATATACACTAATATCTCCAATGGTGTATATATATACATTTATATATACAATGTATATTTTAAGAAAGTAAGTAATTCATGAATCTATGATCTCTCAAATGCAGAACAGAGAGAAAGAAAGCAAAGCTCTCCTTTCATATCTTTAGAGATAATTTTTGCTATTTTTCTGGTCCTTCTGCCATCTTCTGTGCATTTCTATATGTAAAGCTGTACCTTAGCATGTTTGAACTTTAACTAAAATACTAAAAGGATTGTCCTTTTCATGACTGTCTGTAATCTTTTCCATCTCATGGCATACTTCGGAGTGTTTTCCATAGAAGATGCATGGCTGGGTGCTAGTCTTCATAATAATGTGTTCAAAGCAGCAATCATGTCAACATGGATTGGGTACCTGTTCTGTCAGACAGTCTCCCTGCTCTTGAAGATTAGCACTGTATTTCACTTTCACAGAAAGCTAGAGAAGCTATCGTCTTCTTTATACCTTCGGGGGAAACTGAGTCACTGGACAGCTGAGCCATTTGGATGTGATCACTAGCTCAAAAACTGCAGATGAATCATGCAGTGGGATCCTGGAAGCACCATGTTAGTTTAAATATACTCTGTGTGATATTTCTCTATCAGGTTACTTCAATTTTTTATTGCATAGAAAATATTACACTGGTGATTCATGTTTACATGTCTTTGTATCTATGTGCAGGTATTTTTATGGGACAGAACCCTAAAACTATATTCTTGGCATCAAAAGTCATACCCATTTCATATTGTGAGAATTCAGGTAAAAGGAAAGCTTTATACCTTTGGCTAATTACTTATCTTAACCATGATTAAATTCAAAGCACCATATGCTGGCTCTGTCTGCAAGGCTTGAGGAATGCTGAGTCCTCAAGCCAATTTTATCCTTTTCGACCGTGAGCTTACCCTCTGTTTCACAGGCCTTCCTCAACTTTCCCTCTGATCCATCTCCCAGAGTTGGGGAGTCTGCGTGTTGCTGTGTCCCCAGTGACTGCTCATCTGACTTTCCTCTAATTTTTCTGCTCATGAGACAGAAGGGATTGTGAGTAGGGTCCAACTCACAGGGACCTTCTCAGGGGATTTTGGTTAGTTGAACTCTAACAGTGCTCTTCGCTAGGCTTATTTTTGTGGTTGCAAGATTATAAATACATCTTCTCTGCCTTATTTTGTTTATTCTATGTTCTCATCAACCTATAACCAGTTTTTTTCCTAAAATTTTGATTTCATCTCACTTTACTTTCACTATCATCTTCTGACTCCCACAGTAATGTATTTGCTTTTGAGCAATATTGAATATTAGACATAGATGTCTATTGTTTAAGGTCACACATGAAACATCTCATTTAGATGTGTGTACTCACAGAGATCTGGACTTTCTGGACAGTCTTGCCTTTTTCCTTTGATTTGTTGGAACTTCACGGAAATGTACACATCTATGTGCTCATGATGTGGAGTGAACTGGGAGAGATAACAGAGTATAAAACCCTCTTCTAGCTTGGAAATCACACGAAAGGCTCCCACATAGTCAAAGGAACAAGTTTTATTTTTATTTGAAAGGCAGATTTACAGCGAGAAAAAGAGGCAGAATGAGAGAGAGAGAGAGAGAGAGAGAGAGAGAGAGCGCGCGCTTCCATCTGCTGATTCACTGCCCAAATGGCCACAATGGCCAGAGCTGAACTGACTCCAAATCAGGAGCCAGGAGCTTCTTTCTACTGCTTTCCCAGTCCATAATCAGGGAGCTGGATAAAGTGGAGCAGCTAGGACACAAACTGGTGGTCGTGTGGAATGCCAGGCTGTAGGAAGAGGATTAGCCTGTTGAGTTACCATGCCAGTTCTGGGAAGAAAGTTTTATAAAGACCTGATGCTGTGATGATTTACATCAGAACAGAACTTGGGATTCTAGGATGTGCTTATTGGTATAGTTGCATTCTGGTTTGGTAGTAAATATTCTAATTCTTCTTCAGTGCGATCTCTGCTCCATCGAGTCTTTAATAAATATCTGATTCTGTATTTTCTTTGTTGTCTCTTTAGTAAACACGTGGCAGAAAGTCTCAGGTGTGTGAGAGAAATTCACTTACAAGCACCCTTTGGTCTTTAAACACACCATACAGCTTTTTCAGTCACATGCCTGTTTTCTCTCATTCCTGCTCTGCCTTGTCTTTTTAAGTAATGACCTTTCTCACCCTCCAAGAAGGCAGGAATTAATTCAGAAGTTTTATCGCTGAACAAAAGTCAATGCCTGCAAGATAACTTTGACCCTCCTCTAGATTCTTGTGAGTCTTGCCCTTGAAATTCTTCCCTAGCCTGTGTGAGACCATGGGGTCACAGGGACAGGTCTTTTCTCTCAAGGGGAGTCTGCAGTGCAGTAAAGCGAGCTGAGGCCAGAATATGGGCCCTCAGTCGATAGGAAGCTAATGGATTTATGGGGGTCTTTCCAAAATAACACCTTCTAGTATCACCCCATCTGCCACCACAGGGTAAGCCACAAAGGGTTTTCAGGTTCTGGAAGATTTCCCAGCTTGATTTCTTCTTTTGTGGTCTCATTTTTGGTAAAATGCTCAAACTTAGGCTAATACAACACGAACAAGCTGCCTCTGATCAATGAGGGGTAAGAGAAAGTTCCTGCATTTATTGATTAGATTTGAGACCCATAATTGTATAAATGCAGGTATACGATGTCCTTGTCAAAGCATTTAAAAGCACTAGACAAAATACTAACAAAAAGTTTCTATTTTAGTTGTCATACCTACGTCACACTCTCTCAGTCACCCAGCTATTATTAGGTCAGATTAATTGAAAAGGGTGGATGATAGATATCAACTAATTTCTGTTTAAGACATTGCCCTCCTCTAATAATTGAAACATTATCATTTGGAGTCTGGACTTTGAAAGCGTTTCTAATTGATTGTTGAGAACTCTTTGCTGCCGCAGAAGTGTGGTCAAAGGTTCCCCATTCTTCCTCCTCATTGTCATTACAATTGCACAAACTCTCTGAAGCAGAGAACATTTTGATGCTGTAATCATCCATGACTTTTCGTAGTCCTGCTTTGCAGTTTCCATATGCTCCAAGAATGCACAAAAATGTCCATAGGGTAGACGGACTCTTCCCATCCCTTTGATGTAACAGGCAAGCACGTTTTATGGGAGCTGCTTCTTTACAGATTCCATAGTTAGGCAAGGTTCATATTCCTCTGCCTTGTGGGAGTTGGCCAAGTGAAAAGAAACCCTGGCAAATCTCTCACCAGCTACTGATAGGATGACCTATAGTGAGCACATGTCTGACTTACTGTCAGTGTCCTCTCAAGTCAAGCTGAATCCAAGAGTCATCTGCACAGACATAATTGTCACGGCTGCCATGAGATCTCTTTGAAGTCACTGCTGCATATTTACTAGTAAATGCATTTTTGTTAGGTTATCTGGAAAACATTAGATGGGGAAGAAGTTTTTGTCTGTGACGAGTTCTTTTGAGCAGAGGAACATATTCAACTTGTGGTGAATTCTGAATTGATGGTGTTTCTCAGACTAAGCTTCATCAACACAGAGATGAGATTTTCCTTACCACCTGCACATATTCGCTCCTCCTCACTGTGTTCCCTATATTGTTACTATAGAACTTCATAAATAGTCATATGTCGATCATTGTGGGCATGGACAATGGCAGAGAGTCCAGCACCCTATCGTCAAGATATAGTTAACGGTTTCATTGGGAGTCCATCTTTGATCTGGAAGTAGAGATGCATATTGCATTGTATCCTCACTTCTGGATATGACAGTCTCCATTACACAGTGACTATACATCCCTTAAATGAAAAGCCACAATACAAAATCAACAACAGGAAGAAAAATAGAGATTTACAATGCCAAGAAGTTAAATAACATGCTATTGAATGACAAATCTGTTGCTGAAGAAGCGAAAAAGAAAATCAAGAATCTTCTTGAAGAAAATGATGCTACTGTATGATCTATGATTCGTGAAGAAGTTAATGAGGAACAAAGTATTTTGAAGAGATGAAACTAATATTGAGTGTCTGGCTTTAGAAGCCAGATCTAAAGTTGGTTAATTCTTGCAGTCCTACCCCTGCCTGGTCCTGTTTTCCCTTTCTGTCCTCCGGCTTGGGTCTTCAGCAGGTATCTCCAGAAGTAGGGTAAATGTGCTCAGAACAGGAAAAAAGACGAAGAAGTCAATGTGACAATGAGATCTCAAGCAAGGAAGCAGGCAAACTTTTCGGTAACCTCCCAAAGCAAATTGAACATTCTAATTTTGATCTTCTATTTAAGCTTTTGCATATTATGCCCCTTTTTTTGTTGTTATTGTTAATCTTGATCATTGAGTTCTGATGCAACTTTGAAATGTGTCGCAGTAAGTGGTTAAGGCACAATCCACTGGGTGTCGCCCTTCAGCCATGCAAGTGCTGCTGTGGCATTTGTGATTTTCTATAAGTGAACTGAAAATGGAGATTTAGGGGGCAACAGCCTCGGGTGGGAACCAGTTGAACTGTTTAGATAGGTACATTTGCCACGCCAGTGAACTGTGGCAGTTTGCCCTTAGGTTCCTATGTATTTTCTCTTCCCATTTCTCAATGGCAGTTAAACAGGACTAATAATCAGAGAAAATCCCCTCCAGCACCCAAAAGTCAAAAGGACACTCATTTATCCATTCAGTATCGCCATTAATCACATGTTTAAGCAGCATGTGGGGCTAATGAACTATGGGATTACAAGAAAAAATGAATTTACATCATGTATACATCTAACTTACTGGAATTCAAATGTGGTAAAGGAAAGCGAATGAAAAATAATATAAGGTCTTTGGACTGGAATGTCCCCTCCAAAGTTTATGTTGACATTTAATTATCATTGTAACAGTATTAAGAGGTGGGACCTTTAAGAAGTGATAAGGCCATGAGAGCTACATTATTACAAGTGGATTAATGCCACTGTGGAGGGAGTGGGTTTGTGTTTGTGGTTCTGGCTTAGCTAAAAAACAAAAACAAAAACAAAAACCATCTCTCTCCTGCATAAGCATGCATGTTCTCTTATCATGTGAATTCTTCCACTATTTTATGATGTATATGTAAGCCATTGCAAGTGTTTATATGCTATTGAATTTTCTAGCTTCCAAAGCAGTTTTTCTTTCAAGATTTATGAAAATTTGAGAAGGCAGATCATATTTACAGACAGACAGAAAGAAAAATATTCTATCCACTGATTCACTCTCAAGATGGCCCCAATGTCCAGAGCTGAGCCAATCTGAAGCCAGGAGTCAGGAGCTTCTTCTGGGTCTCCGACATGGGTATTAGGCACCAAGGTTTGGGGGTATCCTTTACTGCTTTCTCAAGGCCAAAGGAGGGAGGTGGCTGGGAAGTGGGGCAGCCAGGACATGAACCATCACCCATATGGGATCCTGGTACTTGCAAGGGAAGGATTTAGCCAGTTGTCAGTGTGCCAGACCCCTTCCCTGCCACCCCTCCACTTCTCCCTCCCCTGCATACAGTTTCTCTTAATAAATAACTCTGATAACTCAGTTTTAATAGCAGCAAATGAACTAAGATAGGCAGGGAATTCTGCTTTCAATTTTACTCAGTGATTGAGCTTCTCAGGGTAATTTTATCTAGTGTCTCAGCCTCAAACCTAGGCTTTTAATTCAGCAAAATATTTTTCTTGTTTATTTATTTGAGTGACCCATACTCACTCACACAATGAGGGGCACAGTAGAAGAGAGAAAGATAGAGAGAGAGGGAGAGAGAGAGAGAAACAGAAAGAGTCAGTGTGAGCCTTCATCTACTGGTTTACTCCTCAGATATCTTCTAGCAGTCCAGGCAGGGGTGGGGTTAAAGCCAGCTGCTAGGAACTTAATCCAGGTTTCCATGCGGATGGCAGGGACCTAGTTATTTGTGGCCTATCAAAAACAACCCTGCCCAGAAACCCTGGCTTTTATGATCTCTGTGACACTTGAGGTATAAATCTGCAGACTCCATTTCCCAGACTTTTCAGCTCTCCGGCTTCTGCTTAGGTTCTACCAGTGTGAAGGACTGAAAGGACATTACAAATTAGGATCAGGTTATATTAGCGTCATAGAAAGAGCTTGGAAGGATTGCCTCTCTGTGTATTTGAAAAAACTTTGTAGGATTGGGGTAAGTTCCTCTTGAAACGTTTGGTAGAATTTAGCAGTGAAGCCATCTGGTCCAGGACTTTTCTTGGTTGGGAGGGCTTTAGTTACTGATTCAATCTCAGTGCATGTTATTGGGCTATTTAGATCGTTAATTGCTTCTTGATTCAATTTTGGTGGACTGTACATGTCCAAAAATCTATACATCTCTTCTAGGGCTTCTGATTTGTTCGCATACTGTTTTTTGATTGTTGACTATTTTTTGGCTGTATCCCATGTGTTTTGATGTTTTCATTTCAGTTTAGTTCCTTCCAAATAATCTCTTTTCTCTAGTCGATTCATCACGTGCTCATGAATTATATGATGGCATCATTTTTCCCAAGAGACTTCTGTTTCCTTTTTGTCAATCACATGTTGGTTACTCAGTGGGGCGTTATCTTTTCAAGGTGCTATAATTTGTTGTTGATGTTGTTGTTGTTGTGGCTGTTCTAACTCATACCGGTTGTTGACCTTGTTTCATGGCTTCTCATTTATGGTAATGTATAGTGATGGAGTACTGGGGTCTATCATATACAGGCATGGGGGTACAATGGAACATGCATCCTTGCATCCAGACGAAAGATGGATTCCCGATGAAACTGTTGGACATGTGTAGACATTGGGATGCTGGACTGTCTGACATTGTCTGTACCAACAATGTAGGGGTAAAACTTAAATAAGAGACTGATTGAATTATGATTCCTTATGAAGGACTACACTATTGTAACAAAATGGGAAGAATCTGACGGGGGTGGGAGTTTGGTGGTCCCAGTGTATAAAAAATGTACCACATAATTCAAAATAAAAATAAAAATATTTTTAAAATTAGGATCAGAATCTGTTTCCAGTTTTTGTCAGCTTCCCTCCAGTAGTAGTCCTCAAGTAGGACTACTGCACTTTGTTTATTTCTGCACTTTGAGTACCAGCTTTACAGTGCCAGGCAGAGGTATCCATGGGAGCTGTACCCGTTTTGCTGGAACTCAGTCACCTTTAGGGATGAAGTCTCCATCAGGGGATGGTCCTCAAGGGGTCCCAGCTGCAGAGCTGACAGTGTTTTGAGCATCTGCTATAAGGAGACTCTTAAGTTTCTAGATTCTGGTAATACCATTTCTTCTCTTGTAATCTTCCTACCCTGAGTGAGAACTGGTTCCTAAGCTGCTATCCCAGGGTTATCTGAGCAGCCCTTTCAGCATTCTTGTCACCATATAGCTGATTCCCTGCATTCAGTTAGCTCTGTTTGAAATACCTAGCAAGGTTTCTGTTTTTCATACTTAGGATCCTGGCTGTTATGAGCATGAGGTGAAAGAAGTGAATGTTTTCTTCGTTTGATATCATATTTTGTGTCATTCCCATGGTTGAGACATCTTGCAACACCAAGGAGTCTAATTTCTCTAGTTTCAAACAAGACAGGCCTGAATGCAAAGCTACTAACTTGAGGTCAAACAAAAACTGCAAGAAAGTAAAGTTCGATACAAATAAAGGATGTAATAAGAGACAGATCTGTTCCAACACAGAAGGAAATTTGGCCTATTGGACTTAGTGAATGATGGGTTTTTAATTGTCCCCATCTAGAAGATTTCCAGGTGTGAATTGGCCAATACCAGTTACCTAAAGTAACTGAAGCTTTCATAACATGTGTCTCCATGGCAAAACCTCATGCATGTCAGTAAGAAGTTCTTAATCTTGTGGAAGAAACATGCCATTTGTAAACAGAAAGACAATGTATGAGAACTTTTGATCAGAGTGGCACACAGGATAGATCACTTGTTAGTAGCCAGGCGAAATGAAATAGATTGAGACTGGAAGGACGGCAGAAAGCCTGATGCACGTGCTCTGCTGGAGACTTCATTCACTCACTTTCTTAGAGCGGGAAGTTATATCAGTATAGGCTGAGGATCACTTTTCTAAAATGCTTGAGATCAGAAGTATTTTAGATCTCATAGTTTGGGGAGATTTAAAGAATTTTTGCATAGACTTTATAGTTGAGAATCCTTAATCTGGAAACCTGAAATCTAAAAAGGAATGAATACTCAAAAAATTTTAATTGTGGGAGCATTTCAGATTAGATATGCTCTACCTGCTTTTCAATTTCTTTTTAATTTGAGAGGGAGAGAGAGAGGCAGACAAGGTGAGATAATACCGACTGGTTCAGTCCCCTATATGCCACATACGCTGGAACTGAGCCAGGCTGCAGGTAGGCGTCTGAAACTCAAGGTAGGCCTCCAAAATGGGGGGCATAGAACAAGAGCCTTGAGTCGTCCCTTGTTGCCTCCTAAAGTGTGCATTAGCAGGAAGCTGGAGCCGGGACTTGAACCTAGGAACTTGGTCATGGAATACAGGCATTTCTACTAGGTGGCTTAACTCTCTTAACTTGCAGGCCAAATACTTACTCTGTTTTTCAAATTTATGGACTTATTTAGAAGAAGATTGTATAGTCAGGCATTTTTTTCTTAGTTTAGAACCCTGTCTTCTCCTGATACATTGATGCCGTTTTGTTTTAGTTTGCTCAACGACAGTAGAGAACACCTGATTATTTTCTTAAGCACTCTCAGTAATACGCTCTTAACGGTTTTGTAGTTCATTATTAATTCTTCATTTTGTGCTATGTGTTTGGCTTAAAAAAACCCAGTGTATTTTTTTGCTTCCCCAATCCCATGTATCTGCCCCTTGACCCCTGTATCCTCACCACCAGCCAATACGTTATTTTGTTCCCTGATTCCAATTTTCATCAGCCCTGATCCTTCATGTCCCACTTCAGGAGTTGATAAAATAATCGTTGTCCTTTCAGCACGGAACACTGGATTAGAAAGACAAGAAAAGAAACCCTTTGGCGATGGTGCTGGGACCAGCAGTCCATGGGAACTTTGAACCTCGGGACATTTCGTCCTCTTACCAGGTCATCCATCTTTGATGGTAGTGACACAGGGGGGTGTGAGATGACCTCATGATGAGAGGCGTCTTCACAACTTACTCTAAAGACATGTTTTTAAGAGGAAGAAGTTGTAGGCTGAGGAGAGGCAGTCAGCTCTTCAATTATTAAGCCTGATGGGATTCAGCACTTTTTCAAAATGTATTTGCCTAAAATTCTTCAGGGATCCAGATAAAAGAGAATGTTGTGAAACCGAGGACAGAGTATTTGTTGCCTTTTTACCTCACAACTGGAGCTTATTTGAACAGTTTTTGTCCTGCTGAGTGACTTAGCTCGAGAAATTTTTCCCTCTGGTGTTGGACAGGGCTGGGTGTACAGAACAATTTTTCCCTGAAAATACCCCTCCTGTTACTTTGAACTATATCAAAGCATGCGGCATGCATAATTCTGTGCATTTCTTTCCTTTTTTTTTTTTTACAGCAACTTGTTCCAGATGAATGTGACAGTTTGATAGGTTCTAATACAATGGGAGAAATAAACTTACATAAAATGGGTTTTATTTTACCCTAAAACAAAATATCTGTGTAACTATGGCTTGCAGGGAAGACTATAAAGCTTTCTTATCTTTTTCTTTTTCTTTCTTTCTCTCTCTCTTTCTTTTGTTCTTTCTTTCTTTCACAAATGAAGACTCTAATGAGATACTGATATGTTTTGAATATTGGTCTCTGAGATTGCTAGAAGAGCTTGGCAGCCTGACAACATGACGTTATAGACACACTCCAACGTGGAGTAATGCAATTCATACACACCTTAATGGGAACCTCCTGCAGTGACTCACAGTAAGAAAAGAAGCCAAACACTCCAGACTACAGTGCTTGCTTGAATTCCTAGTGAAATTTGGAGTCATATTTAGTTTGTATTTATTTTCTGAAGTGGATGATATCATGGTGATCAGGATTTCAGGTAGAGGGAAGAGATGCTTCTCTTTTCAGAAAACATCAGGATTAGAGATTTTTTAGGAGGATGACTCAAAAGAATCTTCCTTTTCAAAGAGAAAAGACATGAGCAGGAGCCCACAGAATGAGTGTGAGACAATTAGTGGAGAAATTAAGCTTTATTTAGAAGTTGCCCAAACCAGGATGTATAGAGAAGATGAACACTAGGTTCCCCCATCTTCACTTCTCAACCAAGTTAATGAAATGCAATATTAACTTGTAACACCTAGACTATGAGAGTGTCTGAGAGAAACCAGCTGTTGTTATCATTTGGGACAGACAACTGATCGATGTACTAGTTATTGTGTTATCTTATAAAATAAAATTCATGAAAAGCTTAATGTTAGTCATATCCATGTAACATGATTAAATTGCTTTGGAATAGTGAATTGCATGTTTTGTTATCCCCACAGCTCTTTGTGTTAAAGGTAATTTGATCCACAGTGATGCAGCAAAACTCTGCTTTTCAGAGAGGTTTCCATGGCTAGTACAGCTATGGTTATTTTAGTTGTGAAAACATAGTCTTGCTCTCCATGACTTAAGCATCATAGGTGGTTGGGGCAATTCCTCAACTGGTCTAATTCAGAGAAAACATTGGCTTCTTTGGAAATTACCTGGGTCATTTGACATGTGTTTCGCTTGAATTAGTTTGATAAATTTCTCAATCCACTATGTGCCTTTTCCTGATTGACACAACCTATAATGTCTGGACATAAAACCTAAGCTATAGATGGAGAATTGTCTTTGCTATCAGGCTTAAATTGGCTTTTTCTGAAGTGGTGGTTATAGGCACACCAAAAAGTAGAAAAAGTATTGTTGCTCTAGGTCTGTGTTGCATTCAGAGTGCAGGGGTGTGAGACCATAGCTCTGTAGCTCCACTGAGTCAGGAAGCAAAATGCTACCAACATAACTTTGTGACCAGACCCATGGCTACAGAACCTTCCACACCAGATGTTTTCAAGGTTTTCACTCATCATTTTTTCAATAACCTGGCTTTCACTGAATTAGCAAAAATAAATTTTTAAATAAGAAGATTCATATGATTAAAGCAGAAATTCCAAATTTAAGTGCCAGGAAAAGATGGCTCAATTAAATGCCTGGGTGTGAAATAATCTGGAGTGGTGGGGACCATGGTAAATAGGAGCATCCATGACCTGTGTAAAAGTGATATCTGTTTTTCAACCTTGGCCAGTTGATGTTTTATACAAATACGGTCTCAGTGTTGTCAGATCTACTTTCAACAAGAATCAGAACTACAGTTCTTCACATAAACTGTCCAGTGCTTCAATGTTGGCAAACTCTTGGAGATTAATGCAGCCAATTAATAGCGCCCCTTTCTTCTCATTACTAATTGAAAAAAGGCACAGTAATAAGACAGATGGAGATCAAAATGTCAACATTATTACTGATCAAGTTGATTGGAGAACAGGGTTGGAACCTGCAGTCAACTGCATTTTCTGATTGCCACCCTCAGAAGAAATTGCAGGTATGCAAAGCTGCCTTGTAAGAAAGAGGAGGTGAAAAATAGAAGGATCATGGTGCCTTTACATTGTTAATAAAGTAACTTTACCCAATTAAGATACAAGGACTATCGAATGTCAGAATTAACTTACTTCCCACCAGGGAGATATAGACCAAAGATCAGAGAATTCTTAGAATAGAAATCCTCCCCTGCCCCTATCACATATGCAGTAAAAGAAAAGATATAAGGTCAGGTGAACTCAAGTTCATTTTCTAAAATGCTACGAAGGGCCACACAGTTAGACTCAGCCTATGGGTATCCGATTTGCAACTTCTACTTTGTAGGAATTCTTTTCTTTTCTTCTTTCTTTCTTTTTTTCTTTCTTTCTTTCTTTCTTTCTTTCTTTCTTTCTTTCTTTCTTTCTTTCTTTCTTAAGATTTATTTATTTTTATTACAAAGTCAGATATACATAGAGGAGAGACAGAGAGGAAGATCTTCCATCCGATGATTCACTCCCCAAGTGAGTACAACAGCCGGCGCTGCGTCAATCCGAAGCCGGGAACCAGGAACCTCCTCCAGGTCTCCCACACGGGTGCAGGGTCCCAAAGCTTTGGGCCATCCTCAACTGCTTTCCCAGGCCACAAGCAGGGAGCTGGATGGGAAGTGGAGCTGCCGGGGTTAGAACCGGTGCCCATATGGGATCCCGGGGCATCCAAGGCGAGGACTTTAGCCACTAGGCCACACCGCTGGGCTTTCTTTCTTTCTTTCTTTCTTTCTTTCTTTCTTTCTTTCTTTCTTTCTTTCTTGATTTATTTGTTTTTATTGGAAAGGCAAATCTACAGAGAAAAAGATCCCCCGTACACTGATTCACCCCCCAAGTGGCTGGTTGCAACAGCTGGAGCTGAGCTGATCCAGAGTCAGGAGCCAGGAGCTTCCTCCGGGTCTCCCACATGGGTGCAGGGTCCCAGGACCCTGGGACATCACACGCTGCCCTCCCAGGCCACAAGCAAGGAGCCAGAAGGGAAGTGCAGCAGTGGGGACACGAACCAGCACCCATATGGGATCCTGGCACATGCACGGCGAGGACTTTATCTACTAGACTGCTGTCCCAGGCCCATAGGAATTCTTTTATTTTTTTTATTGTTATCTCATTGTGATTTTTAGTACTGAATATTGCATTTATACCATTGTCTAAATAAATCATACAATTGTAGCCATAAATACTAAAACCAATTTTTTTCCTTTTTCATGGAAATTCAGCATGCCACTTAGAATGCTCTTTGATGGTTTTGTACAATAGTTGAATAGCTGTGTCATTCTGTTTAAGACAAGCTTTCCGAACAACATATGTTGGAAATTCTCCTGGTCCCATAAAGAAAGTCAGGATGCCTTGTTCACAGGCTCAGTTCTGCTGTCACATTTCTCCGTCTCTTATGCTTTAGTTTTTTTTTTTTTAATATGCTAAGACTGTTAGGTTCCCTCTTCTCTCGTTGCTGCGTCCTTCTATTTTAACGGTCACATTAGTTTTCCTGGTGATGGTTTTGACTCCTCCCTGATTCTGGTTCTTCTTGTACTACTTATGTCCAAGCACCCTTCATCAAGTGCACTTAGTAGATCTCCCACCATGTTCAGCTGCTCAGACTCTGACATTGAGATTCTCCTGTTCTGCCTTCTCCAGATCCTGTAACAGCAAATGGTATTTGCAGTTTTTCCATTGCTGGTTCTGAGACTGTTTATTATTAGGTAGAATTTGCCATGATCACCGGCCAGGGCAGTGAAATTTGTTGTAACAGAATCCATCCTGTGTTGATGACGTGGCCTTGTAAATGGGCTTCTTATTCATCAGAGAAAGTGACAAAATCATCCTAGTATCCTAAGGTCTCTTCCCATGACTCTGAAATTCAAAATTAGTTCAAAAGCCTAGCATCAATTTTGAAAATACCTTCTCCTAGAATGACAATTAACAAAATAGTTTTAAAATGTTATTGTAAAAGTGACCTTTGACTTTTCGGTTAAAAGATACAGACAGACAAATAGAGATCTTCCATCTACTGGTTCACTTCCCAAATGCCTCAGATTCCCCAGTCTGAGGATTAAAGCCAGGAACCAGATCAATCTGGCTTTCTCACATGGGTCCTTGAGATTGATTTTCCACCTAGTTTTGAGCATTTTTTAATGTGCAGCCCCGAAGTGCATTGGTTTGTTTTTGATTACCCGGAAATGATTTTGAGGCAAATGATACCCACCTATAAAAAAAAATGACAGTTTCACGATGCCATCCTCATCTGAAGCTTTGCCCCACCAATAGTCCAGGGAGCCCTAGGGTGTCGGGGTGCTATAAAGGCAACACTACACAGGATCTGGAATTCACGTCTGGTATTGTAGGATTTTATTCAAAGATGACTACTGACTAGATTCACCTTCTATATATGTGCCCACAGGAAACATTTCTCAGTTTGGCTTTCTTTCTCAGTCAGAGGTTTTGAATTGCAGTCCTCATTAGCACAACCCAGTAGAGGAGTTAATCGCCACCAAGCAAGGCAGAAGACTGGTGTGAGAACTCGGGCCTGAAGCAACAGGAATTAATTAGTATAAACCCTGGACACACACAAGCCACTGAAACTCAGCTAGCAAGTAGCTTCCATTTATTGAATGTCTCTGGTGCTTCACATATTATCTCTTTAACATAAACCTTACTACAGCCATGAATGGGCTCAGAGTTCTGAAAGACATACATAAAGTCACCCAGTTACTCAGCAGCGGAGCTGGAATTTTCCTTAGGTATTCAACCCAGAGCCTGTGGAACTTTGTCCATTTACTTATGGCTGTGATTTCATTTTATCTAGACATTTGGTTTAGTGTTCTGTTCTCCATTTGGCTGGGAACCATGACATCTCATCTAGATTTTTATGAGTGCTACCCAGGTGGCTTCAGAATTCCTGTCCATAAGGTAGTCTTAATCATTTGTACTGAACTCTACCTTGAGACACTTAGTTTGTGAGGGTTGTCATGATAAAATATCAAAGATGAGTGGGTTGGACAAAATGCATTTCTTTTCTCTCAATTGTGGAGGCTGGAAGAGACAGATCAAGATGTGAGCAGGTATAATTTATTCTGAGGCCTCTTGTCTTGGCTGCACACAGCCACCTTTACACCAGGCTCTTATGGAGCCCACCTGATGTCTCACTGTGTGTTCAAATTTCCCCTTATAAGGACCCCAGTGAGATTGGATTAAGATGCACTCTAATGACTTCATTTTAATGTAGTTATATTTTAATAGGCTCTGCTTTCCAATACAGTTAGATTCTGTGGTTCTGGGGAATTAGGCCTTCTGTGAACTCGGGGGAGACACAGTTCCGCCTATGACAGGGACTGAGAGCTTGCTTCCAATGAATGGATTAACTCAGATCTCGAACAATTTTTCTGACGGGTTTGACTGTTTCTCTTGAGCCTGCCAATTTGCAGTGCTGTCCCTTTTGAATGCAAAGCCAGATGGAAATGAGCGCCATAATCTGAATGTCTATGTCCTGAATTTGTATGCTGGAACCAAATATCCAATGTGATATTACTAAAATGTGGAGCCTTGGGGGAAGTCATTAAGTTGTGAAGGCTCAACGCTCAGGTATGGCATTAGTGTTCCTGTAAAGGTTGGTAAATGTTCAGCACAACAGTTAAGTTGCAAGTTGAAGCACCCAACATTCCATATCAAAATACACAATTCAGGTCCCGAATACGCTACTTTCAATATAACTTCCTGCTCATGTGTGCTCTGAAAGGCATCATGTGATTGCTCAAGTACTTAGACACCTCCCACCCATGTGAGAAAGCTGGATTGAATTCTGAGCACTGTGCTTTAGCCTGGCCTATCCTTGGCTGTTATAGGTATTTGAGGGGGAAAGGACCAGCAGGTAGAAGATCTATCTGTATCTATTTCCATTTCTGTTGTCTTCCCAATAAAACAAAATTTAAAGCGTAAACATAATTTTTTTTAAAAAAAGGCTTGTGTGAGTACCCTTGCACCTTCCACTATCTGGTCATACATAGAAGGTGCCATCTATGGAGAATAGCTTCTTACCAGCCATTAAACTTGCTGTCATTTTGATTATAGACTCCTCACACATTTCTGTTCTTGGTACATTACCTAGTCTAAATTCTTCTGTTACAACAGCCGAACAGATTAAGTTTTCCCTTTCTAACTAATGATATCACAGAGAAAGATCTTGAAGTACAAGGCTACCTTTGTGCCCATGACTGAGAAGAAAGATGCTCAAGGCATACTGACTTTCTTTTAACATGGGGATTGTTCCATAAAATCCAGTTATGTTGTTTCTTTGGATCTCTTCATTTTCACTTTAGGTCTGCATCTTGATTTTTACACAATTAAATTAACCTTGCTATCTTAATCAGACACCTTGTAGCCAGGGAGTGCTGAGTGTGTCCTCTGTGCAGGGGAATTGACGTTCTGATCGATAGAATATAGCAGTTGGGAACCAAGTCTGTGGAATCAGATTGCCTGGGTAATAATCAAGTGGACCTTAGGACCTTACTGTTGTGTGATCTTGGACAGTTTTCTTGACTTTTTAATGTTGCGTTTTCCTCATAGGAAAAGGAAAAAATACTAACACTGACCTGATGAATTTCTTGTTAGGATTAAATGATTTAAGACATGGAATGAAGTAAAAACAGTACCTGGTCCACAATTAGTAGTCAGTAGATTTTAGCTCTAGGTTTTATTATTTGGATGGGAGTTTATAGAATTACCTTTCCTTGGTTCTCTTTTATTTTATCCTGGATAGCTTTTATGAAATGTACGTTTATGCTACTTATTTCTCTACAAAGGATACGACTTAATCCAAGCTGGCTCAAATATAGAAAGGAATTTACTGGGTCTTATAAGTCAAGCAATCCAGGAACATAACACTTTCAAATACAGCTGGAAGCAGAGCCCAAATTATGTCACCAGAGAGCACTGTCTTTATACCATTCTAAGCTATTGCCTTGATGTTGTTTCTTTTCTTGATGGTTCTCTGGTTGTGGCTGAAATGTGACTGCCATCACTCATGGCATTGCTGCAATCCGCTGAAAAATAGTGAGTGCATTTATTTCTGAGAAAAACTCAACGTTTTTGTATATTTGTTTCCAAAAAAAATTATAGAATCAGGTTTTATTTGATGAGGTTAGACAGTGAACACACCATGGAATAGAAATTCAGGAACTCATAATAGTAATCCAGAACTTTCGTTGGCTAGGTCTTTGTCATCTCTCCCACTCTTCTAGTAAAGGATGGAATCAACTCTACTAGAAGTTGAAAGTGGGTAAATCTGGGTTGTAACTGCCAAAAGAAAAGTTTAAAAGATCTCAGACAACAGCATAATAGATGTTTACCATATGATGAAGTTTTAACAAGTTTGGAGGACTTTTGGAGTATGACTGTAGGAACTGTAGCACACATTAGAGTTTAGTTTGTTGTGGGTCAAAACTGATAAGCTGAACATGAATTATATTTGGCATTTCATAAAAAAGCAAGCCTAAATACAGCCTAAATGAGCTGAAGAGACATATGTTAACATACATAATGCTGGGGACATGAAAAGATTTTTCCATTTTACTTTCTAGGAATAGAGAATGCATTACTTCTTTCTTCCTTTCAGCTCCTTCCCTCAATCAGCTAAAAGGAAAATTCTGGGTAGGTTGGTTCAGTTTGGTTGGTGTTGTTGTATAGAGTTAGAATATCTGTCTCCTCTCCTGGGTGACATGATGGTCTGACCTTGGCATACCAAGCAAAGGTTCAGTCATTTGTCTTTGGCTGATTCTTTTGCATTGCACTCTAAGGTTGTTTAGTTCAGATTTAGACATTTACATGTTTACAAGGAGAAGTGCACAGATGAGTTGGGCTTTTTTGAGAGAAAATGCCCCTTGCCTTTGCTTCAAGTCCATGATAACCTACCTCATGTGGCTATAAGAAATCTCTGGATTCTAGTCCAGCTTGATTGAATTCTGTTTTGGCACTTGGAGTTTAAGTGCCTTTACTTTTCTTATTTTGACTGCTATCTCCCTTGGAGACATCATAAAAGATGTAGTGATATACCCAAATCAACCATGACCCATGGCTTAAATGCCACCACAATGTCTTCATACCATTCCTAACTATACCTAAACATACAAACCAAACACTAATTTTGAGAACATTTAGTTGTAATATCACTGTCTTTATGTTCCAAGATTAAAGGCCCAAAGAGTGAATAAAGAGAAAAGCAAAAGCACATTACATTGCTCATGTGTGTAAAGAATATAAGCTGTAGTCTGAACTGGGCTATCAAAATCCCTTGTTAAGAACAAAGAAATATGACTCAGAGAACTCAGCTTGAGTAAAACATCTTAATGGAACTAAGTGTTTACTAATATGGCTTCCATGGGGGAAATCTGGCCTTAGCTTAATCTTCACTCTAAAAAATATATATATATATATACTAATCATAGGTGATTTGTTTTCTTAGCCAAAAGCCTGAAAACCATTTTTGGGAAGTACACCACTATACGTAGCATGAGTGTTGTGTGTTGCCTTCATTAGGAGAAACCATGGAAAATAGCTAAATGTGTTAAGTGAAGCAAAGGGAAAAAATTTGAATCTTTTATTTGTAGAAGGGAAAATACAGCCTAGAGACTCAAAATCTGGCTCCATATTAGTCTAATTGAACCCTTCTCCAAAACTCCAACTTCATGAATTATGTCTCAAAAATTCCTTTTCATTGCAAGTACTCAGCAGCTTAGCATCTGAGAATGTCCCCTTCTGAGCTGGAGGGAGTAACGAGCAAAGAAACCTATGAGATGTAATGATATTTAACATCTCTTGTGTGAGTTTAGTGAATTAGAAAAGACTGATATGCTGGGTTTTTTTTCTTAGTTTAATGACCTTCCCTTGTGCAGCCTCCCAGGTTCCCATAATAACACTTTGTTTATACACATAATTTTCTCTCCTGCAGGAGCTCTGCATGCACTAACAACCTTTTCTCATAACTCAATTGAATGCTCTGTAAAGTTTGAAGGGGGGGTACAGAGTTAGGAGGGGTTCCCTCAACTTAGTTGTGGCTTTGATTGCTCCAGGCTCCCTCGAAAGACTTCTAGGTGGGCTGATGTTGGTATAGAGATCCGGGGGCATGGCTTGATTGGCCGGACAGCAAGGTCACTCCACAGTGGCACACTCATTCTTCAGTTCCCTGTGAAGAAGCCAGAATTTCTGAATTTGTATCCAGACTACGGAAAACTTGAATTGGAGACTTTTGGGTTGGATTTTTATCTGTCAGAAATGTCAGCTTTATTTATCAAAGCCTTCATTTAGAAATTAAAAAAATTAATTTGCATGGGACCATTCAGGTAAGTTAGATGGTTTTCTTTTAGCATCTAACATAAGACAGAAACCTAGCTCAGAGTGACATTGATGCAAAAGAACAATTCATGCCTCATCTGAGTGGGACACTTAGAGAGGGACTTCAGGCACAGTCTGATCGAAGGCATCCACGGTATCAAAGAGTGTTCCCTCTGTCACCTCTTCCCTTTGTTTCCCACCCAGATGCTTCCAGGCCGACCTTTTGCACAGAGTAAGAAAGGTGGCAGTATAAACCACCCTATTGTCCTCTGAATGAATTAGAAGTAAGAGAGAGAGGAGAGAGAGGAGAGAGAGGAGAGGAGAGAGAAGCGTTCTTTTATCGTGTGCCCCAGTATAGCCATATGGACTAAGTACATGGATGGATTTCTCAAAAGTGTAGGAGGAAGAAAAACGCGTAAATCACTTGATATAATCTATATCTGTTAACTAAGGACTCTTGTTTTTCTTGCCTTTCCCTCCCTTGCCTACCAACTAACTTACCTGTTTATCAACACACATGCAAACACAAATACACACATTTGTAAGTTCATGGGAGATGGGATTAGAAGATAAGTATGTTTTGACAGAAAATTTGAAATCTAAGCATAGATTTTTTTTTAAAAAAAATGCATTTTTGGGCCTGGTGGCGTGGTCTAGCGGCTGAAGTCCTCGCCTGGAACGCCCCGGGATCCCATATGGGCGCCGGTTCTAATCCCGGCAGCTCCACTTCCCATCCAGCTCCCTGCTTGTGGCCTGGGAAAGCAGTTGAGGACGGCCCAATGCATTGGGACCCTGCACCCGCGTGGGAGACCCGGAAGAGGTTTCTGGCTCCTGGCATCAGATTGGCACACACCGGCCTGTTGCAGCTGACTTGGGGAGTAAATCATCGGACGGAAGATCTTCCTCTCTGTCTCTCCTCCTCTCTGTATATCTGACTTTGTAATAAAAATAAATCTTTGAAAAAAATGCATTTTCTATGAACTTTTTGAAACAATGTAAATGCATGAACTTTAAAAATGAAGTCTTTGCACCACAATAAATTTCTTGTAATTCTGTTTTCTACGAACTTTTGGAGGTAGATTTGTATAATAAAAGCAAACATGGCACAACAAAAAGTATTTAGTTGTTACAGTCTCACCCTAACACCACAATTGCCTGATACCCTTTACCTTGTTTCCATTATAAACACTATTTTATATAATTAAAATATATGGCAGGTATCATTTTATGTATGTTGTAAATATTACCTAATTTAATCTGTGCAACAACTTAATGAGTGACATATTACTATTCACATTTTATGGGTGAGAAAACAGGAGTCCGTATCCAGGAAATAGGAGTCAGAGCCAAGATTTGAATCCAGATAGTCTGAAAAACTATCTTTTGAAAAGCACTTAAATATACTAAATGCACTGTTTCCTGGTCATTGGCCTTTGTCCACTGTGGTTGCTGTAGGAACATCTGTGTCCCATGCACAGTTGTATCTCAGATTTGCCCACGCTGATCCATGCTCTCTGATTCTGCTGCCCCGTCTCCTAACCCCCTACAGACAGTAGGGCAAGCACTGCTCTTGGTCTGGCCAGACCTCAAGATACTAAGCCAAGAGTCTGGCACTCAGTGAACTCTCAGGACGGACCATTCCTTCCACCTGTACCCCATTTTTTCCTCAACAAGTGCTGACATTTACTTGGCTATTTATTCATTTTTAAGTTTTATTCTTGGGAAATCAGTGTTATTGTATCCCATTTGAAAATGTCAGCTTGCTGAGCCTTGCGCAGAGTCGGGAAGGTCTTTATACAGAGATGGAAATACCTTATTTTGACTCTACTCTCTTGTTGGGTCACTTACTCAAATTACACAGCTTTGAGACACTCCCCACCTCTGGTCCTGCCACCAAAAGATCAAATTCTTTGTCCCGGATTGAGTAACACTTCCTGAAAGATTCATGTCCACCTGAAATCTCAGAATCCAACCTTGACAACATTTTTATGTCAGACTTGCAGTTTCCACAAATATGAGAGAATATGTGCCAGTTATTTTAAGTCATTTGGTGGGTGTGGCAGTCTGTAATGGAAGTTAATAAGAGAGGACTTCAAAAAGTCTACGGAGAAATGGATGTAAAAGCTAAGCTTATTTTGGTATAAGAGGTTTTTTTTTTTTTTTAAATCCATACATTTTTTTTGCACTCCCCCTCCCGCCCCGCTTTTATTTTGAAAGTCCCTCAGATACCCTTTATGCTGCTTATTGTCTCAAAACTTCAGATACTTCCTTCTACATTTTGTTTTTGGAAACTAGGGCCAGGACCTTGAGCTGATGTTTGCTTTGTGACTGCATCCTCTTGAGCGTGACGGATACAAAAACCAGAGGAAAGCTTCTGAGTAGGGCAAAGTAATGGGATCTTTTCCTGGCTGTGTCAACACAGCCGTGCTGTTTTCTTCCAGCTTGGACTGCTGGTTCTAATAGCGGTAGGTTGGGAGGTTTGCTGCCGTGGCTGTAGGTTATCTGTAACTGGTCCAGATGTTGCATGGAGGGATAAGGGTAAGTACCAAAGTGAGACACTTCCTCTTGAATTCCTTTTAGAAGAGAATAAAATCTTCACAGCAGTATTTCCTAAGAGATACCTCAGGTCTGATTAACAAGCACTGGGGAACACAGCTACATGGTAGCTGGGAGAGGGGTTAAATGTGCACACCTGACATTTGTTGTCTGTGATACAAAGGGTGATTGCACCCAGCATCCTGCATCTGCCACGCTGTTCTCCAATCTGAGCCTCAGTTTAATAAACATTTTCCATGGGTTTTGTAAGAACTAAAGGAGGTGTGTGGGTAAATATCTCCTGCATGATGCAGGGCATCTGGTACCCTCATGTTTCCTGCTGGTTATCCAGGCTGCCCTCTCCATGTAACCCAGAAGCTGATCTTGCTTCACTTGCTTCTAGGAAGTCAGAACTCAAAACTCTCATTTTAGCTCATAGATGTTTCATATACATGGTGTGCTGTGATTCTTAGAACAACTGTGGTAGAGCCTTGAGACTCAAAAGCCCTTCACAGAAGCTACTATGATTCTCTGCCAAATGTGGGAATTGAAGTACTAACGGATGAGTTTGGGAGTTCTGTTTCCCCCAATTTTATACCCTCAAGCCGGTGAATTCCTTTTGATAAAGGGTAGGTAAAGACACTGTGTGCTAAGGTTTCTGCATTTAGATTTTGGGGGTTTGGTTTACAGTCATACTAGATGAGGCTGATCCAAACAAGGAAGTGGGAGAGTGTGATGTGTGAAGTGAATGATCAGGTAGGAGAAAGCTGTTGTGTGGAAAAGCCTAGGCAGGCACATATTGACGGAAAAGGCTTGGAATTGGGCCAACATAACAAGAGAGGCTTTTAATTCCAGGTATCTATTCTTGAGGAACCTCTCATTTCTGAAAGCTCTTCGATGTCCTCCAGATAAGGGATTATTCTGGCTACTTTGTTTTCATCAGATTTCCAATGTTTTGTGTATTCCCAGATCACATGACAGGTAATTCTCTACTGTACTCTTTATGTACTGGTATGGCTGAGTCCTAAAAATCCAGGACTTAAATAAGATCACGGACAGGTATTTGGCACAGTGGTTATGATGTTGCTTGAGGTGGATGGTATTCAGGCATGATTAGTTAAGTTTCCCCTTATTATTCTGGAATCCCATAGTTGAGTGCTGGCTTGAGTCCCAGCTACTTTCTTCTGATCTAGCTTCCTGCTAATAAGCCTAGGAAAGCAACAGATAATAACACACATTCTTGGGCCTCTGTTTTTTTCAAGATTTATTTAGCTTTTATTGGAAAGGCAGATTTAAAGAGAGAAGAAGAAGAAACAGAAAAATCTTCCATCCACTGGTTCACTCCACAAATGGCTGCGACAGCCAGAGCTAAGATGATCTGAAGCCAGGAGCCAAGAGCCTTTTCTGGGTCTCCCACATAGGTACAGGATCCCAAGGTTTTAGGCCATCCTCCACTGTTTTCCCAGGTCATACGCAGGGAGCTGGATGGGAAATGGAACAGCCAGGATGTGAACCAGCATCCATATGGGATGCTGGTGCTTGCAAGAGGAGTATTAGCCAATTGAGCTATTGCACTGGGCCCTTGGGCTCCTGTTAAATTATGTATGAGACTTGGATGGAATTTCTGGCTCTTATTTTTGACCTGACCCAGATCTGGCTGTTGAGTATTTGGGAAGTGAATCAAAGGATGAAAGCTCTTTCCTCTCTCTCTCCTACTATCTATCTCCTACTTCATCTGTGTGTGTCTCTGCCTCTCTCTATGTCACTCTGCCTTTCTAATAAATAAATATTTTTAAAAATTACATTGCTTGGGACATCAATCTCCAACACCATAATGCCTGATTAAAGTCCCACCTTTGCTCCTGATTCCAGCTTCCTGCTAATGCACCTTCTGGGAGGCAGTAGTGATGGCTTAAGGGCTTGGATTCCTGCCACCATTATATTGAGTCGTGGCCATGGTTTTAGCTTGACCTAGTCCTGGTGTTGTAGGTATTTGGAAAGTGAACCAGTAGAAGTTCAACCCCTCCACAACCCTCCTGTCTCTTTGCCCTTGAAATAAATAAAAAAAACAAAGATTAAAAAAATAGTATCAAGCTCCCCGTCAAGCTGTAAGATGAGGAAACTTTCAGGAAATGCTATGCCCTTGACATGAGGCTTTCTTACTGGCAGAGACTTCTTCACCACAGTGTATCACAATGCAAAATAAAGTGTCCTTCTGGATTTTTTCAGTTTCGTAGAGCATTCATTTCTTTATCCCGTCTTTTCACAAGATACTATAGCCTTACCTGTAGGGAACCATCTATTCTTTGAAGCCATGTTGCCATACCTTGGTCCTCAGACCAGAGGGAGGCTTTGAGGCTCTGCAACTACTTATCTTGAAGGACAGCTAAAATGCAACCTGGTTATGTGTCCCTGTGGGTGTGTGTACATGCACATGTACATGATGAATTGGAATGCAAGCAGTAAAATCTCACATTCTTCTAGGTCACTGAGAATTTCTCATTCCATTTTGAATCTTCTGCAGAAAAAACACCTGAAGTTCTTGCCATGGCAGGAAGCTCCTCTTGCCAATTACCATGGAGCGCTCCACATATCTCTATGCAGTTAGTACTTGGAAGAATACTGCTGTGTGTCTAGGTGTACTTGCAATGGGCAGGGAGAACAAGAGGACGAAGGGACCAGTGTTCGTCAGGTTTTCCCTTTCAGTCTGCGGGAAGATTTTGTCTCCTCTGTAGGTCTTGCAGCTGTCCATGCAATTGTGCGAAGTGTTCTCAGGAAGGAAGCTTTTGAGCAGTGAGGATTAAACTGGTCCTGAGGGTGGCAGTTGATTTTCTTCTTCTGTGAGCCATGTTGGGGTCATTATGTCAATTGTCAGGCTCCTCCTTCCATTTGATGAAAATGCAAACAGCGTCCCCCCAGAGAAGCCAAATCAAGAAGGGCTCATTGAGTGTTCTGAGGAATAATGGGGATAAAAATAAAAATACAAATAATAGCAACGCATTCCCTTCACACAGAGAGTTGTGTATGAAATCTTCCAGAGGAGCAGGAAATAGCCTAAGAGGAGTGAAGATTCCCCTCTGCACTCAGGTGTGGTCCCAGCCCTAATCACATACCAGAGATCCTGGGCAGATCTCTTGAGCTCCTTGGGGCAGAATGATGTCTTTTGTAGGATTTCAGTGTCAAATGCAGGCACATCTGGCTGAATGCTGGTGTGGGATTTCTGGGGGTGGTTACTCACCACTGAGCATGGTTTTGCAAGTTGGAGAGCCTTTTCTCACCCTATGCATATAGATATCTCTTCAGCCACAGAACAGTTACTCTGAGAAAGCAGAGTTTGGAATCTTGCACTCATTTGCAAAGAGTCTGAAAAGAATTATTCTTCTTGCAAAATATTGTCTGTGGTGGGGCATGAGGAAGGAGGTCAAACCTCAAAATGTTCTCAGTTCTTTCTCCAATGAAGAGACCCTTCAAGGCTGAAGTCTAATTTTCATACCTCTAAGTAGGTTACAAGTGCCAAAAATTAATCTAATAAGTTTTCAGACTCAACAAATGTGATTCTTTGCATTGGAGACAAACCTTCAGGGTGTGGGGAATAGAGGGGTTGATCCTGGGTCTGAAATCAATATGCCCTTATGTTCCCTCATGTCTACCTCCACCCACTCCTCAACCTCTCACAGATAAATTCAGAGGCCTTGCTACTAAATGGAGATGACAAAGGTCATGTTATTTTCAAGGGTTTGAAATTAGCGTGGTAAAATGTTTTGCTTAAAGATATGATCTAATCATTAAGTCTTAATGCTAGCCCAGTATTGGTCCAGACTTCATTACTAATAATGAAATCAGGATACATACTTGGACTAGTGGTTAAGCTGCTGGTTGGGATGCCCGCATCCCACGTGAGAGTACCTGGTTCAGTTTCTGGCTCTGATTCCTGAGTCCAGCTTTCTGCTAAAGCAGCAATGGAGGCAGAGGTGATGGCTCAAGTACTTAGTTCCTACCACATATAGGGAAGGCCTGAGTGGGTTCCTGCCTTCAGGTTTCCAGCTACTGCAGGCATTTGAGGAATAAACCAGTGCATGGGAGCTCTCTCTCTCTGTCAATTTTAAAAAATGAAAAAAATGAACTGCTTTATTTATTTTTTTTAAAGATTTTATTATTATTGGAAAGCCGGATATACAGAGAGGAGGAGAGACAGAGAGGAAGATCTTCCACCCACTGATTCACTCCCCAAGTCAGCTGCAACGGGCTGGTACGCGCCAATCCAATGCCGGGAACCTGGAACCTCTTCCGGGTCGCCCACACGGGTGCAGGGTCCCAAAGGTTTGGGCCGTCCTCGACTGCTTTCCCAGGCCACAAGCAGGGAGCTGGATGGGAAGTGGAGCTGCCAGGATTAGAACCGGCGCCCATATGGATCCCGGCGCTTTCAAGGTGAGGACTTTAGCCACTAGGCCACGCCGCCAGGCCCGAACTGCTTTATTTGTTAACCATTTTCTAAACCATTGTATTACATAGTTTAAAAATAGCTCATTCAGAGAGTATAGGAATTACCTCCAAGATTCCAAAACACTTCACTTGCAGTACTTGCTATTATGATTAACATGACTTGGGTAGTCTGTGCCCTAATTTGCATATGCAAGAGTTTGGTGTGTGTAAATAACAGAATGATGGACTGATGACTGTTCTCTGAAGGACTACATGATTGTAACAAAATAGGGGACATCATTAGGGGGGGAGGGGAATCCCAAAGCCTTTGGAACTGTATCATACAATAATTAATTAAAAAAATTAGTTAGGTGTTTGGGCTTAAGAGAGGAATTGCTGATAGGTTATTGAATATATATAGTAAATCTTACAAGACAATATTCCCACTATTTAAGTTATTAAGAGCAGGGCAGATTGCTCTAAATCTTCTTTGATACTTGGTATGTCAGATCTCTTAATCTTGGCAAGTATCCTTTCGTATGTTTCATCAATAACAAAATGAACAAAATCACAAAAATGAACTGGAATATGTTATTTTTATAAAATGAAAAAGGGAAAATGAAACAAAAAGCTGTTTAGGGGTGTACATATAAATTTTTAAAGTCACTGATATGTCTCAATTATGGTGACTTTGAGGTATGTCAGGGAATTAGCGAGTCGCATGTTGATACTGGTAGAGTTTAAACTTTATTATTGTGATGGTTCATTACAACTTAACAGGGATAATTGGTAATGCTTTGTTTCTAGGTGTGGTTCTGGGGGAGTCTTTGGAAAGGATTAGTATCTGAGGAGGACATAGGTTGCCCGCATTAATGAGGGTAGATACCATCTAGTGCATTGTGGAGCTGGTAAGGATAAAGGGGTAGAGGAACAGACTTTGTATTCTCTGCTTGAGGTGGAATGTCTATTTTTTCCTCCTCTTGGTCTTCATTACTCCTGCTTCTTGGGCTTTTGGACTCAGTGCAAAATTTAATCTATTTTATCCTCAACTCCTCCCTTCTCAGGTCTTTATATTCAGTGTAAATTACATCAGCATCTCACAGTCTCCAGACTGTGGGTGCTCTCAGCCTCTGTAACCTTAGGAGCTGATGGCTATAACAAATCTCAAACATGTAGACTTTAGCTTTCTGTTGCTACAACTACATACTCAAGACAAGCTACTTAGGAAGAAAGGAGGTTTATTTTCTCTCAAAGCTTTGGACGATAAGTCCAAGATGGAGTTGCCTTATTGGTTGAGTCTGGGGAGAGGACATTCTTGCTGGCAGAGTCCCAGGGCAGTGCAGGGCATCATGTGGGAGAAGGAGCACATTCAGAGCAAGGTTCACATGGTGAGCCAGGAAGCAGAGAGAGAGGCCATCCCAACTTCTAAGAACTACCTACTGAAGACATGTTCTCAGTGACTTGGAGACTTCCCTCCCATCATATATATATAATATATAATATAATATATATATTAACTTTCCTTCATTTTGCAACATTTCTAATATAATGACACATTTGTATGTCAGAAAGCTAAGCTTCTAACAGTAAAATACTATGCCATTGTAATAAGTTGGTGACAATGAGTAAGATGGAGATTGGGACGGGATAGAGGGGAGAAGGTATGATTTTCAACACATGGAAATCTGTATCAAGGGAAAAAAAATAAACCTTTATGTGCTGAAAAATCCATTTTCCATGAACTGTTTACAGCATTTGTGTGTGTGTGTGTGTGTGTGTGTGTGTGTGTCTCCTATTGGTTCTCTTTTTCTGGAAGACTCTAACACAGCTATTATATTTAACAAAGTGCATATATACTACATATATTATTTGTATATATCATTTAATGATGACTTAAAAATAGCAATGATTTGCACACCAGGAATTGGGATCCTGGAAATTACCAAGATATTTAATTTAATTAACTTGTTTTTATGATGATGCTTACATGGTTCTTTTTATTTATCCTGTATCTGGGGGAGGTGGAGAGATAAGGGGAGAAACTGCACCCAGGCTCCCAACCACCTCAGTACCGGGGATGGCGAATGGCCACCCAATATCATCCCAGGGTCCCTGATGTGGAATGTGCTCTAAGGGGTGTGCTCAAGCGGTTTTGATTTTTCTGAAATGCTGTCAATCTCACAGATCCAAGGATCAGGAACTTATTTCCATGTCCATTGGCTGACATAATCTACCTGGCAAATCTGAGTCCATTTGCCTAGAAATTTGCTGGCAAGCTTTGCTGAGGTAGTTGACCAATTTGTTCTGCTCTCCTTCCTGCTATGGTACCATATGTCCTCTGCAGGCCCCAATGGACTGCCAAATCCTCCATGTGCATCTGGGTGTGCCATCCATTGCTCCATCTAAGCCATTGAGGAGGCCCAATTCTGATACATGCACTTCACAGTCAGACTACAGATCCTGCAGTTCTCTTGATGGTTGGAGTTCTGAGTCCAGCAGTTCAGCTGGGAGAACCCTCAAAGACTTCATCTGAAGTGATACCAGGCCTGACTCTCGTGTGTGACCTGCATCTTCTGTCACCCACATCAGCCTATGCAAACACTGATAGTTGCAATTGCTAAGTCAGATCTATCTCCAGCCATCATCTCTTATGCAAACCAATGGATGCTGCAGTCCAGCCCAGCCCTGACTACCACACACTTAGCCCTCACGTACACCAATTGAAACTGCAGCCCAGTTAGAGTGACCCCCAATAACTCCTACTGGGCTGGCCCCTAGCTCTGGTTCCTGTGCCTGCCAGCATGTGCAGTGAATTGGTTGATCTGTCCCACATCCCATTCAGCTCTCATATTCATCATTGGGCATTGAAGCCTAACTCAACCGAACCGACTCCACCATCCAGTACAGACCCATGCCAGTGGGTACCACTGTCTGCCTAGCCAGGCCTGCTCCCAGTCCTGGTTCTCACGCTCACCCATGGGCGCTTAAGCCCTCAGAGAAGTAAGTGCCCAGAGTTTCCCTTCTGGAGCCATTCCCCAGCCCAAATCTTATACTCTCCAGGTGGTTTTTCAGTCTAGCTTAGAATTTGCCCCCAGTCCCAGCACTTGCCAGCTGATGCTGTGACAAAGACTGACCAATCTGCCCTTACTATGGCTTATGCCTGCAACAGTAGATGTAGTCAGTTGGCCCAACCTGGCTCTCCATTTAACCCAGTTCACATGCAGGCCAACAGGTGCTGTAGCCCTGCCAGGCTTGGTCTGCCCCCAGTCCCAGCTCTCAGGCTTACCAGCTCTCATGCTCACCAGCAGGAGCAGGAGTTCCCACAGCTCCGCTACATGACTTATACCGCTCCCACCCACTCCCCAAGTCTCGCTGTAGGGGTGGGTGATGAAAGAGTAGAGACATAGTCCTGAAAGAAGTGTGGGGCACCTTGGGTTGGACAGAGGGCTGTCTTAAGCTGAATCTAGACTCTGGTTAAGAATGTGGGCTTGGGAATGTAACTTCTGATTGTTTTTTCCTCTCTCTCTGTAAAATCAGTTCCTTTTCCCATGTCTGTGAAATGGATGCTAATGGAAAGTATGCATTTCTTAAGATTGTTATGAGGATTAAATGAAAAATACAAATACAGCCCTTGTATCACAGTAGATACCTTTATAACTTTTAATATGTTATTTGCAAGAACCCTTGTGGTAGCTCGGGCATTTATACAATAGAAGGAGAATCTTAGCATTTGGAGCCCAAGAATCTTTTGGAAGGGAAGTATTCTCTGCCATGCAGGAGTGAGCAAGGCTCCCCAACGAAGCTCATTTATAGGAGGGTTGAGTGTTTGCTGCACTTGGGCTCAGGCTGGGTGGGGAGTGAATATCATTCCCCATTGGGTGCTCCTGTAAAATCCAACTGTTGAAACCAGATATGCCAGTCAAAATATCTCTCACATGATTATAAGATGACATGTTGTAAAGAATCTGCATTAATCTGACTGCCTTGGGTTGAAAATGGGTTCCACATTGTGCTCTGCCATCAGGGAGCATGTCTGTGTCCTTATCTTGTTTAGATCTTGTGGTGTGGAAGAGAAACACTTTTTGAATGCTCTCTGGATAACCCAGATCCAAGTGGGATAGGTTTAAGCCTTCTCAATTACATGTAGAGGTTTTTTGTTTTGTTTTTTTAAGAATTAGGTTAGTATAATTTTAAAATCTGATAATGTAACAAACACCCTTATTCCCAAGACATGTATACCCAGGCAGTGACGCTTCTCTGTATAAGATTGTGTAGAAGAATGTTTGGCAAACCTTTCCATCAAGGTCCTGATAGTAAATACTTTAGACATTTCTGGGTGCATGCAGTTTTTATCAATGTTGCTTCTGCTCCATCTCAGTTTTAATTCTTTAAAAAATGGGGAGAAATGGCAAAATAATGGACTTTACAGAAAAATAGGAGCCTATGAGCTAAAATCTTGTCTACACATTAAAGAGGTGATAGAGAAAAATGTTAATAATAAGAAAGATTTAACCTAATTAAGTGGTATACAAGAGTCTTCATAAGGTCCACAAAAATGCATGTCATGAAAAATTATGCATAGATTTCAGAAATGTCTTGTACTATGTAAATCTGTGTCAGTTCTATTTTCAGAAATTTTTTTGAAGCATCCTGTATCAAGTCTTTTCAATGCGAATAGCAGAAAAACTTGAGGACATAATTTCCTAATGTTTGAAAGCTCTTACCTGATGCAACTGAGAAGTTACTTCAACCTTTCAGAAGCAAAGTGATGACATGTTTTCATTATTTACATCACTTTCATTTTTCTCATTAGTGTAAATGAAAATATAAGCCAACATTCATCAGGAGCTACACCTGGAAATCTAGTTCATCAACACTGTAGGAACACAATCATTCCATTGATACAAAAAGGAAGCAATTTATTCATCTGGATTAGTTGCTTTATTTTACTTGCAGACGCACACACATACACAGACACGAATGTATCTCAGTTCAAAGGATTGTTGCCTGTTCTTCTATATTATGTATGGATTTCCAATTTTTCACTTAAAGCTATATTCAAATGATTATTAATGCTGTGAATAACATCATCATTCTTTTATATTCAGACTTCCTGTCAAATAGTGAACTACTTAAAGGCAGGGCCTGTGTTGAAATTTTTCTCTCTATGTAGTATTTTTATGTGAAAAGGGACTTAATAATGATTACCTTGTATCACTGTTAGGAAGAATAGATGAAATAATGTGTAAAAATATGTAGTGTGGTACTTGGCATAAAGTAAACAGTCCTTGGTTACTAGTTCATATAGCCATTATTAATTTCAATGGTGTCAGTGTTATCTCCATTATTCTCAATATTATGGTATCTTCAAATCCTGGAGTAGTTCTGGGCCTATATAGGCATACTGCAAGCCTTAACTTCATGAATGTGAACTTTCTTGAGCATGTGAAATGGAACAATTAGAGATTGGGAGAAACCAGTCAAACCACTGTCATTCTTTCTGATGACTCTAGGACAAGACGCTAGATGATACAGTGGTGGCAATTACTCTTAGCCTTCTTCTTTCTGAGTTTTAGACCTTTTGATAAATAAATATCTGAGTTACATAAGCTCAAAAGAGCCATATCATATCTGGCAAAGCTGCTGAAAGAATGTGATATGACCAGGAAGATGCTGGGAATCCTATTTTTTTGTATCCGAGTTTAGATCTTAGGATAACCTTGGGGAAAGTGGGTCTATCCAGCAGACATCCCTTCCATTAGGCATCTGAATGAACAGGGCTGGCCTTATATTCAATTGGAGTCAGAGGCCTAAAAGAGAGGCACAGAAATTGGTCACCAAGCAAACAATGACTTTAAAATATTTCCTTGCTTCATAGATAAGTGTAATCAATAGGTGCCAAGTATGACCTTTGCACTTAGCAGGATCCACTATATCATACCCACTTCTCAAATAAATGGAAAAACAATTGCCATGGCCACTTAATCTAGAGAAAGGACCCGTCTCACCTCCTCCCTTCCCTTATTCTTCTCATTTCTTCCTCTGTCATTTTTTGTTTACCCATTTTTTCCTATTTTCTTCCTATTTTCCTTTCAACAAATATATAATTAAATTTCTAGTACAGGCTTATGATAGAGTGATGAATAGGCAGATGTTAACTTGACTCTGAAGGAGCCTTCAATAAGACAAGACAGTTGGAAAAAAATAAGTAACTACAAGTTATTATAAATGATGTGAAGAAATCAAACAGAAAGCTGATATGAAGAATAGTGGGAGGGACATGAGCATGGATTTAGATAGTCAAGGGCTCACTAAGAAGGCCTCTGTGAGGGGAACATTTGAGATATGTCCTGGATAGTAGGAAAACAAAGGTGAGAAGTGGTGAAAAGGATGAGGGAACAGGGAATAAGAAAGTGTCCATAGGCTTGTCATTTTCAAGAGATCACAGCACGCTGAACTACCAAATAGGGAGGAACTGTGCTGTTGGTTTCTGTAGGCAATGCTGACAAACTGAACAAGACTTCCCAGAGTTTTGTGCTGAAATGGCTTTGGAGGGCCTTAAGGGCTCAGCTGTAAAGGAGTTCATGAAAGATGGTTCCTGTCTGTTATAGGAGTGGGAGGGGCTCTTGGGGCAGATTTCCCTTTCCTGTTCTATTTGGCCAGCGGCCTGATGTCCAGGATGTGAGCTGGGAAGACAATGGGGATGATGTACTATCCCAGTGCTACCCACTTCAGCCATTCACAGCAGAAGCTCCATAATTCATTCTGAAGCCATTAAGCCAATGAGCTGTAGGGCTGAATGGACCTAAGCCCACCTTCATTTATCTCTTCTGCACTGCTCCATAGCTCTCAGAGGGTTACTGGAAGAAAATGGGCAGATTCCTACAGAACAAAAAAGTAGGGAAAAAAACTCCTATCTGGCCTGCTATCCCATTTATTAAAACTTCTTATGATTCAGCCATAGAGAAAGTTAGATGGGCTGTTTCCACCAGAACGGATATATGGAATTGCCTTGGAGTACTGGGGATTGTAGGAACCACCTCATCTTAAAGGGAATTTGCCTCATTCAGTACATACTCTTAAGATTCCATCTCCCATGGAATATGTGCAGACCCAAAAACTCACAAGCCATTCAAATGTGTGCTTCTCAGATGGTGATATTCCTAACCAATGGTGGTAAATGAGATGTTATTTGGTATGAGTACTCTTAAATTTTAATAATCAGTTTCATGTGTGTTTGAAAACATTAATTTACTACTCATACAAAAGACAAAAATATTTTAAAATGAATCTATCCCAGTTAAGTAGCTGCATTATAGATACCAATTGTGTAATCATGCGGATGGTATATGAATATAGCAGATGGGATGATGATGATGATGATGATAATGATGATGATGATATAATCATGGCTGAAGTTGGGAAAACACTGATGTACAGTTTGTTCTGGGTTGAATTGTACCATCCCCTCCTGGCTTCCAAATTCATATGCTGAAATTCTAACCCCTCGGACTTCAGATCTTTTGGAGAATGGGAGTCTTTACTGAAATAATCAGATGAAAAAGAATTCAATAGAGTGGTTTTCTTACCCAATACAGTTAGTTTCCTTGTAAGAGGAGACACTGCACAGAGAGAAGGTGATGTGAAAATGCGGAAGGGGAAGGGTACCATCGACAAGCCAATGGGACAGGCCTGCAGCAGCTCTGTCTCTCATTAGGAAACCACTCCACTAGTAAGCTAATGTGGTGGTGCCAGGCCCCAGCACTGTGAGATAGCACATTGCTGTTGTTTAAGTCACCCTCTTTATGGTACTTGGTAACAGAAGCCAATGCAAAGTCATACAAACTTATTTTCCTTTGCTGGACGCCAGTGACTTCCTGGAGGATTTTGCCATTACTGAGAGAGTGATAACAACTCAGTGCCAACAATGCCTGCCATCAGGTGCACATGATGGCTCAATAAATGTTGTTTTCTCAGAAAAGCAACATCCTGTTGAGTGTGGAAAATGGCAAAACGCTCCTCGGTTTCCAAGCCAGACAGTAGAAGTATCTGACCTTAGCATCCAAAGACCTCAGCTTCAGTTCTTATTTTGTCACAGACTCTGGGGCGTTGGATGTATTTTCTCAATAGTGAGCCCTTCCCAGAGGGAAATGCTGAGGTTCTCATTCAGTATTCCATTCCTTTTTGCCTTGAAGACTCAGTGTTTAGAAAATGGACATCTTTAAGGGCTCCAGAATGTCAATCATCTCCACAGCTGGTGGGCAGGAGAATCAGGCGAGGGCTCATGGGAGATGAGAAGAGGTTTGACTGGCTGTCTAGACACCTTCAATGTTTAAACTCAACTGATGTCTGTTAATCATCCCAAATGCTCTTAATGCTGCACCAGCCTGCAGATGGTCACCTAGGGGCTGGCCACCAAGAGTGTTGTGTGATGGTGGCAGTTCAGGGAACACAAGATGGTTAATGGGATTGTACCTACAGCCTTCCTAGATTCCATATCCTAAATGTTGATTAGAAACTTGATTCAGCTAGAAGCTTTGGTCCACCACAAACTAAATTCATCTTTCCTTCCAATTGGCAAGATGCCAGGGCTCAAAACTCCCATCACCAACTGTTTAGTCTGGATATAAGAAAGTGGGTAAGTTTTATTCTTAGAAAGTAAGTTATTTAAGCTGGAAAAAAGCATCTTGTTATTTAGTCTTTTTTGTAGCCCAGGCCCTTTCCTCCTTCACCATCTTTAACTTGTTTAGACATGAAAGCTTATCCTCAGTTGCCTGGTTCTTCTTCCCTCTCCCTGGAAATTTATTTGGGGGTGGGAAAATTAGGGATTTAAAATAAAAAGTAATTTGAAAATCAGTCGGATGAAACCAAATTCATGAAATTTGGGTTAGTGTGTGGCATGCTGCTTTGCTGGCCCATTCATCTTGTGGAGCAAAAATTAGACTATGACTCTGGATTGGTTGTGACCAGATATGGTGAAGGCTGCTGAAGCAACAGTCATTAGATGGGAAAGAAGGAAGCTCACTACAGTGGTGTATTTGGCTGGCTTCAAAGAAGAAGGAGGATAAAGGGGACACAGATGTTGTCCCTTCAAGTCCTTCTCTAATCCTACAATGTCAATGAAAACAATCAATATTTTCTGGGACATTGCTTAAATTCACTGAGGAGAAAATGCAGCATTATTATCTCTTCTGTTAGAACTCACAATTGGTTATTTCCAGAGGGGAGCCCAGTGTTTCAGGATCACAGTAGGTATGCCACTATTTCTTATGGATAAAATGTTCCCAACACCCTGTGGAGGGCTGTTATGATCCCTGTTTTGCAGTTGGTGAAACTGAGGAAGTGGATAGGTTAGCTTTGCTTACCTTCACTTATTGAAGAGGTGATGGTGGGCACACTTGATTTCAGAAGTGGTTGGTACACCTCTTCATCTTGTTCCTCCTCCTGCCAGTGAGTTCCAGAGATAGAGAGCTATATTTCACTCCTCTGCCTTGTGCCTGGGCATGCTGGTGCCTAGAGATTGAGAAGATAAGACTGAGAATCTCAGTTGACTCACCCAAGATCACAGCCACTTAGGAACTATGCCAAGGAACTCAGAAGTTCTGATACCCAGCAGAGTGCTCCTGCTCTGTGCCTTGGTTCAGGCTGCAACTCTCAAGTCCTCCCTGAGAGTGTGCACACACCTGCATACTTGCTCTCCCCAGCATCGTGTAGCAGCTGACATCTTTGTTCCAGAGCTTTGATCAAGTGGCCTAAGGCAGTACACGACTTATCCCATTCCCTATTCAATAGTCTTTGTCTGTGCACTGTCACCCTCTTCCCTGCAGCTCTGTTCTGTACCAAGAACCCTAAGGGCAAAGCTGGAAAATCAAAGTCCTATCCTAGTAGGTGTCTTGTTATCCAGGCCCAAAGGGAACAGGGAAAAATGTCTACTTATTCATCATCTTTGTCCTCTCTCTCTTTGGAAAGTTTTAATTTGAGTTCCTATGTCTTATATAAATACCATTAAGAGAACTGGAAATGAAAATTGGCTTTCCCTCACCCTGGAGAGGAACCTGAAGGAGCTTAGGATTTGGAATCAAAGAGGCCTAGGATGTAAATTCTGACATGGCTGCCTTTTCCATGCATGACACTGAGCAATCAATCGCCATATCCTCTTATCCTTGGTGAACCCAATCCTATATATATGATTATAATATATGTAGGATTATTATAAAACGAGTATAAATGTATATACACACATACATGCTGTTGTTTCCTATATATATAGCTATGATAAGAATGAATGAACCAATTAGGTACAATAATAGATTAAAAACAATAACAAATAACAATTCTAACAATAGACTCTGATGTAATTTATTGAAAACTTAGAATTCTAAAATGTTCTGTTTGATGTTTTTTGATCTTGGCTACCCATAATTAATTGAAACTATGGCAAATAAAATTGCAGATAAGGTTTTCTCATCTATACATGGAGCAATACAAGTTTCCTGGCTATGTATGTGTGTGCATTAAAGAAGCAATATTTACAGAATAAATGTGTTTTAAAAAATATTTTAAAGATTGATTTGATAGAAGCAGACAGAAGCAGAGAGACAAAGAGTTAAGAGTAACTCTGTCCACAGACTGGCTTCCACTCACATGTAAGTGCTGCAGCAAGGCCAGGACTGAAGCCCGGAGCCGGAACACAATCCAGGTCTCCCAAAGGGGATGACAGAAATCCACTTGCTTGAGGCATCACCTGCTCCCTTTTTAAACATCTGCATTGAAGGGAACTGAGATGTGAAGGAAAAGTCAGAGGTGGCACTGAACCCAAACATTTTGATGTGGGATGCAGGAGCCCTAACTTTTTTCCTAATCAAATAGGCATCCTTGAAGGTGTGAAGTTTTAGTTCTATTTTTCCTCAATATAACTGTTTATAATTTTGTTGTTTTCAAGTTCTTACTCAGATGCAAACACACATGCTGTAGATAGAATTTTGCTTTTTGCATTTTTGATCTAACATTATACTACCATCTGTTTTCCTGTTTTTCATAAGGTGAGTAACATGAAATTGATGACATTCAACTATTTTGAGCTAGAGTGAGCAAATTCATGTGATTCCACCTGATACATAATTATCAGAATCTTCATTAAAGAAGAAAATATTTTTTGGAATTAATACATCATGATTTATATAAGGACTCAGTATTGTTAGTTGTTTCATTTTGTTTCTCACTTTTTTCCATTGAAACAGTTCTATAATAAAAATCTTCCTAATGTAGACTAATTTTTCCTCTTTAAATTATTTTCTTGGAATAAATTCCCAGAAGTAGCACTGATTTTCTTTTTTTTCCCTTTTTTTAAAATTCATTAATTACATTGTATCATGTGACACAGTTTCATAGGTACTGGGATTCTCCCCACTCATCCCCAAACCCTCCCCCCCATGGTGGATTCCTCCACCTTGTTGCATAACCACGGTTCAAGTTCAGTTGAGATTCCTTCTTTGCAAGCATATACTAAACATAGAGTCCAGCATCTTATAGTCCAGTCAAGTTCCTCAGCTTCTTAGGGAGACCCTGTCTGGTCTGAGGGCAGAACCAACAGAGTTTCAACTGATTTTCTTTTGAAACCTAATCAGTTGTATTCATTTTGCTTATATTTGTCACTTCCATAATCTTTCCCTTGATTCTGGCCAGGAATTATGTCAGAATACAATGGGAATGCTGGAAACCAGCACCTGGTGCTTGTCATGATGGATGCAGGGGCAAAGAACAAAACACAGCAAGAATTCTTCTCTGGGGGTCTGGTCAAGATCAACAAGAACGTTTTAAAAATAAGAAAAGATGTTTCATTCATGTTGAGCTGTCAAGGAAGTCAGGAAAAATATATGAAGTAGAGAACATTGAAAGTCACTTAAACACACATCAGTGAGAGAGTGAATACAGTGTGATTCTTTGACAGACTATCATCAGCAGTTAAAATCAACTAATTCTGTATATATAGAGAAATACTCAGTGAATTAATGAGACAAAGTTATAGGATGATATAATATACCATTTCTGTGAATTTAAAAGTCATACAGCAGCAAAACTTCAAATTTTTCAGATACCAGCCTGTGCCTTTGAAATATTTAAATTGAGCTCTGGAGATGTATTTAAAATCGTGACTTCCTTTGCCTTGAGAAACAAAGAACATGAATTTTTTACTGTATTTTTTTTTAAATTATAGAAGCAAATAGATAATAGTTGTGAATCCTGGGAAGAAGATCTATGTGTGCAAGTTTGTGTAACCTTTAAAGATGTATTTATCCATTTGTTTGAAAGGCAATGTGACAGAGAGAGGAGAGATGGAGAAAGAAATCTATCCACTGGCTCACTCCCCAAATGACTGTAACAGCCATGTCTAGACCGAGCATAAGCCAGGAGCCAGTAACTCTATCCTTATCTCCCATTTTGGGTGACAGGGAGCCAAGTACTTTGGATGTCATCCTCTGTCTTCCTGGGCACACTGTCAAGAAGCTTGATCAGAGTGGACTACCAAAGACTTTAGCCAGTGCTCTGATGTGGGATATGGGCATTGCAAGTGACTGTTTCTTACATATCTATTATTCTTTGTTCTCTTCTGTGTTAAATTTCTAAAAACATTGTCATCATTACCACTAGCAACAGGGGCCACTAGAGAGTACCTGAAGATGAGAACATTGGGAATGACGGATGGGGGCAAAGGGTCACCCAGAGAGAAGCTGCGGTCCTATAGAGTGGACAGGAATTTCTAGATTAACAGTCTTCCTGCTACTCCATTCCTCAGTCCTTTCTAAGAGGTGTTATATCACCTGCCATTGGCATCTTGACATTTCTCTGTTTTGTCAGTTTGTGTTTCTGGGAGATGCTGAACCCCAAAGCTATCCTGCCAGTGTTGTCTTGAATAGATCCCAGGAAGGCTGAACCTCCTTGAAAGTCTTTCACTTAGGATGGCAGAAATCACTTTACATGTCAGTTATACACATGATCCCAGAGCATGTGCTGATGATCTGATATTGAGTCATTGTTGTTGGTCCAGTGAATAACGGGCTTTGATTTTGTTTTATGAACATTTAACACAGAACTGCATGGAAGGGAAGGCTTATGTGGGAAAAATATTTGGTCCATAAATAAACACACTCTCTCTCTTTTTAAAAATGTTTTATTAGAAAGGCAGGTTTACAGAGAGAAGGAGACACAGAAAGATCTTCCATCTGATGGTTCATTCCCCAAGTGGCTGTAATGGCCAGAGCTGAATCAATCTGAAGTCTGGAGCTTCCTCCGGATCTCCCATGTGGCGAGGGTCCCAATACCTCTGGCCATGCTCTACTGCTTTCCCAGACCACAAGCAGGGAACTGGATGGGCTGTGGAGCAGCCAGGACATGAACTAGGGCCCGTATGGGATCCTGGTGCATGCAAAGTAAGGATTTAGCCACCGAGCCATCACACCAGGAAATAAACACTCTTAATGTGAGGTCAAGCATGTAGGATATAATAACTGAACAACAGAGTAAACCCAGGTATTTGAGCAGAGTGACAAGCCAACAGTTGATGTTGCCCAGCTACCCAGCTGCAGTAGATATCTCCCGAGTCTGCCTTTATGATCAAGGCACTCATTCCCTAAGTGCTAGGAGTATTGCTCCCTGATGGGTCTGCATTGCTCCCCAGGAATTGCAAGAGCTAGTTGTTTTGCCCAAAATTATATCCTTCCCCCAGGGAAAATGCACATCCCCAAAGTGATCTAAGTGACCATGCAACAACCTGGCCTCTTTGCTTTGGCTAGGACAACTTTTAGGTCTCCCAGCTCCAGTGCTCCCCGAGAGATTAACAATCACTCTGCATTTCAACTTCTTGCTTCTTCCTTTCCAAGATCCTCATCCCTCATTCCTCGTTCCTCATCTGCCGGACAAATGGATCCAAAGAACAACAACTTCCAGAATGTAAATCTCAGTATTTTGAAACAAAGCAGCAACAACAACGTCTTCAAAGTCTCATGAATTGTTTTCCGCAGAACCTGATCTGTAACACCCTCTAACCTTAAATCCATCTCCTTTTTTAATACTTACTGATTTCTGTTTGGGTAGTTTAGTCCTATACATTTGCATTTTTTCTTACTATCATCTTTAATGATTAGTCAATCAATTACTGTTCTTACAAGGAGAGCATCAATCCAAGTCCTGATTTTGAAGAACTAACCATATGAAGATTAAGAACGCAAAATAAGATAAAGGTTAACATTTATGCAAATAAAATAATAGAGTAAAATCATTCTTTAGGGAGTACTATGCACTTTTTAGTTGGTGAGTGAAGTACACACATCTGTGAATTCAGAAGAGAGAAAATATAATGAGTCAGAGAAGTTAGCAAAGAGATTATAAATTTTGCATATACTCTTAAAAGAATTAGCAAAAAACTAGTACATTTACTCATAAATTGCTGACAAATATGGTGAATTGGATGGTTGAAAAGAGAATGATGAAGTTAATTTCATATAGGAGTTTGGGTTGATAGAAACATTAAAGGGGCATGCCTGGAAGAAATAACAGAAAAAGAAGGGCACTTGGAGACATAATTGAAGGTAATTTGGTCTCAGTTTCTGCAAAGTATTGAGCACTGGGCAATGAAAACAAGGGCTATGGTAGCAGACACTGGAGGAGCAGTGTGGAGTCTAGAGAGCAGCAATGTTGAGAGAAGGATGACCTGGTACAGGGTGTGCAGGATCTATTATAGGGGATGAAGCCAGAGGCAGGCTGAGAATGTCAGAGAGTTCAACCTATAAGCTGTAAGGCAGATAATAAGGATAAAGGCAAGTTAGCTTCTGGGGCTGATCACTGAAAATCAGTTTAGCTGTTCAGTGTGCCATGTATTAGAACAGTTCTTACCTCTGCGCTTTCAACGCTGATCTCCCAATAACTTCCTTCTCTACACACTAACTTACATACATCCTGCTGGCCCAGTGTGATCCAGGATGAGTCATGTCTCCTCCATGATACCTTGCATGGCCCCTTCAGGCCACAATGTTCTTATTGGGCTCCTCTATTTCTTCAAGCTAAACATTTTCCTCATACTAATTTTAACCTGTTCTGCCTTCCATGCTATTGTGGAAGCTCATTATAATTATGTCTAGACAAGAGCTCGGAACCAACTATAGATACTGTGCCAAGTCATTCTCAATTCTTAAGCAGTTGCTGGGTTTCTGTTCTACACCCTCATCCTTAAGAAGTCCTTTTCGTCTATTGTTAAGTCTTTATTTGTGAGATAGAAAGGCATACAGGGAGAACGCTTGTTCTCTGGTTCACTTACCAAGTGTCCACAGTACCTGAAGTTGGGCCAATGATGAAGCCAGCAGCCAAAAACTCAGTCCAGGTCTTTCAAGAGGGTGGCAAGAACCTAATTATCTGAGCTACCACTGATTCCTCCAGGATTTACATTGGGATGAAGCTGGATTCAGTAGTGAGAGCATGAAAGGAACCAGACACTCTGATGGTGGGATATGGCCAGCTTATCTTCTAGGCTAAATGTCTGTCCTGGCTCATCCCTGTTTAATCTTCTGATGAATCAAAGTTCAGTGTCCAGTACATAGAGTGCTTGGCAGCTAAGACCAAGCAATGAGTCTTAATATTGCTACCATTTTCTGAACAGGTAGCCTAAGATGAAAGAGATTGGGTAAATGGCTCAAACAGTATAGTTAGCAGAGTAGCAGAACCGGAGTTCGAAACCAGGCAAGCTCACTGCAGAACTCACTCATTTAACACCAATCCTATTCAATGAAGGACTCAGAGAAAGGGTTGATGGATATATTGAGTGGATGAATGATCAATCAAAGGAGTGTCGTGCCCTGGTCTCTTGCACAATAAATTGGGTCCTCAGGTATTCTCTGAACTTTTACAAGGGAGGCAACTTGTTGCCTAATTCCAGGTATTGTGATAGTGAGTCAGTGTGGGTCAGCAGTGTGGGTTGCTGCTGACCTGTGAGATCCTGTCTGATTCCGTAAGATTAAGGATGTGTGAAACCTTCTTTCAGAATAGAATTGAGGCTTTAGGGATTTCTGCAAAGTGTATTTGACTTAGTAGTGTGCTTAAAATTAAGGCACTGAACATTTCACAAAACCTTTAAAGTATTGTTTGTATTAATCCGCGGCTTCAACTGTTCATAAGCCACTCCAGATCCTAGATAGGCCTGCAGGGTTTGGAATTCCTCCGGGGCTCAGTTCACTTGAAAAGACTGAGGCAAATGCACAGCCAGGGTGTTTATCATCCACATTCATCACTGTTTGCTATTTTCCTCTCTTATCAGAAGTCAAAAGCAACATGTAAGATACGTGGCTACCAAGGGTTATCACTTGTTGCCGCGTGAAAAACTCAGCTGAGTCAGTTCAGCTTGATGGCCCCTCTGTTGAGATTCAGAATCTCTTATCTTTCTTCCACTTCTCCTGTCTAGACACTTGACAATAATTTGCAGGAAATTGAGGCTCTTACCCCTGCCGAGAAGCCAGAGCTGACACATTTCTAAATATCATTTTGCTGTATGTGTATGTGCGTGCGCATGTGTTTAATGCAAGATAGTGTTAATTCACTAGGAAAACAGAAATGTTTTTCTCTCTTTGGGAATGCAGTTGGCTGACTCTCACTTAGGCAGAGTTGTGTGATTTTATCAAGTCTAGTCTTCGTGGGTTTGCAACCATGTCCTGTTATTTAGAGCACAAAACACCAGCTTGCCTTCTGTGACAAAGGAAGGTTGGGAGATCTAAGATTCTTACATTCAGCCATATTTTCTTTTTTTTTTGCTTATGTTTTATTTTCTTTCTCTCATGCAGGTAAGAAAATAATTTCATTCTTTCAACAACTGGTACTAGAATTTCTTATAGTAAAACACTGGCATTTGTTGAGAAAATGTGCTAATAAATTCAGTTTAGGTTCCCAGGGCCTTGATATTATCATCTGGTATCTAGGTTCCAAAAAGATGAGAGAAAATCTTTGCTATTAAATAGAGGCAGAGGTGGGGGACCTACAATGTGGCTTTCCTGGGGGAAGTTAGAAGGGATAAGCCTTCATGGTGAATGCTATTGAGGGAAGGACAGCTTCCAAGGTTATCCATTCAAAAATAGTCTGAGACCGTAAAAAGGCTAAAGATATCTTCTAAAGCTTTCTCTATATAAACATTGGGGTAAGCTACCTCTCTGCACCACTCTTCTACTGTCTGCCATGAAGTTTTCTAATTTGGGGTAAAAAAGAGGCAGTCAATCGTGTGTTCTTGTTGATACCAAAAACATTTTTCTAAATGCGAGGAAAGCAACTGCTTGAGGTTTGATCAAATGACTAATTTTTGCACAGTGGACCGAATTCACCTTGGAGTTGTTCTGATGCAAGTGACATCATGTTATCTTTCATCCTGGAACTCATTCAGATAGGAGGGAAGGAGGAAAGATGAATGATCTGTAAAGTGTATATGAAATACTTCCAATGGTAAATATGGGTAAGTGCTTGATTCCTTCCTACCTGAAATACTTGGGACCAGAAGTGTTATAGAGTTTGGATATTTTTCTGGAGTTTGAGTATTTGCATATGTATAAGGAGATATAGCATGGGATCCAAATAGAAACATGGAATTCATTTATGTTTCCTATATACCTTAAATACATACCATGAAGGTCATGTTACAACATTTTTGGCATAGCTGTGTTTTGACTGTGGCCTGTAATATGAGTTCAGGAATAGAGTTTGCACTTGTGGCCTGATATACACACTCAGATCAGAATTAGTTAACCCATAGTTTGCCAGAGCATCTGTAACAAATACCATGGACTATTGGCTTAAGCAATAGAAAGCGCTCATTCACATATCAGAAAGTCAGAAGTCCAAAATGAATGAATGAGTTGGTAGGACTTATTTTGAGTTCTCTCTTCTTGGCATGTGAGTGAAAACCTTTTATCTTTGCTTCACGTGGCTGTTGTATAGTCTGTTTGCTCTATCTCCTGATCTCTTCTTTAAAGGACACCAGTTCTACTGGAGAAAGATAATTCATATGGCCCATTCACCATAGTCATTCCAAGGGTCCCATTTGCCATCCACTGCCATTCTGATGTACTGGGGTTTAAGATGGATCTATCATTTTGGGGAGTAAATTGTTCATTCCATGGTCAATCATCCATCTGCTGCTTGTCTACATGCACACGCATTCTACTTCTGAGAACACACATGTTTTTATCTGCTAAATATGTATATGAAAAACACCCATGCATCTTAGTGAGATTTAAAGGAACTCTACCATTGCTGCAGGCATTGTGGGTCAAATTCTACCTATGATAAGGCCCACCAGCAATGTCTATCACTTCACAGCACACTTTTTAGTCACACGGGGACTTCTTTGCCCACACGTATAAACTCTGAATGGCTTATGTAAAGTACTTATGTAACTTTGACCTTAATTTTGTCTCTTGAAAGAACCAAGCTTTGTTTTTGTTTGCTTTATCCTAGTTCTTGGCTTTCCTTAGGGCTTCTACCATGTCTTAAGCAGCACACTTATTCCTGTATCAACCATTGAAGTTATCAGTCCTTTCAATCTTCAGCATGCCCATGTAGCTTTTCTTAGACTTATATCAACCTGGACTGTGCCTAAAGATGTTCCATCTACAGCTGGGGATGGAGCTGGAGATGTTTGTGATAGTGTGGTATATTGTCTATGTGTATCCCTATCTTACTTAGCTAGTTTGGGACCATGTGCCTGGAAGGACCTATTTGAATCATGACTGCTTAAAGTAATTGTGATGGTTACTATTTTTCTTGATAGACTTTAGTGTAAACATAGAATTTTGGAGAAAGCTCTCTTTGTGGCTTCTGGGAAGAGGAGACACATGAGAGACAATGCTCTCTCTGTGTTGCTGGTTGTTCTTTGTTGTGCAGTTTACAGTGGCCACTGTTACACTGATGTTGTGACCTATCAAGGTCTGCATCTATCTCAGGATATCAGCTTCTATATAACGAAAGTCCTGTAAGGACCAATGAAATCAATACTGTGTGAAGCAGAACAATCCGGAATACTATTCAATAGGAGTTAACGTAATTCATGTGAGGGACAATTTTTCAGCCATGTTGAAAATTTCAGAGTTGAAAGGTGGGATAAAACTGCCACTCACTGAGACAAAATTACTGAGATGCTGGGTCAACCCTGACCCTTGCTCATCTCTGGACATTGCTTTGTGAGGTGATGTATTCTGCCCTTATTGTTGAGGATCCCTTTAGTTGGAACTTATGTTGCACATAACAAAATCATCTTTAATAATATATATCAGTAACTGTTTTAAAGAGAGACACATCTACAGAATTTTCCATTGTTTCTGGTGCTACTTACTGTGCATGAAAATTAGTTGTGAATAAGCATGGTCCTAGTGACTACCGTGCCAATTAGGACATGTGCATCCCAGATGGAGTACCTAGGTTTGAGTCCCAGCTCCAACTCACATCCAAGCTTTCTACTAATGCAAACCTTGGTAGGCAGCAGTTGATGGATCAACTAGTTGATCTTTACCATCCATGTGAGATAACTGGATTTGTTCTTGCTTCTGGCTTCATCCTGGTCTAACTCCAGCCATTGCTGGCATTTGGGAAATGAACCAGTAGATATGAGATCTCTTTCTCTCTCTCTAGGTAAACAAATAATAAATAAATATTAATGAATGAATAAAACAATGATTAAAGGGTTAAGTATGCTTCATAGGTACGGTGGAATTTCAAAAGCAATAGACTTTATGTTTCTTTGAAACTTTAAAATTATAGCGAAAAGAACATAGATTATATAGTCTCAAACAGTTAAGATTAAACAATTAATGTGCACATTACTCTGTGACCCTGGGCAATTTAATTATTTATCTTTCTCTGTTTCTTTATCTGCAAAATAAAATAAATAATCTTCATACCTGGACATTGTTACATGTTACAATGTTACATGTAGTTAGTATAATGTTATTACATTCAACAATAATGTTAAATTTTTCCTATGTACTAGCATTCATTATGTTAAAATGATTAGATTTTTCCCATTCCTAATTCTTCCTAACACTGGATCAAACTTTTCATTAAAGCATGACTCCAGTTTACCTATAGAAACTTAAATTGTCCTGAACAAAGAGCTTGACATTACAGTTCTTGGGTATTGAAGTGATGCCAACTTTTGATGAGCCTCTTGGTACCCATAGCAGTTTGTGAAATATCTGTAAACAGACCTTCAGTTTTCAAAGATATGCTGAGAAATGAGGAACTTACTCCATCCACAACTGACATAAAGACCTTAACATGTTCTCTTTCATTTTGTTGCAGTAGAAAGGAACTTTCTCTATTTCAATGTCCTTGAGAGCACTGGTAACTAAACAAACAAACAAATGATTGGGTTGAACAGAGCCCTAAGCAGGCTAAAGGAAGGCTTGCCAATAAGAACTCATCTGGGAAAAACATGTTTCAAGACTGGTTCACACAAGACTGAACTGCTGCATTGTGTGTTCAGGTAAAATGAGCAGGGCTGTATTTATTTCCATTAAATAGGTCAACATTTCTTTAAATACTTGGGTATAAAAGAATCAGGAGGTATCACTCTTCTTTTTTGAGTAGGGAACATTATGTTTCTTTCATAACCTCGTAATAAAGTTTACTTTTTATGTCTTAGATGCTGGAAATCCCAGAGTTACACTTTAGTATGTAATGGCTATCAGTAGCTTTAGGTAAGTGTTCCACTCAGACTAGATTCCTCTTTTCCACCATTATATGGTTCTGGATACAATGTCTTTTCACAATATTCAGCATCAACTTCATACAAAGTCATCTCAAATATTTTCTCTGAAAGCAGAAATTATTTGTTCATCGGATCCATTCATCTGACTACTCAACAAATATTTATGGCTACGTATAATGGATGAGGCAGTGTTATTTGCAGAGAAATCAGACGCAAGTAAGATTTCCACTTCCATTCTCATGATTTTCATAACCTAGTGGATGTGCTAGATATTAAATAAATCTAAAATTCAGTTTTTTAAACAACTAAAAAGAAAAACCAGGAGACATTGTGAGAAGGTGAAATAGAAAGAATGAGAACACATAACAAGGCATCTGGTACTCAGCAAACTTGCATATCAATTAGACTTTTGGGTTAATATGTATAAATACAGATTGTGTCCTTATTATGTGACATTTGTTTTGATTCATCTATTTCTAGTTCATGATCATTATCAATAAATAGAATCTTCAAATCTCCCAATCTATACTACATACTTTTTAAAAAATGACTTGGCATATATTTTCTCAACATCTGCATTCCGTATTTTTTAATCTACTTACCATGTATCTGTTGTTAACAGAGAATCAAATATAAGGTCCCAGAGTAGGGTTTAATATCTTCTTCTATCATTTTTGCAGCATATACAAGTAGTGCACCCAGTATGGAAACCTGTTTCTAATAGGCATTTTGATTATTTTATTTTAAGATGCTTTTTCCTCCCTAACTTCAGTCTTTGGAAGCTTTGTGTCAGAACTCACAGCCATGAAAGAATATTGACAGAGGTGTATAGGAAGTTGTCCAAGAATGTAGAAATGTGAAATCTCAGGCCAAGCACATTATCAGGAACTACCCCCATCATTTGTAGATGGGAAAACTGTGACCAACGAGGATATAAGCTATACTCAAGAACATTTGCCCTCATAGGGTACTGCTCATTTAGTTTGCTCCTGGTGGATGTCAAATTCACCTTTTTTTAGTGATAACTTTTACTACAGTTGCTATTTTTTGAGTGAAGAAATGGAGTGAGGGACAGAGGCATCCAACTAGTACTAGATATAGGAGGAAGTTGGATGTGGCTGCAATGTTTAACCTATTTTCTGAGTTATTTCTTGTTTGATACACATATAAAATTAGCATGCAATAGGTTGAGAATAAAAATGTAACAACTGACAGCTTGTACTAGCAAACGCATTTCTAAGAAAAGTTCAAGGAGTGACTTCATTCATGTTTTGGTGTTGTCTGGAGACACATGGTTAGAACACAATTTATGTGGAACAATAAAATGTAACATTGTTAGTTTGGGGGAAGGATGTGTCCTCTGATTCTGAGACAATGAACTGATCATTGCTTTTCAAACAAAACAGATTTAGTCTGACTGAGGAACCTGCTGTTTGTTCCTACCCTTTGCAAAATTGCTGTTCAAATGTAACCTAATGGAACATTTCATTGTTTTGCATCAAGAATTTCTCTGGCCTTTCATCTAATAGGAAGTCAAGGTCATGAAATGCTTCTTATTCCAGATTCTACTCTGAAATGATTTAAATTTTAGAGGCATGATGTCTTCCTAAAATGTCTTCCAAGTGGTTTTGTTTTTTGTTTGGTTGAAAGGAGAAAAGGAGGCACATTGATAGGAAATTTGCACCAGGAGGTCATTTTAATGGGTACTTGAAAGCAGTGGTTTTTTCAAGGCTGGCTGAACATTCACATCAGCTTGGGAGCCTTTAAAATCATACGATCTCCCAGACCTTCTGATTTAATCAGACAGGGGTGAGGGAGGGTCAGAATTGTAAGGGACACAGCTTTGAGCTGCCTCTTCACTTCCCTTGATTCCCGTGTCCCTGAAGGCTCTTCTTCGCTCTACGATCATGTTCTGCTTATGCCTTTGCTAGACCCCTGTACACCCTCTCTACCGCTCACGCTTCAAAATCTGGGTGCAATTCAAGTAAGACTCCCATGATCCAAGTGAAAGTCATCACTACTCTAAGTCATGCCTCTGTTTATGTGGATTTGACATAAGGTTTGACATCTTCTTGAGAGCACCACAGACTGGATGGTGCAAAAAGGCAGCTTACCTTGACTCAAGAGAAATAAGACAGGTGAATCTTGACTGATGAGGAGTGGGACACTGGAGTGAACCAAGTGGTTAGACCACCCTTCTTTCTCTTTTCTTTGGACTGCTCCAAAGTGTGGTTTCTTCTTAAACATCTAGAGAATTCCTGTTAGACAATCGTTGTGTTTCCCAATACTTTGTATAAAGTGTTGGGTAGCAGGGCTAGTCCCTGGGATCTTTCTTTGCCTACTTCTGTATTTTCTTGTCATAATTACCACGAACTTGCACCACCCACATACTGTGTCAACATTTAATCCTTGCCTCAGACTCCACTTTCTGCTGAACCAGATATATTCCCCGAGTGAGCCAACAATATAGACAGAATTGACAAACACTGCTTCTACAAAGGTCTTGAGCTCCCATTTCTTCAAAACCATTACAAAGGGCCTGGCGCCGTGGCCTAGCAGCTAAAGTCCTCACCTTGAACGCACCAGGATCCCATATGGGTGCTGGTTCTAATCCTGGCAGCTCCACTTCCCATCCAGCTCCCTGCTTGTAGCCTGGGAAAGCAGTCGGGGATGGCTCAAAGCTTTGGGACCCTGCACCCATGTGGGAGACCCGGAGGAAAGTTCCTGGCTCCTGGCTTCGGATTGGTGCAGCACTGACCATTGGGGTCACTTGTGAGGTGAATCATCAGATGGAAGATCTTCCTCTCTGTCTCTCCTCCTCTCTGTATATCTGACTTTGCAATGAAAATAAATAAATCTTTAAAAAAACATTGCATAGTGGGCTCGGCAGCGTGGCCTAGTGGCTAAGGTCCTCGTCTTGATCCCATACGGCTGCTGGTTCTAATCCCGGCAGCTCCACTTCCTCTCTATCTCCTCCTCTCAGTATATCTGACTTTGTAATAAAAATAAAATAAATCTTTAAAAAAAAAAACATTGCATAGAAATGGAATTTTCATTACTATAATTTCCTTTTATTTATTTTTCAGATCAAACTGGGATAAAGTTGAAAAACCATTCCCGTCACTCCTTTCCTCACTGTTCAGTTTCTCAGAGTTGTGGAACCAGAGTTTCTAGCTTTTTTCATTTTTGTATGTGTGATCACCTATCTACGTTGCCTTGTAATGGCTGTCATTCAATAGTGTCTGTTACAGATTGTTTTTTTACTCTTTCAAATTGGCAGTGTGTCATAATGTGAAGGCACAGGAAGTAACTTTCCTTAACCACACTAATAGGGATTTTAATTGCATGTGACTTTTTTTTTGGAATGAGATTCTGCATTCGTATTTATTTGTTTGAAAGGGAAAGAGCAAGAGTGAGTGAGAGAGAGAGGCAGGTAATACCTTGTAGCACTGATTTACTCCCCAGTGACCACAATAAGCGGGGCTGGGCTGATATGAAGCCAAAAGTTAGGAGCGCTATTAAAGTCTCTGGAGGAGACCCAACCCCTAACCAATTTAAGTCACTACCTGCTGCTTCCCAAGGTGTGTATTAATAGGAAATTCTAACTTGAAGCAGAGCAGGTAGCTGAACCTAGGTATTCTGATAATGGGCAGAGACATCCCAGTTGGTATCCAAACTGGTACTCAAAATGCATCCTTCCGGTAGTAACTTTGTGATGTTAAAAACAATATTGAATTTCATCCTTGAGTATATTTTAGTGCACATGTGAATGTAATTAGTTCAGAGAGCTGCAAGCAAAAGTTAGGTTGAAAGGCATACTCACACTGGGGTTCAAAAAATACTTCTAAAATTCTATTTAAAATAGATATCTCAATTTATATTTCAATAAAAAGTATAGAAGAGGGCCTGATGCAGTGACTCAGTGGCTAAATCCTCAGTTTGCACATGCCATGATTCCATATGGATGCCAGTTTGTGTCCTAGCTGCTCTACTTCCCATCCAGCTGGCTGCTGTGACCTGAAAGAGCAGTGAAAAATGTCCAAAGCCTTGGGAACCTGTACCTGCATTGGGGACATGAAAGAAGCTCCTGGCTTCTAGCTTTGGATTGGCTCCGTTTCAGCCATTGTGGCTACTTGTGGAATGAACTAGCAAATGGAAGATCTTTCTCTTTGTCTCTCCTTATCTCTGTAAATCCGGCTTTCCAATAAAAATAGATATTTAACAAAGAAAATATAGGATAATTATTTTCTTTATATCTTCTGGTAACATTGGATATTCCCAATTTTAAACCTTTGCCAATTTGGCCAACATATCCCATTGTTGCTCCAACTTATTAAGCATCAATTTTTAAAATCTTTAAGCCTTTTTGGGTTTGAATCACTAATTTAAAAATTTGATTAAATTTTATTAGAACAGGATGTGAGTGTAGTGTAGTTGCTGAAAAGTCAGACTGTTCTTTCCAACCAACAATCCTCTGGGCCAGGTCTGATTATTTCACATTCTCTAGAACACTGGTTCTTGGAATTTGGAGAAATGAGCCATTCTAGCCCCTCAGTGAGAGAAACCAGACCTGGGCACCAGACAAGATCATTGTAAAGACTTTCTAGTGGGTGGGTTGCTGGAAGAAACTTTAATACCTGCCCAACCCATTTTTCGAGTCTGCTGCTGGCTAGCTCCACCCATTCAGTTTGAACAGAAGCAGAGTGTGCTGAGAACTTTCCCCACAGACTGACAAGCATGCACTGCCAGGCAGTTTGCATCCAGAAGAGCTAGGCCAATAGTTCTTTGGCAATCAGCTTTGGGCAAAGCTTAAGTCAGCTTGCCAACGTGAAACTGCCCAGGGCCTCCATGTGATGGGAGCAGGGTTGTAGCAGAGATGCGGAAAGTTCTTGCACACCCCAAACGTGCCCTGCCTCTCGCCTTCTTGGATAGATAGCCACAGCTCAGTGAAATACTTTTGACTGGGAGGAAGAATTGTGATGTAAGCACATTTAGCACAGAAGAGAGCAGTAGGCGTGGTTGATTTAGACACAGAGCTAAGAGGCAGTGGATGTTGGCTTCCTTACATACTTTCTGCTTACTGTTATCTGCTTGCTTATCCCAAGTTCTGCCAGTCACAGTGGCCAGAGGTGGGAAGTCAGTCCATCCTTTCAGGAAAAAGCCATATCACATTTGGTGTAACAGCTTTTAGCTAAGACTGTTACTTTCCCCACTCACTGACAGCTCTCCTGTGTCTGGGATTTCTTTTAATTCAGTGTATTTACCGAGGAGTTTCTTGCTCAGGAGCCATGTTAGGTGCTAGAAAAACAAGAGTGGCAAAAAAATCATCTCTGTTGATGCTCTGAGTAAAGAAAGAAACATCAAAAACTGGCTGTGAACCAGAATATGTAACTTAGAGTGGTGGCAGGAACATGTAAAAGGGGTTAATGATTTGCTACATGTTGAGTTTCACAGCTTAGGGGCCGTCCAGAAAAAAGATGGCTGTGAAGCATGGGATAAGAGGAGGATAGACTGGGATGATGAAGCAAATGTCTTAACGTTTGGGTTTTTTAAACGATGGAAAGAATACTTGCATGGAAAACATTCATTTTTGAAGAGTGGACAGAGCAAAACCACGGGAAACTTAGCAGGTACAGCCTCATGAAATTCCTATAATCAGCAACTTCCATGTTTGCTTAATGTAGAGTACAAGTGCCTAGGTTCCCACTCTCACCAGAAACAGCATCAACAATAACAGGAAGACACAAAATATTGTATTTCAGATACTGACTCGAAAGGCAGCAGAAGACAATGCTTCACATGGGAGGCAAAGCATGAAGTAAGACCTAAAATTGCTCCTGTGATTGCATAAGTTTCTAGGCCTCAACTCAGAGGAGATGACATTTTCAGGGGCCCCTGGACTCCATGAGCTCAGCAGATGGGACAGGCGCATCACAAGACAAGAGGGAAAGATGTACAGGGAAGGAAGACTTTTAAAAATCTGAGAGGGCGCTCCTTGAGTATTCAGGTACACAGTAATTAACTCATGCATGTGAGAAAACTGTCCCACACCAATGAGAGAACCACCTAAAGTTAGTAAAGGAGACATTCTCTGGGCCCATTTGAGTCTAAGACTACCTGTCAGCTAGCCTGGAAACCTCATACTTAGCTAGATACAAGATACTTTGAAAGGGTTTGTGTAAGGAACCTCAGAAAAAATGCTGCTCTAGTTCCTCCTAAGCAAACTTTAAAGCCAAAGTTAATGAGATTAGACTTTTTTCATTTAATGGGAGCACATAAAATAGCTTAAGAAAGTAGGAAGATAAAATATGCAAATAATCCTAGCATCAGCATTCATCCAGAATCGCCAGCTATTCCATTGTGATTATTTAAAAAATCATACAGATGATAACAATAACAAATAAGGACATTAAAACATTATTATAACTGTGTCCCATATGTTCTCAAATCTAGAGGAAAGACTGAATATATTAGAGTCTTAGAAGATATTTTTAAAAGCCAACTCAAACTTTTAGAGACAAAAACCACAGTGTCCAAGATGAAAATGTACCAGATGGGATTACTATTAGATTAAACATTGCAGAAGAAAATGCTGGCGAACTTGAAGACATAGCAATAAAAACTACTCAAAATGAAACACCTGGAAAAATGAATTTTAAAATAAAAAGAATATCAGAGACGTGTGGGAAAAGTATAAGAAGGTAGCGCACATGTGCTTCTAGTCTCTAAGGGGAAGTGGAAAAAATTTTTTAAAGAATCAATGTCTGGAAATTTTCCAAGTTTGAAGAAACGTTTTAAACCACAGATCATGAATATTAAAAGCTCATGCACTAAAATATGCAAATGATTTTATGAAAGCATAGTAAAATTGCTCCTAACTAATGGTAACAGAGAGGGGATGAAAATGTAGTTAAATGAACTGTTCAGACAAAGTTCTCCCCACAAGGGAAACCAACTTGAACAGCTATTCAGTCACCAAGTCACCTACCCAAGAGCCTGGGAAGCCAGATGAGAGATCTCAGTGTTTGGGTTTTGCAGAACAGTTAAGTGAAGATGATCTGAAGAAACCAGAAAGCAAGGAGCTGACCATGTCCTGCCTTAGTTCCAAAGAGTAGAGTACAGAGACAGACTCCTCCTGTTTTGGAGAATGAGAGTAATGTAAACTCAGACTTTAAACTCAAAATGCAACACCTGACCTGCTACAAGAAAAATAAATGCAGAATAGGGCACCGTGGCCCTTTCTCCCAGGCCCAGACCTGAGCAGGATCTTACCAGTAAGCTCAGACCTGGGCCACTGCTTTGAGATTTCAGTACCTGTTAAAACTCAAAGGCCGCTTCTTCCCCAGCCAGTGCTCATAGATGGAACCCTCCAGAATGACTTGGTATTAGAGATCTGTATGCTGATGAGAGACTTGGTATGACACATGTCCCCTCAGCCTCATGTGTGTCTGACATGCACCTCCAAGATCATGCAGGACTTAGTGAGTATAAGAGCCAATTTTGTGCCAGCATAGGAGTTGAGGGACTGTATTTGTCATTCCTCTCAGAATTTCAGGCAGAGATCAAGGAAATCCACAGAATTTTGTCTGGGAACTCAATACCAGAGTTGATAGAACCATATACTGGACAGATCTTAATGGTCCCTATCTCTAGGCCAGTGCCTATGAATGGAGTTTTTAGATTTGCAATGGCATCAAATGGAAATATAATGTTGTGTATAGACTTGTCTTGTCATGAATTGCTGCCAGCTTGTGTGGGCATTGAGTACACCTCTGAGATGGCCCAGGGTCTGGTGATTATCAAATCTAGTCGTGATCAGTTTACCACCAGACTAGATGATGAAGGAGTTATCTTCATCATCCTTTATTGGTTCTTGCACAGACATCAAGCAGTTATAGAATGTGTCTAGGGACTCCGTGCGGAGCAGGTAAGCCATAACGTTAGGCAAATCCCAATAGGCCTCTACCCAAGTGAGAACCTGAATATAGAACCTCTGGACCTATCCCAGTGTCAGAAGAAGTGCTGTGGCTCCGGGTGATGGAACTTGCATTCCATCCAACTTTACTTATGGTTGGCTGTAATGGCCATGGATGGTTGCATTGACTATGACTGTGAGTCCATCTCAGCAGGAAACCATGCTGTCATTTCCTGCACCTGTCGTCCACTACTGCACTGATGTGAATAAGTTGAGAACTCTTTCCATGGTATAGCATTGCACCACTAATGTTCACAAATCTATGTATCTGGGCCTATCCTGGTCCCTGGGAGAGGTTTGCAGAAACAGATTGCTTCTTTCTGAACTCCTGCTAATTCTGAGCAGCACGTCAACTGAGCGTTTGACAAATCTGAATTTTAGGCATTGCTAAGAAAGTGACAATGTACTGGGAGAAAATTTGCCTCAAACCTCAACTTAGGGCACCACTTGGTGCTGAGGTGGTTAAAGTATTCATAGGCTCAGAAGAAATAAGTTGGGCCCCACGCGATAGCCTAGCAGCTAAAGTCCTCATCTTGAATGCGCTGGGATACCATATGGGCACCAGTTCTAATCCTGGCAGCCCCGTTTCCCATACAGCTCCCTGCTTGTGGTCTGGGAAAGCAGTTGAGGATGACCTAAAACCTTGACACCCTGCACCCATATGAGAGACTTGGAAGAGGCTCCTGGCTCCTGGCTTTGGATTGGTTTAACTCCAGCTATTGTAGCCACTTGGGGAGTGAACCATCAGGAGGAAGATCTTTCTCTCTGTCTCTCCTCCTCTCTGTATATTTGCATTTCCAAAAAAAAAAAAAAAGAAAGAAAGGAAAAATAAGTATATTGCTCAGAATTTCTAGGTGAACATCTGTAAATGAAACCAGATTATGAAGACTTGGCATAGGTGTAATCCTTCAATGAGAAGATGAATCCATATGCTAACAAATGTCAAGACTTTTCAAGGAAGCATAACCTTATATAGAGAACTAGAACATAATGTCAGAAAACAGCCATACAGCCACTTAGAATCACATGAACCTTTTAACATGTCTGTTTTAAGGAAAATCACCAAACTTCAGGAGAACACAGAGAAATTATTTATGAAATTAGCGGAGAGACTTGAAAAATAACTGAACATTTTTAAAGTCAAACAGAAATTCTTCAATGGAAAAGTACATCAATCCCAGAACCTATGGAGCTGTATTATAAAATAATAAAGTAATTTTTAAAAGAAATATACATCACTTTAACTTTAATAATTTTGTGCCTATTGATAATTCGCTTTATAGGAAGGAGGTTGAACATCTTTTCCATTTGATTCGTGTTTATATACCCTAGCCTGTTTTCCTGCTCATTGTGACTTCCTTTCACTGTTTTTAGGTCAACTCCTTTTTCTTGTTTTGTTCTATTTTCATGAAGCATTAATCCTTTTATTAGAATGTAAAAAAGTCTTCTCAAATAGAAAAAAAGTAAAAAGAAAAAAAAGAGAGAAAAGTACACTAAGGAAAAAAAGGTGTGTCAAAAGTTACCAATAGCAGAATAAGCCAAACAGAAGAATCAGTGAACTGGAAGCTAGAGTATTTGGAAATATAAAATTAGAGGAGAAAAATGCGAAGAGAATCAAGAGGAATGAAGAAAGCTTATGGAAACTTTGGACAGTACAAAAAGGGCAAATATCTGAGTAATTGGGGTTCCAGAGGGACCTGAAAATGCTGAAACGGCAGAGACGATATTCAAAGAGATAATAACAGAAAAATAGTAAAACCTGGAGAAAGATACAAATATTCAGGTTCAGGAAGGTCACCATTCAGTTTTAACTGAACCAAGTACATTCCAAAGATAAAGCTTATTAGGATTAGAAATAAAGAAGGGATGCTAAAAGTTGCAAGAGAAACTAAAACAAACAAAAATCAAAACACCAAACACACACATGCACACACACATAAAGGAATCTTAATTCACCGAACATGGATTTCTTAGTAGGAACATATCAGGTCATAAGCGAAATAAACATTTCATAGTGCTAAAGAAAAAAAATTACCAATCAAGAGCACTTTATTCATCAAAGTTATATTTAGATGTAAAGGCAGTTGAAGAAATTCCAGACAAAAGCTGAGGGAATTTATTACTACAACTAGGTCTGCCTTACAAGAAGAGCTCAAGGGAGTTTTCCAAACTGAATATATGACGACAATGAGAAAGAAAATGTTGCTAGGTACAAAAATCACCAGTAATTATATGCACAAAATCAAAGTACTCTAGTATGGTAAACATGGTTCATGAACCATTCACATACTTATTAAAAAAGAAAACTATAAAACCCAAAATGATCAAAATAGTAATGATTTAATCTAAGAGACAGGTGTTATATGACAATGTAAAATGGGATATTAATAATTGAAAATAGACGAGTTTTAGAGTGCAAGTGTAGTTATTTGTATTTACCTTTTTGTTTTCCCGTTTTATAGTTAATGACAAATAATTTGCTCTTATGTTCAAATAGTTTGTCATACGTAAAATAGGTTTTTCTAAGCCTCTTTGTAACATGAAGGTAAAATATAAACTAGAATTATCAAAATTAGTAAGTGCTGAGTATGTGGTGGACAGGTTTGGGGTTGGACTGCAGTATCCATTGCTTTACAGGAGAGATGGGTCTGGAGAGCAAACCAACCCAGCAATTACAGCTATCAGTGTGTAAATAGGCTGATGTGGGTGATAGACTGAGCCAGACCCCATACTGACAAGCACACACAGGAGTCAGGTCTGGGATCATTTCAAATGAAGTTTCTTTGAGGATCTCCCCACCTGAACCACTGGCCTCGGAACTCTAACCATAGAGAGAATCACAGGATCTGTAGTCTGCCTATGGAGTGCATGTGTCAGAATATGGCCTGCTCAGTGGCCAAGACAGAGCAGTGGATGGTATGCACAGATGCACATGTAGGTTACGGCAGTCTCTGCGAGCCTGCAGAGGACTCTGGTACCACAGCACAGGAAGGAGGGCAGGACAAATTGGTCAACTACCCCAGCCAAGCATTGACAGCAAATTTCTGGGCAAATGAACTCTAAGGTGGATTATGTCAGTCAATGGATGTTGAAAGGAGTTCCTCATCCTTGGATCTGCAAGATTGACACCATTTCAGAACTATCAAAACCACTTGAGCAAAACTGTCAGTGCGTGTTCCACATCGGAGACCCTGGAATGACACTGGGTGACTGTTCTCTATCCCTTGGTACTAAGGCAGTTGGGAGGCTTATCTTCCCCCTTCCCCCAGATACAGGAAGAAGAAAAAGAAAATGTGGAAACAATGATCTCACTCACTTTCCTCTAATCCTCGACCCTTCCCACCGTAATCAACTATGTAAACATCATCAAAAATAAAATAAATAGTAATGAAGCAAAACACACTACTAATACACCTAACTACCAGGGAAGATAATAAGTCAAGGAAAATAAAAGAAAGGAACTACAACAAAGCAAGAAACAAGTATCAACATGGCAGTAGTAGACCTTGTCTTTCAATGATTAACTTAAACATAAATGCATTAAACTTTGTGATTAAAAGATGTAGTACAACTGAATGGACTAAAAAAGCTGATTCAATTAAATTCTGCCCATAAGAAACTTACTTCACTTCTAAGAATGTGTATATACTAAAAGTGAAAGGATGGGATAAGATATCTCGTGTAAAGGAACCAAAAATAAAGCAGAAGTAGCAATACTTACGTCAGATAAAATGTATTTTAAAAGCATTGAAAAGGGACATGTTAGGTCATTAATAATCAAGCAAGAAGTGATATCTACATGTGATGTACATCTATGTATTAATATATATATTTGTATGTGATATGTGCATATATAATATATATGACATATTTGTGTATGTGAATATATGTGTGTATATACTTAAGTGTATATATGAATATACATATGTATATATACACACATATACACATCATATATATATATATATATATATATATATATATATATCTCCAGTCTCAGAACACAAAATACACAAAACAGCTATTAAGAGACTTAAAGGGAGAGATACATTCCCAATATAGTAATAGTAGGAGACTTTAAGAATTCATTGATAAAAATGATCCAACCATCAGACAGAAAATCAACAAAGAAACAGTGGAGTTAAATTGTACCCAAGATCAACTGGACTTAACATATATCCAACAGAATGTTCCATGAAATAGCTGATGAATGAGCACTCTTCTCAATAGTGCATGAAACGTCCTCTAGGATGTCATATATAGGTCACAAAACAAGTCTAAACAATATTTTTAAAAATCACTTATTTGGAAGGAAGGGAGGGAGGGAGAGAGAGAGAGAGAGAGAGAATCTTCCATTTTCTGGTTCATACCTCAAATGCCTACAACAGATAGTATCATGCCAAGCCCTAGCCAGGAGCTAGGGAATCGATCTATATTGAGGTATCCCAGTGAGGAGCAGGGACTGAAGAATTTGGATTCACATCTACTGCCTTTCAGGTGTATTATTAGGAAACCAGGTTGGGAGTGGAAAACCTGATAGTCAAAGCAACATTTTAATGTGACAGGTGAAGTTTCTGCCTGTGATGTCAGCATCCCATATAGGTCTGATTTGTGCCCTGGCTGCTCCAGTTCCAGGAAGACACAACAGAAACAGGGAGCCCCAGACTAATGTTCTTGAACATAGAAGCAAGGTGACAAGTTTAGCCTAAGCATGTCAATCATTTCATTAAATATAAACAGTTGAAACACCCCTTTTAAAAGACAAATTTTCCAACTTCATTAAGTACAGATAAATATGTTCTATTGGAAAAAACACTTTAAAGACAAAAATAGGTTAAAGTTAAAAGGATGAGAGAGCTATTTTATGCTACATGTATCAACAGAATGCCAAAGTGACTTCGTGAATGTCAACAAAATAGAATTCAGAGAAAACGTATGGGAGATGAAGAGACCAATCTACTTAGAGGGTATTAACAATCCTGAATACAAGTACCCATAATGATTTAAGTTTAAAATATATGAAACAAAATTTATAGAAATATAAATAAAATATTAAAAATTGACAGCTATATTGAAAAATATAAATCTCAGAAATTCTTAGAATACTTAGATATAAAATAACTAAGTATCTAGTAGATTTGAACAATACTATTAACCTTGTCCTAACACTTAGAGAATACTCAGCGCAAAAGCAAAATATGCATTCTGTTCAAGTGTTCACAAAGCACTTACTGGATAGATCATGTTCTAGGCCATGAAACAAGGCCAATGCATTTAAAAGGACTCAATTGTTACAACGTACTTTCTCTGACCACAGCAAAATTAAAATAGGACTCAAGTACTGAATGATAGCTGGAAGGTATAAAAATATTTGCAAAGTAAGTAGCACTCTTCTAAATAATATGAAATAAAGAAGTAAATAAATGGAGAAATGTGAAAATATTTTAAACTGAACACAAATGAAAGCACAGCATATCAGCATGTGTGGGGTATAGTTAAGGGAGAGCACAGGAGATAATGTTTAAGACAAAATACATGAGAAGATGTCAGTTCTCAAAATACTATATTCAGCTTCTTTGATGAAAAAAATCTGAAAAATCAGAAGAAACCCAAAGTAAGGAAAGAAAGCAAAATAATAAAAATTAGAATAAAATATAGAATAGAGATCAATTAAATGTAAGATGATAAAATATGAGGAATGTTAATGAAAATAATGTTGATTTTTTAAAAATAAAGTTGATCAACTGTAACCAAATGGCTCAGCAAACAGAGGAACTCTCCTATTTCTAAATATTAGGAATCCCTGAAGTAATGCAGATTCTATGGAAATAGGTTTGCACATAAATGATAGTAAATGGAAAATCATGAAAATGTTGTGTACGTAAATCAAGCATCTAGAATATAAGATATCTGAACCACCTGAGGCAACCTAGGAATTTAATTTGTAATTAATTATGAACCGGGTTTGGTCGCGACAAAACCAGAACACATTATGGGATGCCAGGGCGTGGTTGCCTGTACTGGATATGAATGCAGCACCCAACCAGCACACGTGAGATCCATGAAGGAAGGGAGGGGCAGAACTGGTGGGGGGATTAAGGGGCTGGTTCCCTCGCCGGACAGCTACTCCCACCGGAGAGCGTGGGCTGGGATAGAGACAGACTAGACTATGCAAGGCTACAACACCTGTGCGCTGCATGTGGACTAGATCAGGGAAAAGCCAGACTGGGCTGATTATTCCTGCTGGTGCAAGCATAAATTAGAGTGGGTGAGGGATGTTTGGGCATAGCCGCAGAAGCTGGCACTGGGGACTAATTCTGTCAAGTCAAACCACAGAACCACCCAAAGAGTGCATAAACCGGGACAGAGAGACCTGGGAGGGAAAAAGTGGGTTCCCCCTTCTTGGGTCACTAGTCCCGTGGGAGGGCATGAAAACTAGGACGGGGGCTGGGATGGCTAGATAGAGAGGCACTCAACAACACCCGTGAGGGCTGGATGGTTGAGTTGGTTAGATAGAACTAAGCTTTAATACCCATTGACAAGTGCCAGAGCCAAATGGAATGGGGGACAGACTGGTCTTCTGCTACACATACTGGCAAACCAGGGTAGGGGGCGGGCCTGGTGTGGGTTATCGTGGGTCGTCCCAACTAGGCTGCAGCTCCCACTGGTTAGTGTGAGGGCCGAGTACGTGCTGGGCAGAACCAGACTGGACTGCAACACCCATTGGTTCCAGTGCAACTCGGGACTGAAAACAGAACCAACCCAGCAATTGCAACCACCAGCTGATCGGGGTGATGGACTGTGCCGGGCCATGTGCTTGCTAGAACATGCAAGAAACTAGTCTGGGAATACCTCAAAGTTTCTTTGGAGATCTCCCCAATCGAACTGCTGGACTCAGAACTCTAATCAAGAAAAGACAGAAGACAGAGCAGGTCAATCATTCATCTCAGCTATATGTTGGCAGCGAAAAATGGGGCAAACGGAGACTTTATGATGGACCATATCAATCAGTGGACGACCCCATCGAGCGAAACTGGCAGCGATTCATAACTGCAGAACTATTAACACCACTCGAGCACATATCTCAGAGCATGCCCCACATCCGGGACTCGGGGTGGGCGGGAAACCGGGTGGGGCTTCTCCCTCAATATCCCCCTTTACCTCAGATACAAGATGGAAACAATATGGACATAATAGTATTACCCACTTCCCTATCCCCCTGAACCTTTTTTTTTCTTTTTCTTTCTTTAACTGTAATTAACTATGTAAAGATTGTCAACAACAACACAATAAAATAGATTATATAAAAAAAAATTAATTATGAAAAAGTCAGACAGAACCAGATGGCTTCAGTGCTGAATTTAACCAAACATTTCAGGAACAACAACAAAAAAGTACCAATTCTGCACTGAATTTTCTAGAAATATTAAGAGGGAATAGTACTTCCTTACTCATTCTTGATATTGGTAATCTCCTGATCCCAAAGCAAGACAAATATATTTGATACATTTGACTTCATCAACATAAAAACAAAACAAATCGACTTACTAAAAGGTGTTGCTAAGGGAAGGAGAAGGTAAGCCAAAACTGGGAGAATAATTTGTAAAGAGTGTGTTCGATGAAAGATCTGTTATACAAAAAATATAAGAAAGCAATCGTAACTCAATAGTAAGAATTCAGTGAATAAAAATGAGTGCAGACTTGAAATAACATTTAACCAAGTAAAATATCCAAATGGCAAATGAGCAAATGAAAATATTAATATTATCCATCATTAAATATGTGAAAATTATACCAAAGTGATATATCCTTGACACCTACCAGAATGATTAATTAGGAAGGATAACACTTAACCATGTTGGAAAGGACGTGGAGGGGCCGTGATCTTACTTACTCCTGTTGAGAATGCAAAGTGGTACAATCACTTCAGAAACGCCCCTGTCATGATCTTTAAAAAGTTAAAAGTATACCTAAAATAGTACTCATCTAGTCCAGGCCTAATTTTTTACCCGGGAGAATAAAAAGCATGTGTTCCTATAATGATTTTGGATAGAAAGACGTGTAGCAGCTTGATTTGTAGTATCTCCAAACTGGAATCATCTCCCGCCCCCTGCCCAAATTCATCAACAGGTATATGGGTAGAAATTGTGGTACAGAGAGCTGTGTCTCAGCATCTGTTAAGGAGTGGTTCCAGAACCCACTGTGGATACCAAAATCCAAGGATGCTCAGCCTCTTTATATAAAACAACAGTGTAGCATTTGTATATGACTGACCCCATACCCTATACTCCACCATATACTAAATATCCCTAGGTCATGTACAATAGCTAGAATTATATAAACGTAATGTATATAGTTGTTGTGTTGTATTATTTAAGGAATAATAAGGAAAAACTCTATATGTTCAGTATAGATACAGTTTTTTGAAAGATTTATTTATTTTTATTTGAAAGGCAGATTTTACAGAGAGAGAGAGAGAGAGAGAGAGAGAGAGAGATCTCCCACGTACTGGTTCAATCCCCAAATAGCTGTAATGGTCAGAGCTGAGATCATCTAAAGGTGGGAGCCAGGAGTTTCTTTCTGGTCTCCCATGGGTGAAAGAGTCAAGGAGTTGAGCCACCGTCTGTTGATTTTTTAAGCCATAATGGAGAGTTGCATCAGAAGTGGAGCATCTGGGACACAAACTGGCACCTGTATCAGATGCCTGCAGGTAGAGAATTAGCCCACTATGCCGCCACACCAGCCCCATAGGTACAGGTTTTGTTGGTGGTGGTTTTTGTTTATTTGTTTTAAGATGTGTTCATTTTTACTGGAAAAGCAGATTTACAGAGAAAAGGAGAAACAGAGAAAAATGTTCCACCTGCTGGCTCACTCCACAAATGGCTGCAATGGCTTGAGCTAAGTTGCTCTGAATGCTCAGGAGCCAGGAGCCTCCTCCAGGTTTCCCACACAGATGCGGGGTCCAATGGTCTTGTGCCATCCTCTGCTGTTTTTCCAGGCCATTAGCAGGGAGCTGGATGGCAAATGGAGCAGCCAGGACACAAACCAGAGCCCATTTGGGATTTGAGCACTTGCCAGAGGAGAATAGCCAGTTAAGCCATTGTGCTAGGCCCAATAGATACAGTTTCAAAAAATGGTTTTGATACATGGCTTGTTGAATCCATGGGAGTCTGCATCTGGGTAGCAGTTACAAATGCAACGAGATATTCCTTTTAACAAATGGCAATAAATAATTGGTACAGGCAACTATATTGATGGATTTTAGAATAATTATACTGCGTGAAAGAAGCCAGACCAAAAAAAGTAGCTTATATTCAATCAGCAATAATCGCACCTCAGATAAACCTCATTGGCTACAATCCTGCCACTATGCAAAGCTAGTAACTTAAATTCTTATATTTCCATTTATAGAAAATGTATGAAGGAGTTTTCTCAGGCCTGAAGGATCAGGAGGAAGAGAGAACAGGAACACAATGGGCATGAAGATATACTAGACTAATAGTTATATATACTATAGTTATATATACTGATAACTTCATAGGCATACAGAATTCAAGGCATTATGAAAGCATTGTTTTCACACTTTTTATTTTTTATTTTTCATGATGATTATATGGTTCATCAGGGTGAGAAGGATCGAGGGTTAGGGATAAGTGGGTATAATCCTTGTTTCCAAATTTGTTATTTCTTCTTGTTTCTGGAGAAGGGGAGAGATAAAGGAGGAAGCCACACCCAGCCTCCCAATGTCCTAGTACCCAGGGATGGGGAACTACCATCCAATATCAACCCAGGATCCTGATATGGTACATGTCCTGAGGGTTCTGACCAAGTGGTTTGGATAGTTCTGAAATGTTAACTTCACCAGTCCAAGGATGAGGCGAACTTCCCAATGTCCATTGGCTGACATGGTCAACTTCAAGTCTCCATTCACCCAGGTTTGCTGTCATTGTTTCACTGGGGTAGTTGTTTATGAGGAGGACATATCCTTGCAGATGGGCCCAAGAACCCGGGCCAGAAGATTTGATCCCTGCCGGATTCCCAGTCCCAGGGACTCACGAATCCAACACCCACCTCTCAGGTGGGCCCCAGGATCTAGGCTAGGTGACCCGAGCCCTGCTGGATCCCTTGCCCCTGGGGCTCATGAACCTGGCACCCACTGACCCCAGGCTGGCATGGCTCGCTTCTACTCAGCACCCGCTATCACATTGCACAGCCTGGCTCAGTGCAGCCTGCCTCCAGTTCCAGCTCTTGGTGGTGGGTGCTGCAGCCTAGCTAAGCCCAGCCAGATTCTTGTCCCAGCCCTAATGTGAACTGGTGGGTGTTATGTGCTGACCTGACCTGGCCCCTGCTGCATCCTGTCCTGGTTCTCAGATCTGTCAGTGGATGTTGTAAACTGTCCCAGTCTGATCTGTCCCCAGAACTGACCCTCATGCATGCCAGGAGGTGTTATAACCTGGCCTGGTCTGGGGTGCTCCCTGCCTTGATTTGTGCTCACCTACAGGGACTACATCCCAAGAAAGGAGTTTCCCAAGATCCTCTACCGGGTCTCTTCCCAGTGGCAGATCTCATGCACACCAGTGGGTCCTTGGCCCAGGTTAACTTTGTCCACCTTTTGTCCTGGCAGGAACAGTGGCCTTACTGAATTGGCCAACACCCATTCTGGTTCTTACTGTTGGGTGCTGCAGTCCAGCAATGCCTGGTACATGCCCAGACACGTATTTCACGTGGTTCAGCAGGAGTCAAGACCTAATCCAGCCCGTCCTATACCCACCCTGGCTCTCACAAGTACCAGTGGTTGCTGGAGTCTAGTCTGGTCTGTCTCTCCCCAGACCCAGGCCATACCCGTGCTGAGAAAGGCTATGGCTATGTCCAGGCTAGCCTGCTGCCCCCAATTCATCTTTCATCCTCACCAGTGGGAGCTCCAACCCAGCTGGGGCATCCCCTTATCCCCCAGCCAGACCTGTTCCTATCCACAGCTCTTGTGTGTGCCAGTGGAGACCGCAGTTCCACAGGGGTGAGTCCACATATCCCCCATACATTTTGCTACCAGGCACAGTTCTATCACATGCTAATTATTGTCGTGGCCCATCCTAACATCACCTGCCCCCTGTTTTGGCTCTCACTGGTAGGTCCCAGCCTTAGCTTTAGTGTGTGCCAGTGAGTGGTGCTTGGTGATGGTTGATGCTAACTACCCCAGCTCAGGTCTCTCATGTGTGCTAGTACTTCAATCTGACCCTTAAGGGCACTCCTGTTCCCCTCTCCAAACCATTTGGTCTCAGCCCCTCACTTACCTACACATAGAGTAGTCTTATTCATGTATGTCCCTCAGCAATAATTCCACACCTGGACATGAACCCTCGGGTCATTGCTCACCCCAACATATGCGATCCCCGATTCCTCCTGCAAATCTGCACTCCCAAGCCCCCAAAGTGCATTGACTGGCAGCCTGAGGGTTTTGCCCAGCATCATAGGCACCCAGGCCACCAGCCTGGGGCCTGCTGGAGGCCACCACCTGACTCCAGGTGGAGAGGTCCCCAGGCATAGGGGCTGCCCGAGGCTGCCACCTGACCTGGACAGGTGTTTTCACACTTTAATAAAGCAGTTTTCTTTTTTGTAAATTTTATGGTCACTTCTCTGGATTTCCATTGATGCAATTTATGCTTCATTGGAATGTTGGGTGAAGTATTTAAACTGCATCGCATTTCTGTATTCCTCACTCTCTGACCACCATCACTAACTGAAACAAACTAGGTCATATTGAGCAGTATGCCAGAAATGTTTTCAGTAGTTGATGGAGTCTGCACTGAAGCTTAGATCAGGATTGAAATGTCCAAGGGTAATTTGTGATCTCCCATTAGACCTGCAATGTGGGGCTCACCTCCTTTCTGTTTATGGTAATTTCAGATGGCCTAAGATAGAATCAGTGAAAGGCCCTGGAAAGAGATTATTGTCTTTATTACTAATTAACTCTGTGATTCAGGCAGGTCACTTCCCATATCTATACTTTTTTTAGCTTTAAAATAAACCAAATGACCAAATGGCCTACAAGGCTCTGTTGAGTGCCAAGGTTAAGTTCTTAACAAGCTGTGCTATCACAATGAGGTCTGTCATGCCGTTTCCAGTGCATGCTATAATCTCATCACTGTCCGTTAATAGCAAGATTCCAGTTAGGTGGAATCTCTAGCCCCTTCCTGGAGTTCTGCAACATATTACTGTGCGCATTAGCACACCAAAGGCTCTGGAGGGTCCCGCAGAGTAACAGTGGAGTCAATTTTGTTAGCGCTGGCTTCCCAAGTTTCAACCGCAGAATCATACATTTCACTGAACACCTAATAAATATCTCACGAACCAGAGATTGCTGATGTCACAGATTCTCTTCCAGGAAGCCAGAATGAATGGAGGTGGAGGGGTGTTCCGAGAGGCCTGCTGGTGTGCCGACCTTGGGGAACCAGGAAGTGGAGAAGTTGAAAGAGATGTGTATGAGAGTGACCAAGCATGTGGAAAGGGACAGATGAAGGGTGACAAAAACAAGTAGACGTTTTGGAGGAGACTGTGAGTGGAGGAGCGAGTGGCTTCTTTGGGTTGTGTATTCAGAGTCCATCAGAGACACCTTTGTTTCAGGCCTCCCCCAGCTCCGTCTGGAGCCACTGCAGAGTTGGGTTCCACACATCCATCAGTCTGCGTGTTCCACTTGGCTTTGAGTCTCTCTAATTGGATTATTAGCAGATGGGAGTTTTTCTATGGCCTTGGCTCAGTGTTTCCTATTGTGTGCGGAAGGGTGTGTGGTGGGAGGGAGAGCCAGCCAGTCCAAGCTTCCCCTGAAGCTGATCTCCCCATTTCTCACAGACTTTCAGGGTCCAGTGACTCCAGATACTCAAGTTAGTTCAAGCCATATACCCACCAAAATAGATCATCTCCACCAACCAAGCTAGCTTTGTTGCCTTTTTTTCCTATCCATATATTTCCAAACATTCAGAAAGATAGAACCTGATGTGAGTATTTGAGGAAAGCAGTGAACAAAGTGACTTCTTTTGTCTTTGATAAGTAATATTTTGATACCCTTCATTTTGCATCACTTTGCCACTTTACATGTGCCCCTCCCCCATTCATTTCTACTTTGTCACTTTACATGTCTGCATATCCCTATTTGCATCTCTGGAGTAGCAATGATTTGGAAGCAGAATAGTGACCCCTCAAAATGTCTGTATCTTCATGTCCTGAAGCTGTGAGGCAAAGTGGAATTAAGGTTATCCATCACAGATAATTCTGGTCTGCCCAGATCAAACCAAACTAGTCCTAAGAATACCTAAATGTGGGACAGGGAGGCAGAAGAGTCTGTTTCAGTGATATGATGTGAGAGACAGCTGGTCCTTGCTGACTTTGAAGATGGAAAGGAGTCATGAGTCAAGGAATTTGGGCAGCTCTAGAGTCTGAACAAGCCATGGTAAGCGAATATAGACTGTGAATACTGCTACTGTCTGGAACACCTCTCCAAGTCTTTTATTCTCCATTACTTATATCTACTTCCCCATCCCTGGGGGAAAATTTTGATGACCACTGGGTTTTCTTGAGTGCTTTCTGCATGTATGCAGAAATACATTAACATGCAAATACACAGGCGATTGTTTTGAAATCATTCTATAGAGATGGAAGAATAATTCAAGGTTTCACCACACCTCAATGTTTCAGATTGTTTTTACAATTAAATACGGCTACTGGTGACACAACTGTAATAGGAGTCTGCTGTACAGTGATTTTTTCTTGGTGGTCTGAATGGAGTTCAGGATGATACTGGCATTCTAGAAGGAAAGATATGGAAGGGGTTTGAGCTATTGGAGCAAACCTTGCTGTCTGGACTGTGCAGCTGCCTGGGTCAGTATATGCACTTCGTGTTTTAGTCATTTTGAGTTGGATTACTTTGTTTAGTTTTGGTAATTAGGTAACCCATTATCCTAAATGAGATGTAAACTGTACAGTCCTCTTCTTTGGCTACTGTACTATCACAAGGGTTGGGAGGATGACTTGCTTAACAGTTCCTTTCCCCAACCACTGTATCTAAGACAGTGGCCATTATTTTAGCCAAAAAGCAAAAAACCAATGCAAACAAGACTTAAAAGAAGATTTATTAGCTTATCAAGGCTAGAAGTGGAGAATTAGGAAACCATAGAAGAAATCCTCTTAGTTCATCATTTTCCATTTTCCCCTGACCAGCTCTCTGCAGTGGATTGGGACAGTGGCTGCAGGAAGTGCTTGGTTCAAGTTCCAACCAAACCTAACTTTGGTTGGAAAAGTTTAGGGAAAGGATCTAATTGACTACCTTAGATCATGTTCTCATACCTTGGTCTAACCTCTGTGGATAGAAGATAGTAAGCTCTGGTTGACCCGGATTGAGTCATCAGTTCAGCCCCGTGGCTTTAGGCAGGGCCTAAAGCCTGTAAAGCAGATATAACACAGGCATTTCCATATAGGAATATCATGTACGTATTACAGAAAATTGGAAAGTAAAACAAGACCAAACATACCAAAAGGTTAAGTCAGACAGCTTTCAGACTTTCAGATTTCTGTCCTTCTTGAGTTCTTGGAGTTTCTTGTTAAAATATGAGTAAAACTGGGGCCCGGAGCAATAGTGTAATGGTTAAAGTCCTTGCCTTGCACGCACTGGGATCGCATGTGGGCACTGGTTCTAGTTCCAGTGGCCCCCGCTTCCCATCCAGCTCCCTTTTTGTGACCTGGAAAAGCAGTTGAGGATGGCCCAAAGCCTTGGGATCATACACACATGTGGGAGATCTGGAGGAAAGTTCCTGGCTCCTGGCTTCGGATGGCTCAGCTCCAGCTGTTGCAGCTGCTTGGGGAGTGAACCATCGGACGGAAGATCTTCCTCTCTATCCCTCCTCCCTGTGCATCTGCCTTTCCAACAAAAATAAATAAATCTTTTAAAAAACAAATAAAATTTAAGACAAATTGAGGTGAAAGTTTTATCTTTATTAGGTATGTATTGGCTTTCTTCTTATCATTATTTCCTAAACATAGCAATTGCTTATGCACTGCTTAGGTTGCATTAGGCATGACAAGCATTGTAGAGATTATTTAAAAGATACAAGAAGATGTGCAAGTTTTGTGTGCACATTATCCCACTTTATAAAAGTGAGTTGAGTGTCCACAAGTTTTGATATCCAAGGGGTACCAAGGATGATAGACAGCTGTGTTTATTATGCACTGGTCAATGAACAAAAAAAGCAAAACAAAGAAACAAAAAAAAAAATAAGATGCAAAGAACTACATAAAATGCAGGATTCATCTCATATTTTTAATTCTTGTAAGGATAAGTGCAGGCCAAAAGCTAAGCCTAGCAGCCTCTGTGGCCCAGGAAACCTTCACTAACAAATTTGTAGAGGTCACTGTCTCACCATTGGATAGAAAAACCTCACAGATGCTTGGCTTCCCAGTTTGTTCCTGGACTAGTGGCTCTGGCTGTTGCTTTTCTGTTCCTCCCTGCTGGACAAGTCCTGGGCCTCTCTCTGGCAGCGGGAATGGATAGCATTTTTAGTCAAGCTGTCTCTTGGAAGATGAAGCCATGATGAGAAGCTGGCTTGGGACAGTGCGACAACTGGCATTCGGCTGAGTGGGAGAATGAGAAACAGTGCAGCAGCTGCTGAGGACAACAATTGTGGAACATGTGAGTACGAGAGACAGTGTGCGTGTGACACAGAGAGGGGGCATATTGTATGTCTATGAATATGTGTGTCGTATGACATGATGTTTTTATATTGCATATCCTTTGATCTTTGATAATAGACTTCTCTGTCTTGTGAATGTTTTTACAACTTGTGCTATTTTTCTTAAGACTGTTCTCCCATCCAAGAGACAAATGGCATGGGAGTCCCCAAACTTCCACAGATGGTGTAGGACTCCCTCTGGGCTGGGAGGTTCTTCTTTCTGTGGCCTCAGTCAGGTCATTTGAACCTGTCATTGTCTAGTTCACCTCAGCTGTCAATAAGAACATTGTGCCTCTTTCTCGTTTACGTTCTTACATGCATCATTTAAGCAGCTTTGTCTTTGCTCCTGGTGAATTCCCCATACCAGGTATCCTTCAGTTCACCTCAGCTGCCAGCCAGGTTAATGACCAAACAGACACTGTTTAGTGAGCTGCTGCTATGTACCAACCCTTTTACATCAAAAGGGAACATGGTCACTGGGAGTGTTGGCTGTGAAACCAGATGCTGACTTTATATCCTGGCCCGTTCAGCTCCCAATCTGGATATGTCTCTAAAATATTCTGAGCTTTTGACAAGACTAAGATGCAGCCCATGCAATCACAGGTAGAAAGGGGTTAGCACAGAGCCTAGCATGCTAGTAAACACATGTCAATTAGTTATTGACATTCATCTTCACAGCTTTTCTGAAAGAGAGAGCTATCATCTCTGCTTCACAAGTAAGCACAGTGAATCTCAGGGATCAAAGTCTCATCCAGCCAGGAGGATCACACAGTATCTCAGAGATAGAGTCAGAATTCAAACTTGCCTTCATATACTGAGCTACATCATGTCAATGGAGGTGTGTTTACCAGGTTCATGTGTATTTGGAAAAACTGTTTCCTTTGTCCCAGTACCATAACATGCTAGACCTTGATACCTGATGCTCATAGTCTTATATAACATTTGTTGTGATGGGTAAGTTAGTTAATGTAGTAGAAATAGTAAAGATTCATTTAAGCCTCCTCTCTTAGTTTTTAGTCAAAGCGCAATAAAATATAATGGAGGAAGTCTTATCTAAGAATACAGTCTCAAATGACAGGCAAATAATCCTTGGCAAGTTTGGTGTTGTGGATCAATGGCTTCCCACTCTCTTTGGGGAAACAGGGAGGCAGCAGCTGATGAATCAGCATTTTCTTACCCTCACAGCCTCTTTCCTCCCTGGAAGGACAGGAGACATATGTGCGGCAGTGGGAGGTATAGGGTTGTGACAAGCATTAGACAGGAAGCCAGAACATTAGAGCCCCAGTCTGGCCCTGCTGTCACCCACCATGTGTGTGACCTTGTCATTGATTGAAAGTCATTTGGATCCCATTGACTCATCATAAAAGGGAGCTATTTGTCCTCTGATGTCCTCCCACGGTTACCTTGGAAAACACCTGCAAGAATGAAGCTGAAATAAAAATGAGTTGCATGCTGCAAAGCCATAGGTTTCAATAGATGTTGAACACAGGTCTGATACTCTTTTTTTTATTTAGGAATTTCAGACAATTCTCACTTTCTTCCTTGATGGCCTCAAATACAAGCCTGGCCCTAGAGGGAGGTGGGCACTTGGGGCTAGGACATTGGAAGATCCTTCAGGGCTCAGGCCACTACTGTCAGGCAGCCCCTCTGCCTTTGCTAGGCAAGTAGCAGCCTGGACTAGGATTCACCATCAACAGGAAAAGGAGACAGGCATGAGAAACAGAACTTGAGAGCAAGTGCTTGGTATTGTACTGCTCAGATTTTCACAAAAGCAAAAAATACCTAAGCTCTTTAGGAAGAAAGAATGGTTATTACAGCGTAAGGTTTTGGTGGTTCACAGTGCACTGGTTCTGCCATCTGGTGAGAGTGATGGTTGGCAGAGGCACAGAACACACAGAGGGAGGATTACCTGAGGAGACAGGAGCCAGGGATGGAGGGAAGGAAAGAGAGAGAGAGAAACTTGATTTATATAACAAGCACACTTGTGAACTGCCCTCTGAGGGTACATCTAAAAAACCTGAACCTCCCTCACTGGTTTGCCTCCTAAACACCATCCTTTATCCACTAACATAAGATGTTGGGTACCCAGTCTTGAAGAACCTCTAAGCAGACATGAAATCAGAGCGGTCACCAAGAAGGCACCACGGAGGGCCAGCCTTGTCATCTGCACATCATAGCACCAATCTTAGCTTCAGGACCCCAAGAACTCATAGCTTGTTTCTGGGCTTACTATTTCTTTCTATGAAACTGGAATCAGCACACTGCCTACCAGAGTATCTGGAACTGAATGAAGGTCTGGGGAGTCTATGCATGTGACAGAGACTGACAACTTATATAGTATCATGTAACTGTGTAGTACTCCAAACAGGGAGTCCTTGTGGGATGTGTGTGAAGGCCACTGGTTTTCTCAACCTGCAAACATTATGATGCTGCTGCCCCAGTCCCTGTCTCTCAGCCTGTCCATCACTTTCATCTCTATCTTGGGGATGGTCATGATCTCATCAATTATGCTTATGTGAAGGGGTGGCCAAAGGCAGTTTGACTGGAGCCGTCAAAACTAATCTGATGGCTCATGTACTCAGACCACCAGATATTCAGCCAGGTATTGTCATGGACAAACAATGTAGAAAAGGCTCAGAACAATGCCGGCCTCACTCCCTGGCTGCAGAATAGTGATTCCTGCCTACCCAGGCACAATAGTCTAAATATTTAACAACCCATTGGACAAGACAATTGGCCAATGCCGGAAAAGCTGCCTGTAGTATCGTAGGACATTGCTTTGGTTTCAGGGTGGTGTGGTGGTCTGGAGCAAAAGGGACGGGACAAACCAAGAACCTGGCCAGATAGTGGGGCATTTACAGGGGTGGAAGTGAGGGATGTTAAGCAACCAGTTAGCAAATCTTCCAACATTTGCTCAGTTCATAAGTATCTAGGTTCTGCCTTAGCTGAGATTATCAGATGAATATCAGGTTTGCTTCTTCTCCAAGCACAACAAACATTAGCCTTATCTCCAAAGAGTTGGGCCCTGTGCCTGGAGCTGCCTCCTCCTCCTCCTGTCCTCCTGCTTCAGCATCTTCTTTTCTTGCCCACCCCCTCCTTTCTCTCTTTGCTGGAAAAGGGAATGAAAAAATGAACATATTCATGCACATTTGGAGCACTGGTTACACTGTGAATTCCTCCCTTCTAAGTCATTATATTAAACTAATTTAATTTTGTCATTTTGGTTTTTTTTTTTTAACTGTTTATAATTCAGCCACAGGGTTAAGTAAACAATTGATTGAAGCAGGAACTAGTCTCTCTCCCTTCTTCCCCAGTCTCTTTCTTAGGGTAAGACTCATTGGCCTTCTTTTCAGGGGGATTTGTATTTGCCAAAGAAAATAATGGGTACCCAAAGAGACGATTAATTAGGTCCTGTATCAAGGCCAGTATGCAATAAAAGAATGTTCGTGGAAAAAATTTAAATACATTTGCATGAAAAAAGTTAAACGTTTTTGTAATGTAAGCAGTGCTGCTTTCTTTGTCATTTTATTTTTTAAGATGAGAGAAGCTTATGAGAGATCTAAAAGGCCATGGAATTAAACTGCAAGGACAGTGCCATCTCTGGGCCAGCAAAATATTCTGATCTGCTACTTACTATCTATAAAACTTTGGCAAGATGCTTCCCATCCTTGCTTCTCAGTTTTCTCATCCGTACAGTGTGGAGGAGGGTGGGGGTGTCGCAGAGTCTGGGGGTGAGGATTTAGGAAGCATGTAGAGTGTGGCCTGATTGCTCCCTACAAGTTTATTATTTGTGTGTGTGTGTACCAGCTCCTCACTCTGATGGAGAATGTGCTATGTGTTCATCAAACCATGTTTTCTTTTCTTCTTAAACACATGGCTAGGCTCATCTGCTGTACAGTTGGTCCAGATCTGACATTGAGTTCTGTTAATGAAATATGAGCACCTCCCAGTCCCAGTGGCTAAGAGAAGAGTACATTGCTCTGAAACCTTGTGACCTGAATGCCTTGGTGGAGCTGAAACATGCCCTCCACTGCCATACTGTATCCTCTTTTGACCTAAGCAAGCTAAACCTTCATTGTATCTTCCATGGAGACTTGCGGACCTGTATGTGATAGAAGTTAGTGTACTCTTTGATGCAAAATGGGTCTCTTTGTCTGTAAGTATTGGGAATGTGATTACAGCTTTGGTTTTTTTTTTTTTTTTTTTTTTTTTTTTGTAACAAGTAGGCACAGGTTTAAAAAAAATGCAGGGAACCATCTAATGGGCCTTGGCTGTGATTCAGCCCTGGCTCTTGCTAGACAGCACGACATAGTAGCAAACACATGGGCCTTGGAATCAGATAACTTGAGTTTGAGTTTTGGCTCTGCCACTTTCCAACTGTGTAGCCTTGGACAAATTTCTTAACCTCTCAGTATGTTTCCTTATCTTAAAAATAGGATAATATAAATTTGAAATTCCCGTGCCTTTGGAGAGAAACTGTGCTTTTAGAAATCCATCCTAAGAAAGTAGTTCCACATGTATCCCCTGAAATATGTACAAAGATACTTACTACAGTATTGTGGGAGTCTAAAATCAGATCCATCAAGGAGGAAAATTTTAAATAATTCACATTGTATCCATACTTTAGAATATCTAATGCATTTTTTAAAAGATACAAAATAGGGCCCAGTGTAATAGCCTAGTGGCTAAAATCCTTGCCTTGCATGCTCCAGGGTTCCATATGGGTGCTGATTCATATCCTGGCTGCTCCATATCCTTTCCAGCTCCCTGCTTGTGGTCTGAGAAAGCAGTAGAGGACTACTAAAACCTTTGGACCTTGCACCCATGTGGGAGATCTGGAAAAAGCTCCTGACTTCTAGCTTCAGATCAGCTCGACTCTGACCACTGTGGCTCCTTGGGGAGTGAACCAGTAGATGGAAGATCTTTCTCTCTGTCTCTCCTTCTCTCTGTAAATCTGACTTTCCAATAAAGAAATGAACAAATATTTTTTTAAAAAGATGGAAAAAATAACATCCAATGTGCTCATAGGGACAGAATTTTTACAATATATTATTAACTGCAAAAGTAAAATGCACAATAAAAAGTGTTATTCCATTATGTTCTTTAACCAGATATGAGCATATAAATATGTTAGTATATTAATACAAATAAAAAGCTCTGGAAAGATGTACTTAGTACTTCTAACAAGATGCAATATCAATCAATACTTTTCTGGTATATTGTTTGCAACATTAAAATATTATTGCTTTAAAGTCGGAGTTATGGTGGAGAGTGTGGGGGAGATATAGAGAGGGTAGAGAGATCTTTTATCTGCTGTTTCACTCCACAGATGACCTTAATGGTCAAGGGTTGGGACAAATTGGAACCAGTAGTCAGGAGCTTCTTTCAGGTCTCCCTCATGAATAGCGAGAGCCCAAGACATTTTATTATCTTTTGCAGCTTTTCCAAGTCCATTTAAAAAGGAGCTGAATCAGAAGCAGGCAGCCAAATTGACACACTTATGGGATGCTAACTTAGCAGGTGGTAGCTTTATCCACTACCTTACAATGCGAACCCCAACAGGCAACTTTTGGGACTGGGAGAATAATTGAATTGGGTAAGAGAATAAAGGGAGAGCTTCGTTTTTTATTCTAACATTTCTTAGCTTTTTTTCCCCATAAGGAAGTATAACTTTCATAGTTAAAAGACAGAAAGGGAAAATAATGATAAAATGTTAAATAATTCACTGAGTTGCTATAAAATTGAACTGAGATAATATAAATGAAAGCCTTGGGCACACGGCAGACTTGAGAAATGCAAGTTGTTTTGGGGGTTTCTGTCTTCTTTGTGGAAACCCATGCCGACCATGGTTAGAATCCTGAGTTGTTTGTTAGATCACTCTCAGGGGGATGTCTCATTCTGATCCCTCCTCCCATGCTATGTTTGTTCAGTGTTTTCATAGGAGGCTGTTTTTATGCTATGACTCTGCTTCCTGCAATCGTTACATTCGTAAATACCCCTGCTATGCTTCTATTTTCTTTCAAAGAGGAAACATTTTATCTTCCAAAGCTAGGCCTTCAATTCCCTGAAAAATCAGCCACAGTTTTCTTCCAACCTGGGTAGCTTCTTAAATGTCTTTAAACATTCCTCAGGCTGTTATGATTGTGGTAGGAAACCAGCAGTATTCGGACACAGGTAGTCTTACATGCTAAATATCCAGATTCGGTGGGCTAGCCTTTTGGACAGAGTACAAAACTGGGTTACTCGCTCTGATTGGGGATGTCTGGAATCTAGGCTCAGAAACTTGTTTGGTTGGGTGTTGGGGTCATACAAAGGTTTATTTGCCGATAAGTCTGGTACCTGATACTGGCTATTAGCCTGGGACTTCCTACCACATGAGCCTACCAATGACCTTTCCTCAGAAGTTCGGTTGGACTTCCTCACAATGTGATGATTGGGCTCCAAGCAGGAGTCTCTTGAGAGAGATGCCTCTTACCAATGAGCCTTAACATCCTCCCAAATCTTGCCCCAGTTCAAAGGGAGGGAAAACAGTTTGTGTCTCTTGATGTGGAGTGACCAGGTCCCGGAAGAGCATGTTTTTCATGAAATATCACTGCAACCATTTTGCAAAGTACAACATGCAGTAATTTATAAGCTCTGAAGCTCCTGAGGTAGGAGATATCGTCACACTTTTGCCACTTCTGGGTTGCCTATTAACTGGTGTGGTACAGGAGCACCTAGGGGTGATGGTCTGAGTTTATGAGCTGTTCTTGGGGCTAGACATGGCCTGAAATTTTAGGCTTCTTCCAGAATGCTTTCCTCTGGCAAGAAAATGAAGACCTACAGCAGAGCGTCTTTTCATAGGTTCCTTGCCTTGCCCTAGGCTGCAAGCATTCCGTAACAAATTCTGCTTGTAAAAGTAAGAAGACTCAACTATTACATATTTGAAGAAAATGAATTTCATCCCCCATGTCCCTGCATTTGGAGTCCAAGGTCCTACTAAGCTGGAGGCTTGGACTAGCATGGGGAGGAGCCCGGACTGGGGCTTTGGGAGAGTGTTTCAAGCAAGGCAAACAGGGGAACTGCTTGTCAGGAACATCTGTCCCTGCCCATATGCATGCTGAGGACACTACCCCCAAATTGTTCTGCATAATGATTTTAATCTGGAATGATCATAATGAATTCTATTTTCTTCTGCCAGAGGCCAGCGGGTTTTATTTTTATGTCTTTGGTACTCAAGCCACAGATGATTGGGAGCAAAAAGTAATTTGTGATAGAGTTGAATGAGATACTTTGTTCTTTCTTCCTTGTTCTTCAGTCAGCTTCTGTGTCAGTGGCTCCATCTGCCAAGAACGTAGGAAATTTCAGTGTAGTCACAGGTACAGCAGTGATGGTGGTACCAGTGGCAGCTTTTGCAGGTGAATTCAAGGCAGTGGCTGTGTTGCCTTATTCAGATCTGGCTGCTGACACAGAGCAGATAGATGGGGTGGCTAAAGCAATACATATTTCTTAGGGTTCTGGAAGGCCTTGTAAATTGTGGGCAGGAAGGCAAGAGGGCCTTGGTCAGAGCTTAGGCACTGTGCCCTTCACCCTATGATGTTTTTGAGGCAAGTCTCAGTATCAGCTCAGATTCAAAAAGCAGAGAACACATCTCTTGCTCTGTAGGTGCATGGCATGGATATGGACGTAAGAAGGGTTCATAACAGGAGTCAGATGTTCAGCTGATCATGGTTCCCTTCCCCTCTTATTTTAATTCCGTTGTATTTTATCTGTCAGAGAGAACCATTTGTCCTATGGAATTTTTTAATATGTTGATTTTTTCTGATTTGCATTTCTGCGGTGATGTTTGACATACTTCCCTGTTCTTTGTATTTCATGTAAATTGTTAGCTGGATCTAGAAGCTGGATCTGTTGTGACAAAGATCCTTGAAGACATTGATGTGTTAATCTTATCAACAGCAACATCACACATCTACTGATTCTCTTTTCTTTATGGTGTTAGTGGTCATTATTAATCATAGCCTAGATCAATTACTTTGTTAAGGGATATTATTATTTCTTCTCTGTTTATGACTAAAACTATCTGTAGTCAGAAAATGTCCCCTATTCACTGCTTATTATCTCAGGTACAACTTGTGTATGAAAGTGGGCTAAATGTTGGACTTTTTTCCTATACTCAGTAGTTTCTGAAGTAATGTATTAGTTGTCCCAGCTAATGCCAAAGATGCTAGTGACTGTTGTTTTAGCAGCTACAGAATCATGGGTTTTTTTTTTAACATATATGTTGTATTTTAATTTCTTTGTATGAGATTATTCATATCAACACTTAAGTCACTCCCACTTTGGACAGTAGAAACCTTTGCAAGTTGATTTTTGGCTTGTATAGTATGTCTCCTAGTGGCTGACAAAACCCTTGGTATGCCAGGGCCGACTCAAACATTTTCCACCTGTGTTATCTTTGTTGTTTTTCTGCAGATTACCAGATGACTCAGAAGAAGAGCTTGGATTGGGGAGTGGAATTTAAGAGAGTCAGACTGTTTGGAGTAGTACTTACGTTTATCTGTTGAGCAGTAGCCTTGGGAAGTCAGTGAGAAAATGGTTATTGGTGATGGATAAGATTGCATTTGTTGACTGAGCTACAAAGGAAAAAGTTGACATAGATGGAGAAACAATCCTAGGGTTACAGGATTCTGACATTCCTCTCTACCTCTTTGTTGGTCTGACTCTCCTTGACCCAGCATTCTCTAAAGGCAACTTGCATAACAGCAGCTTAGCACTATGAGGATAATGTGTTCATCCCAGGTCATGACTGTCTCTAGATATTACTATGGAACCTGTAAGCCCTGGGGTACAGCTTCATGTTAAGCAGTCTCCCTGGTTGTTCAGATAACCATTTACAGATCAGCCCTTCAGTCTTGGGGTTTGAACAGCTGGTAGCAATTTTCCTGTACTAAATGACTGCTAATTATCCTATACACCACACTTAATTCATGCCTTGTTGGCTGAATTGCAAGTTCACCTACTCGTTGTAATTACTGCTTACCCTCATCCATTTTCTAACCCGCCTGATTCTCTTATCCCAGCATACATCTCCAGCACCATCATACAGGGAGTTAGATCCAAAGTAAAAGACATCTCTTAGCAATGTTAGTCTCCAAGAATCAGGAGATGGGCCGCTGCTCTCTGCCACAAACACCCAACGATAAGAAAGAAGATGCAGGCTTTAGGGAGAAATTTTCATCTCAGCATAATGGTGAGCTAGAAAGTGTCACAATGAGGGGGCTGACACTCAGAATTGTGGAAGCAATTTTCTTTCTTTCGGTCTAAATGCCTGCTATTGTGCTATTTAACTTAATATCTCAGTCTTTGTTTTCATTTCTTTACCTCTAAAATGGGAATTATAGTTCTTGTTCTGTCTGCCTTGAGGCTAAAAAGGGATAACTTACTATAATGGGATCAATAAACAGTAAGAGCCTATCAAGTATCCCAGTTAACAATTTCAGTTTTATAAAATATTGGTAGATCTCACAGTAAATGATAAGAAGCTCTTTAGAGACAAGGGACAATCTGTCATTCCTAATGAGTTTTTTTTCCCACACAATAGCATACTGGGTTCTTGTAGCTAGCGATGAAGTGGGTTAAAAAACTGGACTTATCACTGTTCTGAATGGAATAGTCCTCCCTCCACCCCCTCAAAAGACAGGCTGAGAGTTTAATCTCCATTCCCTTGGAATGGGACCTTATTGGCAAACAGAGTCATTGCAGATGTAACTAGATGAGGCTGTTTGGGAATGGAATGAACCCTTAATCGAATATGATCAGTGCCCTTTTCAGAGAAGGAGAGAGATGCCAGCAGCATGCCAAGAGCAGACAGTGTCAGGCATGGCCATGAAGCAGCGCACACCAGTGCCTGAGGTCCAGCAACAGAAGCCAGGAAGACCAAGGAAGTGTTTTTGCTTGGACTCGATGGGGAAAGTGACTTTCTACAGCTGTGATCTTGGATTTCTGTCCTCCTAAACAGAGAGAATAAATTTCTGCCATTTTAAGCCACCTGGTTAATGTTACTTTGTTCTAAAACCTCACACTTGTGACCAGTCTGAGGTTCAGAAAGTATATTTAGCAAATGCTAATTATCGAGGGCCTGCTATGTGCTGGGTGGACTTACCAGGCTCTGCATTTACAGACCTAATCAGAACAAAGTTCAAGTTGTATCTGAGGACACAAGAACTTGTTAGGAACAAGAAATGTGAAACCCGAGTTTCCAGATCAGCATTGCTATTGTGGTTTATTCCAATGATATGCTGTCCAAGTAAGAAGTAGCTGGAATAGTGATCATGCTAGTAGCACCTGTGAATATGTCTGTGTTTCAGGCATCTGTTGTGAAGTTCTTACTAGAGAATGTATCTTTCCCCCACTTTACATGTATCCACAGACTGTATCTCTCTAAGAATGGATGCTCTGTTTCTTCTTGACCCTGATTTGGATTAAAATAATCCGATGCAGCAGAAGATGCTTGGAATGGGACATTTGTGAACAAAGGAATGAGAAGGAAATTCCAGTTAGCTACAAGATTTCTAGCTGTGGAACTGGATATTGAAAACCCTGTGAAAAGTTAGGAGTCAGTGTTTATAGGACTAGTGCAGAAGAGGCCCTGTGGAGAGCACCTGAGCTCATTCTTCCAGGGCTGGGCACAGCAGAGAAGGGCCGACCCTGACCCTGCTCTTTACCCTTGGCTTGGCTGCAGACCCCGACCCCGCTCCTCACCCTTGTACACAGGACAAAGCTTGGCTGTTCAACTCCCTGGAAATGTTAATAAGAGACATCGCATTTTCTTCACTTAAGGGAAAGAAAAGGTTAAATAACTGTCTTTAGGAACCTAATCCATAAATAGAGCCAACCATAGCAATAGCCTTCGAAAGCCTTATTTCAAGACCTTCTTTTCCCTCCCACCTCATTTTAATGAAGTCGGTTGTTGGAGCTTCATTGTAATGGAAACCAGAAGACAGTCTCCAAAAGTGAAAGGCTTGCAATGGAAGGTCTAGCAGCCTTTGTGTCTAAATGAATCAATTGCATCCTCAGCAAAGGGTGATGTTGCCTGACAGGCAATTATTGCTGTTCCTAATTGCTTCCATCAAACCCCACTGTTCAAAAAACCTAGAGCTCCATACCAAGCCATGCCGCAGCTAACACTGTTTTCTTAGCTTTGGTTAATCCTTTATTTCTGGCACACTGGTTTCTGTCTGGCAAGTGAATCTATTCTGACCTGTTTAACTTTCCAAAGACCTTCTGTGATCAAAAGCAGAAGTCCTTCTAGTTAGATTCCATCTTAAGTGGACAGTTGGCAAAGCACGGTGTCTCCAGTGGAGCTTGTCAGTGCTAGGGGAAAGGGCGAAGATGAGAGCTCTTAGGACTCTGTCCACAGATACACTAACCATGGCAGAGATGCCTGGTGGTGGTGTTTTCCTGAGGACATGCAGAAATGGCTATTTATGTAGAGTGAGTACTCATGGAAAAAGCTGAAAGAACTTATATTTGAAAGTATAAAATTTGTGTGGATTACTATGAAGAGTACGATATCTTTGTTGTTACTAACCTAAAGTGTTTCCTATGCCATCAAGTTAGAACTCTGGGTTTATCTGCCCACCATTTCCTCAGTAAAGCTCTCAGGCTTCCACTGCTGCAATGTGCCTTAGCTCCCGCCAACTTGCGCGTGATGAAGAGTAGTGTTCCAGTTGTTCACACTGCTCTGTGTTTTGGCACTCCCCAATTCATTCTCCACATGACCACACAAATTTACCTCTAAATACATATATCTCACAAAAAGCTATCTACAGAGTGATCTCATGTATATGGTGTTATGGAAAAGGAAAAACTAGGAGAAAGTATTGTAAGAACCTAGATAAAGAGGAGGTTATTGGCAGGAAAAGGACAATAGAGCTTTTGGTAGAGGATGGAAATATTATGTATCATGAATATGACATTGATTATTAGGTATGTGAATTTCTGAAACTAATCAGTTTATGCCCTTAAGAACAAGCTCCATTGCTCATGATTATCATATAATAAATGACTTTCAGAGATGTACAAGTTCCAGTCTTGGAACTTATTTTTTACCTAGGTGATACAGAGCTCTGTTTTGTGTAAAGAGCTTGATCCTTTTTTATAAAAAAAAATTGTAAATTTGTAAATTTGGGAGTTTGTAAAATCAAATCATCAACTGGTTACACTAGTCTCAGGTATTAATATTGGTCAGATCTAGTAAGACTATATATAGCTAACCTTAAAAGGGGAGTTTGGAAAGTTCTAACACATTCTTGGGAATTCAGATAGCCATGGATATGTTCATATGCCTTTGAAAGACATGAGCTAACCCCCATCTCACACCTCTAATCCACCTTGAGATGTTCACAGTTAGGAAGTGAAGGCAAAGGCATATCCCAGCAGACCAAAAAAACTTCTTGATTAAGGGTGAAAGATGAAGGGACTCAACACTTTTGAGAAAATCTCTGTATCACAGCAGTTGACTACTAACCAACCAAGCAAAGATATCAGCAGCTACATGCAATAAAACACAGACTTTATTAGTGCTGGGAGTTCATTAAAATGAAAACAGCAACAATGGCAATCTATGGGAAGGGCATAGTATATGATTTCCTGAGATATGTGACATTATTTAAAATTCCGAAGCACAGAAGAATGGAAAAGGCGGCCCACAAGACAAAAGGACAGTTAACACTTATTTTCCCCGAGGAATCTCAGGCACTAGGTGTAAGAAGACTGTAACTCAGACTTTTCGGTAAGTTCACAGGATGATGGGCAAGGTAGCACAGCAGCTTTGCTAGCACTTGGACAAGCCCAGATTTGCATTCTGCCTTGTTTCTCGATACAGCGTCCTCTTTATGAGCACTTAGAAACGAAGAAGGTGATGATCCGCATGCTTGAGCGCCTACTCCACATGGAGGACCCAGGCGGAGTCCCTGACTCCTGATTTCAGCCTGAGCCAGGTTTGGTATGTGGAGAGTGAACCAGCAAATCTCTCACTCTCATTCTCTCTTTCAGTCAATCAATTAATCCTTTAAGGAAAAATTCAAGTAAATGAAATCATGTATTAATGAAGTTGGAAAATGATATCTTCCAAATATAGAACAGCAACAAAGACAGAAATTACTTAAAGAAATGCAAGTAAAAATTTAGGAGTTGAAAAGTGCAAGAGCAGAAGTGAGCAATCTGATCAAAGAATGAAAAAGCATATTTGACCTGATGAAAAAAATCATCCTATATGAACATGAATCAATTGATGGTAACTATTTTGAGGAAAAGAAAGGAAAACCTTAAAAAAGCAAAAGAACGGGCTTTTTTAGAAGTCTGTGGGAAACATCAAACCTACAAGCATATCTGTAATGGCAGTTCTAGAAAGAGAAGAAAACAGAAAGGGCCAGAAAGAATATGTGAAGATATAAGAGTCAAACATCCTCAAATTCTGTGAAAAACATTAACCCACATATACAACTTGCTTACAAAATTCATAGAGATATAGATAGAAATACATAATAAGCAAACATTTGAAAAATAAGGTTAAACATCTTTAAAAAAATGAAGGGAAACACAACTCATGTCCAAGAGATTCGTAATAAATAAAGGTTTTTTTCTCTCAGAGATTATGAAGGCCCTGGTCGGTTAACAAATTCGTGGTGCTGAAAGGATGTTATGACCAACCAAGATTTAAATAGCCTGAAAAACCAGCCTTCAGAAACAAAGGAAAAAATGAAATGATAAAGGATCAATACAAGCTGAGAGCATTTGTCAGTATCTGACACATCACATGAGGAATTGCAAAGTAACTTCTTCAGGTTGGAATAAAAGGACACATAAATATGTAAGAAAACCAGTAGTGGCAACTCCATAATTACATTTCTGTAAGTAACTGTTTGGAAAAGTAAACATATAGATAGATGGAGATATAGATATAGATACAGATATAGAAATAGATACAGATACAGATATAGATACAGATATAGATATAGATACAGATATAGATATAGATATAGAAAAATCTGTGATTCTTTTTTCTCCTCTCATCTTTCTTTCTTAAAATTTAGTTGTTTTGGGTCTGGCACAATCGCTTAATTGGCTAATCCTTCCCCTGCAAGCACTAGGATCCCATATGGGATCCCATTCATGTTCTGGCTGTTCCCTTTCCTTTCCGGCTCCCTGTTTATGACCAGGTAAGGCAGCAGAGAATGGGCCAATACCTTGGGATCCTACACCTGCTTGGGAGACCTGGAAGCATCTCTGGCTCCTGGCTCCTAGTTTCAGAGTAGGTCAGCTCCTCCAGCCATTATGGCCATCTGGGGAATGAACCAGGGGACAAATCTTTCTGACTCTCCTTTTCTCTATAAATCTGCCTTTTCAATAAAACAAATAGAATAAAATATTAAATACCAGATACTTTACTTGAAAAAATCAGAGTTAGAAAGAGGGAGACACAGAAAAGAGAGACCTTACATCCTTTGGTTCACTACCCAAGTGGCTACAACACCAAAACTGGGCTACTCTGACGCTAGGTGCCAGGAGCCAGGAACTTCTTCTGGGTTGAATATGTGGGTGCAGGAACCCAAACACTTGGGCTATTCTCTACTGCTTTCTCAGGTCATAAGCAAGGAGCTGGATTGAGAGTGAGCTGCTGAGACATGAACCAGCACCCATGTTGCGTGCTGACACCAGAAGGTGGAAGATTAGTCTGTTAAAGCACTGCATTGGCCCCATCTCCTTGAATCAAAAGTACATAAAACAATAATATTAAATGGTAGTAATAAATGTATCATGCTTGAATATATATCATTTTAAAAATTTTTGGTACAGTTCCATAGATTCTGGGATTTCCTTTCCCTCCTCCCCAAGTATCCTCTCTCCTACTGATACCCCCATATTATTACAGTAGTATAGTCTTTCATAATCAGTCCTAAATTCATCATTCTGCTCTCTTTAAGTGTATCCTGACATTGTAGGTATAGAAAATGATAGAGTCCATCATCCTATTGTCAACATATATTTAACAGTTTCATTGGGAGTCCATCTTTGATTTGTAAGTTGAGTTGCATGCTACATTGCATCTTCACATCTGGATATGACAGTCTCCATTACACAGTTGTTATACATTCCCTTAAGTGAAAAGCCATAAAACAATATCAACAACAGGAAGGAAAATGGAAAATTTACATGCTAATGAATGATTAATGTGAACCGAAGAAATGAAAAAGAAAATAAAAAACCTTGTAGAAATGATGCTATTGTGTATGTCATTGAAGAATTTAAGCTTAGAATCAGACAGGAAGTGGTCAGCATGGACTCATTTATATCTTACTAGGTGGGACACGAAGATTAGTTACTCCTCACTATGGCATTGAAGAGTTCTCTGCACACCCCTGCATAAAACTGTTCTGCACCTAAACTGTTGACATATGTCTTGTTAGAGTTATAAGCCAGTCTAGACTTCCCCCCCAAAAAAAGAAGCCAGGTTCACCAAAATTATGCTTCGACGCGATAAAAAGCTAAATACTACACTGAAAATAGACATGAGACAACTGAATAATAATCTATAGCCATTTTAAGGTATATAGAACCCAGTTGTATATAAGCTAAAATCGGATTGTCAATGAAGAAGTCGCAGGATATGGTTAAGAACTTGCATTTTTTTAACGTATTGGTTACTCAATACTATGTCCACTAATTCCATAACGTTATAAATTGTTGCTGATGTTATGTGGGCGCTTTTAATTGATCGGGATGATACTCGGCCGGCTCTACCTTCAGACCAGAGACGGTCTCCCCAAGAAGCCGTTGAACTTGTCTGGACAATAAGATACTGGACTCTATGCTTGGTATATGCTTGCAATGAAAGAATCTCAACTGAACTTGAACTGTGGCAATGCAGCAAGGTGGAGGAATCCACCATGGGGGGAGGGTTTGGGGAGGCGTGGGGGGAATCCCAGTACCTATAAAACTGTGTCACATAATGCAATGTAATAAAATTAAGAAAAAGAAATGAAAATAAAAACAAAAATCTCAAACCTCCCGAGATGTAGCAATAACAGTATTGAAAGGGCTATTGATCTTGTATTTTGCAAGGAGGTTGCCTTGTATCAGAGAGAACATAAGATATTTGTCCTTTTGGGATTGACTTATTTCACTGAGCATAATGGTCTCTAGTTGGGACCATTTGACTGTGAATGGTAAATTTTATTCTTCTTTTAATGACTGAGTAGTAGTATTCCATGGAGTAGATGTGCCACAGTTTCTGTATCCATTCCTCTTTTTATTTCCATGTCTTTGCTTTTGTAGATTGTGCTGCTGTAAATACAGGATCACAGATCCCTATCTCATGCAGATTCAATTTCCTCTGGCTTTTTGTCCCAGAAGCGGGATAGCTGAGTCATAGGAGAGGTCAATTTTCAGTTCTCTCTGTGAACTCCCGCTCCCCACCTGGCTGCTGGTGGAGCTCTGGCTGAAGGTGGAGCCATGATTGTTGCTTGCTGTCTGCTATTGGGACAGCCGGTCACTACAACACTGTTCTATTGTCTGCGCCATTTACCAGTGTCTATGAGTCTCTAGGTGCCCCTCTGCCATCAGCCGATCCTCTCCTATCTCCTGGCATCTGCCGTCTCTGCTCTACTCTGGCTAATGATTCTCTGTCAGTTTAAACCTGTTATCACCCTATACAACCCTTTTGCTTACATTTTCATAAATATATAATTTGTAGGATAATTCTGTGTGGAAGAAAAGCATGAAAATTTATTGAACAAAACATTTTAATACTGCTTAAAATAATTGGTTATTAATCTGAACTAAATTTTTTAAATATTTATTTGAAAGCCGAGTAATAGAAATAGAGATGCGGTAGGGGAATTGAAAGAGAGGTCAAGAGATAGGTCTTATATATTCTAGTTGACTTTCTGAATGCTCACAATAGCCAGAGGAGGTTCAGGTTAAAGTCGAGGGCTAGCAACTCTACCCAGGTTTCCTGTGTGACTGGGTGGCAGGAATGCAAGTATCTGAGGCATCACCTGCCATCTTTCAGGTGTGTTAAGTAGGACGCTGGATTGGAAACAGAGTAGCTGAGACTCAAATAAACATTTCTATGTGGGATACAGGTCTCCCAAGCAGCGGCTAAACCTGCTGTGCTACGACACCTGCCCTGAGTTTTCAAATTCTAAGTTGCCAAGACCACTATTAGCCAAATTGCAAATTATATATGTATATTTATGTATGCATTCACAGGTATTAAATATACATATATTTTCCAATATATGTTGCCAATTCTTGCCTCTCCATCAGTGTTTAGTTTATTTAAATATATATAGCATATATGTGTATATGTATTAAAAGAAACAATGGAGTTTAAGTTATATAGTAAGAAATGTCCATTATCACAAAGAAATCAATGATTGAGAAATACAAGAACAAAGTGAGACATAAAAGTATACAAAATCAATAACTAAATGATGGGTGTAAATTCTTTATTAGCAACTACATTAAACTTAAATAACCAAAACACTTTGATCATGAGGCAAGGACTTGCAAAATTCAATTTTAAGTATTTATTTATTCCTTTTTTATCATTTTATGACACAGTTCCATAGGCTCTGGGATTCCCCCAAGCCCTCCCCCCATATTGATTTCCTCCATAGTATTACAGCAGTACAGCTTATAACCAGTCATAATTCCATCATTGCGGGCATGGGCCACTATTTATTTGTTTGAAAGATGGAGTGAGAAAACAGATGAGAGGGCATTTTCCACCCATTGTTCTGTTAGTTTTGTTCCCAAATGGTTGGAATACCTGGGATTGGGCCAGGCTGAAGTCAGGAGCCTGGAACTCAACCCAGATTTTTCATCTGGATGGCAGTGACACATTAGCTGAACCATTATCCACTGCATTCCAAGGTACATGAAATTAACAGGAAGCTGGTTCAGAAACAGAGTAGCTGGGGAAAAGAAAAAAGAAAAGAAGAAGTAGAAAGAGGAAAGAGGAAAGAGAAATTTAGAGAAAGTAATGGAGTAGACAGGGCTCAATCTGCACCTCTGGTGTTCAGCATGGGTTTTCAAACTTGCAGTTTAAACCGTGAGTTTTAGAGGTGTTTCAACTGTATGTTTTCTAAAGGAGATGCAACTTACACTACTACTATAATGTTATTAAAACAAAAAACAAAGGAAACTAAATCTAAATCTAGGAGGATGAAGAAAACACATATGAGGATAGATATTAATGAAAAAGAAAGAGCTAGAAAAAAATCAATGAAACTGAAAGTTTATCCTTCAAAAATATCAGTGAAATTGAGAAGCTTTTGTTATTCCTATGGGAAAAAAAGCCACATTGCTAAACTTGTTAAAGCAAGGGGGGGCAACACTCCTGAGTGTAAAGATGCAAGATTCATAAAGGAATACTGTGAACAACAGCATGTTAACGAATCTGGTCGCACAAATAAAATAAATAAATCTTTTGAAAGACACTAACCATCAAAACTGACCTAAGGAAAAACAAACAGAGTAGACGGACAAGAAATAATGCAGCAAATCAGTCATAATAACAATAAAAATCATCCCTTGAAGAAGAGCCCAGCTCCAGATGGCTTCACTGTTTAATATTACCAAATGTATAAAACAATTAATATTAATCTTTTGCAAACTATCACAAAATATGGAAGAGGAAAGAGTAGTTCCTAATTCATTCTAAAGGGTTACCCTGAGACCAAAGCCAGACAGAATCATCACAAAAAACTGCAGACCGTTGTTCCTTATGAATGTAAATCCAAAAGTTCTCAGCAGATACTGGCAAACTTAATCCAGCAACATATTGGAAGGATTATGCAGCATGAACAAGTGGGATTTATCCCAAGAATGTGAGATTGGTTTAACATACAAAAATCAATCAATGCAGTGCACATTGTTAATAAAATAAATAACAAAAAACACATGATAATACCATTGACCCAGAAAGGCACTGACAAAATGCTATGATTTTTCATGATGAAAACACTCGACAAACTAGGACTGGAAAGGAACACTGAGTTTGACAAAGGGCGTTTATAACGCACATCCTTCTAATGTACTGAATGTGAAAGACTGAAAAGTTCCTTCTTGGATCAGGCACAAGATATTTACTGTTACTGTTTCTATTCAGTGCCATTTTATAGGTTCTAGTAAAGAGTCAGACAAAGGAAAAAGAGTAGTAAAAAGCATTCAGTTTGTAAAAGAAGAAATAAAACTATCTCTGTATGCAGATGGTTTATATACAGAGAATCCAAGTTTCTTCTCCCTCTCCCCTTCCTCCAACCCTCACTGTTGGAACTATTAAGTAAGTTTAGCAAACCTTCAGGGTATATGTTCAATATACAAACACCAACCCAGTTTCTGTACATTACTAATGAGCAATCCAAAATGAAACCGTAGAAGTTTCACTTGTAAAGGTGTCAAAAAAGAGAATGAAACACTAGGATTAATCTTAACAAAGAAGTGCAAGATGTGCACAATGAACATACAAACGTTATAGAAGATTGAGAAGCAGGTGCTTACTCTCTCTGTGACGTTCAAATAAACAAAATAAATGAATGATTTAAAGATATTGTTGAAAATACTAGATATAAATCAATGCAAGAGTGTTTTTTTAATGGCTGGGAAAGCTTATAATGGTAACGTTCTTCAAATTGACCTGCAGACTCAAAATTATCTCAAAAAAAATCCTTTGCAGTTTCTTTTCAGAAACCAATAATTCAAGTGCAACTTTTTTTTTTTGGTAAATGGAACCTCACTTTTAATTTTTAAAGAAGATTTATTTATTTTCATTGGAAAATCAGTTTCACAGGTAGAAAAAGAGACCGAGAGAAAGGTCTTCTGTCCACTGATTCACAACCTCAGTGGTTTTAAAAGTTGGAGCTGAGTTGATCTGAAGCCAGGAGACAGGAGCTCTTCCAGGTCTCCCACGTGGTGCAGGATCCCAAGGCTTTAGGCTGTCCTCGACTGCTTTCCCAGGCCACAATCTGGGAGCTAGAAGAGAAGTGGAGCAGCCAGGATACAAACCAGTGCCTGCATGGGATCCCTGGTGTGCAAGGAGAAGACTTTAGTCACTAGGCTATTGTGCTGGGCCTTCATTCATAAAATTTTTGTGTAAGTGTAAGGGAACCAGAATAACAAAAGCCATCTTGAAAGGAATAAAATCTTACTGTGAATCTACAGTATTTGGGTGGCATAAAATAACATAGGTAATGGAATAGAGTTGTGAACCGCATTTATGGCTCACTGGCTTTTGTCATGGATGCCAGTGCTATTCAATAAAAATACTTTTCAACAAATATTGCTTGGAAAAAAGATGGAATGAATGCCTTTTTTTCATACCATATACTAACAAATAATTCAAATGGAGCATGGAACCAAACGTAAGAGCGAAAAGTAACAAAAAGTTTTAGCAGAAATTATAGATAAATCATTGTAATCATGAGTTAGAAAAGCTGTATTAGAAATGAGGCCAAAAACATAAGAACAAACTTTTTTAAAAAGATAAATTACAGTGCCTCAAAATTTAGATTTGGGGACTTCAGAAATCACTATCGAGAAAGTGAGAAGGTAATCTGCAGAATGAAAGAAAATGTTCCAAAATTACATGTCTGATCAAGGACTTAATGTCAAAAAACATCCAGAACTCTCCCAACTCAGACACATACAAGAAAAAATAGCCTGATAAAAATGAGAGCATGATTAGGACAGACATGTCTTCTAAGATCTGTAAAAGTCACCCAGAAACATGTGGCAAGAAAGACACTAAATATTTTGAATCAGTTTTGAAATGCAAATCAGAGGTTTAAGATACCACTCAATATCTACTAAGAGAAGTAAGAGGAAGAAGAAAAAAAAAAAAAACAAAGTGGTGTTTGTAGGTGAAGTTGTGGATATACTAGAAGCCAGTTGGAGTAAAATGTTCTACAGCCATTTGGGAAAATTGTTTGGCAATTTCTTGAAAAGTGAAACATAGACTTTCCATGAGTCAATAATTCTTTTCCTAGGCATATGTGCAAGAGAAATGAAAACATATGTCCACACAAACCTTTGTATACAAATGTTTATACCAGCATTTTTTCACAATAGCCAAAAAATAAAAACAACACAAATGCCCATCAACAGATGAATGGGCAAGCATGGTGTATGCATGCAATGTGATAGTATTCAGTCATAAAAGTGGAGGGAGTACTGATGTATTGTGTAACATGGATGAGCCCCAAACACTTTATTCTATGTGAAAGAACTCAGAAACAAAACATCACGTACTGTGTGCTTTCCATTTGTCTGAAATATCCAGAATAAGCAAGTCCATAGAAGAAGAAAGTAGTAGTTGCCAGGGTCTGTGGGAAGCAGAGAATGGGAATCATTGATAATGGGTCTAAGATCTTTTTTTTAAAGTGGAAAAACAAAAATTTTATGGTGATGATGTTTGTACTCTATGAACATATTGGAAAGCACTGAGCTGTGCATTTTCTAAAGGGTGAATTTGTGGTAGGTAGATTATATAGCAATAAAGCAGTTATTTTAAAATTAAAATTATGTCATTTGACATATGCATTTCAGATTGTTCAAGAACTTCTCCCCATCCTTAAAGGAATAGTCTCCAGTTTGACCACAGCTTTATTTGTCCTGTCTGTGCCTCGGACCTGCTTTGTCCCACATTCTCCTTGCTTACTGCATCCCAGTCACAATGTCTGCACTCTGTTCTTAAGCACAGTTAGTTCTTACCCACTGCAGAGTCCTGGTGTTCCCTCCCTCTGCAACCTGAAATATCTTTTCCCTGCTTTGTCTACGGATTTCGCTGTATCGTTCTTTCCATCTGTGTAAGGAAATTGCTTCCCTTTCCATGCTCTTCATCATATCAACTTGTTTATTTTCTGTATACATCTGTACCCTAGTCGACATTAGCTTGTCAATTTACATAATTGCTGATGTATTTAGATTGTTTTTCTCTGTGATTCTTTTTTCTGTGTAACCCACTGGGAAGGGAGAGTTGAGTGGGAATACAGACAAAATCCCGTTGGCAGGGGTTGACAATCCTTCAATGAAGGTGATGGTGTTTGTGAGTCTTTATTACAGTATGCTCTTTATTTGATAAAAATTTGATATTTTAGAGTAAGAATTTAAAAAAAATTGATTTAGACAAATACCGGTGTTGGTACGTGTGTTGTCCTTGGCAAACGGCACTTACGTGTCTTGCCTTTTGAAGGTGGTGTTCTGGGAAAGCACTGCCTACGCTTCCCTATTTTGGTCCCAGCTCATCACTTGCAACAGCTACTTTCCAGGAAGACTAAGGAAAAAGAAATAAAAGATTGTATTAATTATTGTCATTCAGGATTCCTAAACTTTTCAGAAGTAAGGTGTTCTAGTGCTTCTGTATCTTCTGCACTTGAACAAACAGTAGCAATTGGAAAGTTGGCATAGATGTGTCTATTTTAGGAGCAAAGACAAAAATGAGAAATGGAAAGGGAATGCATATATCTTTTTTTAAGATTTATTTATTTTTATTACAAAGTCGGATATACAAAGAGGAGGAGAGACAGAGAGGAAGATCTTCGACCCGATGATTCACTCCCCAAGTGAGCGCAACGGCCGGTGCTGTGCTGATCCGAAGCTGGGAACCAGGAACCTCTTTCAGGACTCCCACGTGGGTGCAGGGTCCCAATGCTCTGGGCCGTCCTCGACTGCTTTCCCAGGCCACAAGCAGGGAGCTGGATGGGAAGTGGAGCTGCCGGGATTAGAACCAGCGCCCATATGGGATTCTGGTATGTTCAAGGCGAGGACTTTAACCACTAGGCCACGCTGCCGGGCCTGAATGCATATATCTTTAAGCTGAGAAAGCATACTATTTATTGGATCCCAGAGGTGGGTTTTTTTCTCCTGAAAGCATGCCTCTAGGATATGGTTTTGGGTAAAGCAAAGTATAAAGCTAATAAACTTTAATACATTTATTTTTTGTGTAATTAAAAAACCCGTAAGAATGCTATGATGTTACTGATTGATACAGACATGAATTTTAAAATAACAAATTAATTTAAACAAAATACTAAATAAAAGATAATAAGAGTAGGCCACATGTGTGACACTACCTCTGAAGCTAACCTGCAAACTGATGAAGTTTGGAAAACTCTAGACAGAGGAATTTTCTCCTCTTATTAACCTGGATCAAAGCAAATAGCAAGTACTGAAGAGTGCATGGAAGAACCACACACACAGAATACCTCAACCTGAGAACTCATTTCGTTTATTTTGTTTGAGTAATATTTATTTGATAGATGGTGTTACAGAGAGGTGGAAACACACACACACACACACACACACACACACACACACACACACACCCCTTTCCTCTGCTGGTTCACTCCTCCAATGGCTGAGCTGAGCTAATTTGAAGCTAGGAGCTTCATTCATCACTTCCACAGAAGCACAGGGCCTCAGGCAGTTCAGTCATCCTCTGCTGCTTTCCCAGGCACACTAGTAGAAAACTAAATCACAAGTGGAGCAGCCTGGACTCAGATGTGTGCCCATATGACATTCTGGCACTGCAGGTGGCAGCTGTATGTGTTACACCAGAGTGCTAGCCCCTGAGAGATCATTTGAACCAACAGAGATTTCTATTTACAAGAATAACATGTTGCTAGATGAATCTCTGTGCTAAGATTTATTTTCTGGTGTCTTAGGGCTTCCTAGTGTACAAATTCAATGGGAACATAAGAGGAAAAATATCGTAGCTTTTGTTTTGGGGATGTGTGTGCTGCGATGAGTCCCAAACAGCAGAGACCTATCTGTTGTTACATGTGCTGTCTAGTGGGCACTGTCTTGTCACTGTCCTTGTCCACATTTGGTTAGTTACAAACCCTTCACCCTTTCTCCCAGGCTCTGAGTGTTCAGGTCTCTACTCCTCTGCAACTTCACTTTCTCAGCTCCAGTTTTACTTTTCTTTGACTTTTCAGGTTTACCCTATTTGACTTGCACATTTGCTTTCTTTGTCTGCGTCTCCCTCCTTTCAGATCTGTGGTCGGATTTTCTTTTTTTTTTTTTTTTTAGTCATTTAGTCTAGGGTCAAATATTATCTCCTCTCTATCTAATGACCACTTTGCCAATCATTTTTTTTAGCACATTAAACTATTTTGTCTTTCTTGTAGACCTTAGGATTCCCCGGAATTATTCTTTGTGTTTATCTCATGAAAGAAGAGTCTCGTCTGCTTTGGTCCTGGTATTTTCCCTATTGCGTTGAATGGTGCCTGGCATGGGAAAGCAGCTTGGCAAATATTTGTTAAATGAAAGCATGGATTAGATAAGCTGGGATTTGGACGACATCATCTCTGAGGGTCCCCTTCCAGCAATGAAGTATTCAGGTTTTCAAAATCCATCACCAAAAGCATTCATCTTTCCAATGGAGAGCTTTGCTCCAAAAGACGGCCAAGATAGGATTTCCCAGGGCTTCACAGAAAGGGTGGGTAAGTTTACAGACTGAGACAGATGCCTTCGGGTGCCGACACAATTTCTTGGAGTTTAGCAGCAAAGAGCGATCGTCGTAATCAGTACAGAGGTGGATGAGAGAGTAAGTAGGTCTTCTGCCAAATTGCATTTGTGGATGTCAGAGCCAGCTCCTCAGAAAACAATCCTCTATTTAAAATATTACTCCAAGAACAGCTTGCCCTCCAGCCCCAACCCTCTTTCCTCTTGTGCTCTTCAGTTTGTTACATGTGTGTTCAATTGCTTCTCTAATATCACTTTGGGTAACCCTGATGCAAGGGAGATGTGAGAGTCAACCATTAGGTCTGTGAAGGTCTGATGAAAGCAACTTTAACACATAACCATTTGCTTTGGCAGGAGCTCTGGCCAAGAGCAAAAGTCCTCTTGATGTGTCAAATTATAGATAAACACAAGTTTCAAAAACATTTGTGATATAACTGCAAATAAATGCTGGTAACTGGCAGGGTGCTCCGTTTACAAATAGTTCCTGTCATCCAAACAGTAAGAGGATAAACTTAAACATGACTGACTTCCCAAACATTTTGAAAGTAGTTTAATAGCAAGGCTCTGAGACTGCAAGTTTAAAAGAATAATAATTAAGGCTTAAAATACAACCCAACCAACAAGCAAAACTGCACAGGGCCAGACTTGGGGATCTGGGGTTTATCATGATGACTCAGCTTCTGATTCCTTTGAGATTTTTCTCTTGGGTTCCACCCCATCTTTTGAAGACCCTCTGAGTTACCCAGACCTCTGTTTTTAACTGGGCCTGGCTTGTCTTCCTCGGGTCCAGAGGCTAATAAGCATGACCTTGGAAACTGGCTAGAACAGATGATACTGGCAAAATGATGGACCAGTTCTTCCCTAAGAGGAGAGCTTGGAGTCTTGATGAGATAGTCGAGTCTGGCAGATTGTCTCTATAGGGAAAACTCCTGTGAATACACTTGCTCTGTCTGCAAAGCTCTTAATTGGGTGATAGTGGTTGTGGTGAAGAGGAGAGATGGGGATATACCACCTTTTCATTCATTATCTACTATGAGCTTTCATCCATCTATTCAGTCATCTATCTATAATTCAAAAACTGTATGTTAAGCTATTCTGATGTACCTGTCACTCTACTGTGTTGGTTCTCAGAACTGATTTCAATGATGCAGACAAGCTCTGAGCAAGAATGTCTGATGTTCAGGTCCAGGTTGGCCCTGCCTGTGTCTCAGATGTATTATCAGGGTTCCAATTTCCCAATCAATCAGGCAGAACATGAGCGTGGCAGACACACTAGGTAATATGTCACTCTAGCCATTTCCTGACCTGCCTCTGATGGCGATTTGATCTGCTGTAAAGTGAGAAATCCTGACCCTGGGAGGCAAAAACAAAAACAACAAACCTCTAATGTAAACATTTACTATATAATAAATTAAAACATAAACAAACAAAACATAGATTAGGACAACATTAAATGAAATCAGTTTGTGCCCTCCTATGGCCCAAACCAAATTCTTTCTCTTGGCTTGTCCGTCAGTCAGAACATGGTATCAGATGGATAGAGTGTGGCTGGCTGTGCAGCCAGGGAGTGATTGGTGCTGTTGTTGGAGCAACGAGGAGGCCAGCCACACAGAATATTGTCCTCACTGAGAGATAACTCAGCCTAAGCAACTCCATATCACTTAGTGTTTCCAGATGTCATTTGGGGATTTTCCTTACCCACTGTGATTTAGTTTAAGTAGCCTAAGACTCATCATCTCCTAAGTTCAAAATCCTGTCCAAGATTCTAAGAGTTCTTGGAATTGGAGTGCCTATTTACACAGCTTCCTCTATCTCTCAGGCTCTTGTATCACTCTTTGGAGGTTACATTGGGCCCAATCACAGGATTTGCTCTTTTCTATCAATCACTTAAAAAACTAAATACATAAAAAAGCCAACAACAACAAAACAAAACTGAGTCACCCAAAAGGTTTTTACACTTCACAGAAGACATTTTTGGTAGGAGTTTGGGAAGGACACAAAAAAACAAAATTGTTGCATGGCTAGGCATTATCTTCTGCTTTTAAGATGCAATATTATGGGCTTATCGCAACAGCCTAGTGGCTAAATCCTTGCCTTGCATCTGCCAACATCTCATATGGGTGCCGGTTCAAGCACTAGCTGATCCACTTTCCATCCAGCTCCCTGCTTATGGCCTGGTAAAGGATGGCCCAAAGCCTTGGGGGTTTGCACCCAAGTGGGAGATTCAGAAGAAGCTCCTGGTTTCGGCTTCAGTTCAACTCAGCGCCAGCCGTTGTAGCCACTTGGGGAGTGAATGAGTGGCTGGAAGATCTTTCTCTTTGTATTTCCTTCTCTGCAAATCTGTCTTTCCAATGAAAAAAATAAAATAACACAAATATTTTTAAAAATGCAATTTTACTTGCTCCTGGCTTGCTTTGTATCCAACAGTTTGGGAATCTGGGGAAGTTCCTTCTCAATTTCTCATGTTTAAAATGTGAACTATAAGAATGTCTACTCAGAGAATTGAAACAAGGATGGAATGAGAGAATGGAGATAAAACTATTAGAATGGTGTCAGGTGTGGTATAAACATATAGATAGATGAATGTCTGCCTACATAGGGCCACGCCACTCCTATGACTTTTATCTCTGTTTTCTCTCAGCGCCTCCTTCAGTTTGTTTTCCTCATTGTTCATTTCTCTTCTGCCTAGTTAGGAACAGAGATGAAACTCGTGGCCTTGCTCGTCCAGAATAGCTTGCGTTCTTTCTGTTCTAAGGTCTCAACTCCCGCTGATGTCATATCCCAGGCATGTTTACCAAAGCATTTTCCAGACAATGATAACTTCCTCCCTGAGAGGGATTAAGATGTCAAATGTCAAGATAATATTTTTCAACATTTTATATTTATATATACACACAACAGATTCCATAACTTTAAACAAGTATTAAAAACACTGGGGGAATGAAGCTTCCTGGTGGCAAGGGAGGCTTTAGTATGGGCCTGAGAATAATGCAGCCAAGAAGGACATGTGCTTAGCCTGCATTCGGATGCCCTCAGGATCATAAAGGCTCAATGGACCCTTTGCTAAGTCAAGGGACCTGCCATATTGGAAGGCTAGGACTCAGCACAATATTTAGATAATGTGTTTTTCCTTTGAAAAAAATTTTACCCCCCAGAACACTCAGAATATTCCTATCCTCTTTATGATACCTCAAAAAAATCCGTTATACAGATGAAACAATGAAGAGGGCCTTAAACATTTTTTTTAATTATTTTCCATTTTTGTAGGCATAGGGACCCCGCGCTTTCTGCCTCCCCATGTTTCCCTCTCATCATTTCCCGCTGCATCATTACAGGAGTGTAGTCCTTTAATAACAGGTACGAGAGTAGAATTCTGCTATTAAAGTGTATCATGACATTGTAGTTTACACAAAGCTAAAAAATTTAGTATCATCTTGACAAGATATATTAAACTGTTTCACTGTTAACCAAGGATCACTGCATTGTGAAGTAAGCCAATCTCAAAAGGACAAATATCATATGTTCTCTCTGGTATAAGGCAATCTACATGCAAAATACAAAATATATATAGACATGTATGTACTTATATTCTCACAGATGAACTGTATAATGGAGACTAGCATACTTGGAAATGAAGATGTATTGCAGTACGCATCTCTACTCCCAAGTAAAAGGAGGGACTTCTCTCAGCAAAGAGAAAGCGTTATTGTAATGTTTCTCAATCTTGCTTTACATATTGATGTTGGCTTACAGCTTGAATAAACAAACACAGAATCCAGAGTTGCTTCCCCTTTTCATGTTCCAATAGAGCCAATAATCCATCTTATGTGTGTGTATGTGTTTGTGCTTTATAATGCATGTTTATATCAGAATTTTGGGAGAAGATAACATCAGAAAGTAAGGTTTTCAAACCCCATTTCAGTTTCAGATCAGCCCAAAAGTCCTTTCCTCCTTATTGCTGTGGCTGTGATAAGAGGAATAGGAGTCTGATTTTTTTTTTTTAAAGTCATTCAGTTGCTATACTTGGCATTGAGGGAGAAATTGACTTTGGAAGCATTAGAATAGAAATATAGCCATTATAGGTTTGGGAAATATTTATTGATGAAATCTGAGGACCAGGAAAGGTGTGGTTCATGAGCCATTCCACACAGGTGAGTCGTGGAAGGAACACAATGGACTTGGCTTAGAGTCTCGTCCCAGCAGTCGCTACTTTGTGCTCTTGGTCAACACACTCTGCTCTGGGGAAGCCCCAATTCTTCATCTGTGATGTGGAAGTGGAACATCTTCCTCAGGGAGCTGTGCACATAGCAATTTCTTCTGGTGAGTTTTCAGTGCCATCAATCTTACTTCTGGTTCTTACCTTCCTGGACCATTCTCATCAGTCTCCTTTGCTGATTCTTGAGCCAATTTGAGCTGAAGTTGTACTAGGCTTGATAGTTACCTCCCTACCTTTTGATGCCCTATTCCTGGTCATTCCATCCACTCTGTGCCCATTTTTCTTCCACTGGATGGAGTAAGAAAATGATTTTCTTCTTTATCATCATGGTGTAATTACAGAATTAAAGAAAAAGGAAACCTGTGAAAAGTTTATTAAATAGATGAATGAAGAGATAAAATGTTTTTGTCTGAAATTTTAAAAATCCACCCATAACTTTTTTTTTACAATATTTTCATGAATTTTTATGTCTTTTTTTATCCTAACACATTGGCACCCCAGAAGACATGACTGATGGGCCCAGTGCGATAGCATAGCAGCTAAAGTCATAGCCTTGAACACGCCGGGATCCCACATCAATGTGGGTTCTGATTCTGGTTCCCTGCTTCCCATCCAGCTCCCTTCCTATGGCCTGGGAATGTAGTTGAGGATGGCCCAAGGCTTTGGGACCCTGCACCCGCATGGGACACCTGGAGGAAGCTCCTGGCTCCTGGCTTCAGATTGGTGCAGCTCCGGCCATTGGGGCTGGTTGGGGAGTGAACCATCAGATGGAAGATCTTCCTCTCTATCTCTCCTCCTCTCTGTATATCTGCTTAAAAAAAAAAAGACATGGCTGAATGTAGATCAGGGTCTATTAAAGGAGTAGAAGGGGAGAGGGGTGGGAACACATTTGGATAATATGTTTCTGATAGCAGCATTTCAAGAACATGAAAAACACTGCTCATAACTTAAGGGAATGCCAGTGTGGTGCTGAGTTATAGGAGATTGGGGTGGGAGGGCAGGACTGTAGACATGGCTTGCCCCACTTCAGGGGCCACTCGTGTATGTGCTCATGGGCCGGTGGTTGAAGCTATGGTTGTAGGGGACTTGGTTTAGAGTAGGTTCTTAGTGTGTTTTAAATCCCTTCATCTTTCCTCATTTACTGGGATGCCAGAGGCTGTAAGTCATACTTAGAACTCATCCTTTTGCTCTAATGATTTGACTTTTATTGAAGATTTCATAGCATTTTATAGTTGAAAGACACGTTAAAAAGTTAGGCGACCCAATTCTTCCAGGCAGATTGAAGAAATTTGAGGATTCAATCAAAATGAAAGAAACTATTCAAGGGTAAAAGAAAACTAGGAATGTCTGAAGGATACAAAAGAAGTTGATGGCTTTAGGCACCTGGTTTGGGCTAATTATAACACTTGGGTAATACATTTTTGGCACAAGCTTCCTGGCAATGAAGGCAAAGTGGAAACATGTTGGGTTACTTAGTTTTGGTTTTCTGACAATGGAAAACATAGAAATTTTTCTGTAGAGACAAACTTTTTCCTGGCACTAAGCATAGGCATTTATCACATGAGTCAGTGTTAGAGGACACTGAGGGACAGATGGACGTCTCTGCCTGTGTGGCTTCTTACAGAATTGTGCGGCATTTCAGCTGGATGTTCTCGTGCTGACCATTTATGAAAGCACATATATTTTCTACTTAACAGGATCGCTACTTCCAAGTCTGAAAGAAGCTAGAAAAGGAATCACTTAGGCTCCTCTGCCTACCACTAACATGTGCAGAGAAACTGAGGTTGTAATTCTGTGGGGATGTAGTCTAAAGGCAGTAATAGAAATAATAACTCAATGTTATTAAGTACATTTATAAAAATAAGCAAATTCAGCAGGTTATGTAAGATGAAATAACTTTGCCAAGCTTACTGGGATGCTGCTGTTCTCCAATTCCACTTGAATGGTGCTAGGTCCCCATAGTATTGTGTTGAGGAGGATTCTGAAGTCACAGATGGGATAAAGCATTGGAAAGTGAACTATGATCAAGCCATGCTGTTTATGCGTGAGAAGGGAGTGAGATGTGCCTGTTGCCGTGAAGATGTGATTGTATTATTCTGCTAGCAAAGCAGATTTCACAGGACAGTCATTAGGAGATGTGTTAATGGCAATTCCTCTACATTTGTTAATGGATACAGCCCAAGAAGTTTTATTATGTGCCATTTGGAACTTCATAGCCTCCCAGGAGCTGATGTGTGCACCTAGGCAAGGGACCAAATGAAACACTTATCCCAGTCTCTCTATTCCCCTCCCCACTACCCCCACAAAAATCCTCACTCCCCACAGCATGAATTCCAAACCAGTGTGAACAAAAAATGCCTGTGTAAATTAATTTACAAAATATTAACTTTAGAAAATCTTACCCTATCATCAATGTATGTTTTATGTCTGTTATTGTTGTGTTTAACCAAGTAGCAGACCCCATTGAGAGTTGTAAATGTGGCAGTGCTTCTGTGTGACACTTGGAGTGTTCTGCTATTGAAGGCTTTGTGCCAACGTGGAAGCAGTGTGCATCCTGAAGGGCCATACGTCCTCAAGACAAAACCTTGATTCTAAGGTTGAATCAAGCAGCTTTCAGACCTTAAGGTGGTGCCACTGCTTCTGCCTACCCAGCCTCTTTCATTCCAGAACTCTCCCCCTCTGTTTTCAGAGCATGCGTTTTTGTTTTGTTTTGTTTTGTCTTTCAGTACAACTGACCAGCTCCTAGGATAGGCATGTGCCCTCTGCTTTCACCAGACTCTCCTGACGAACGAATGACACAGAAGTAGATATGTGTTACTAAGTCACACTAATAAAGGTCTACTTAGGAATTTGCACTGGAGTTAGAGGATAAAGGTCCCCACTGTTTGTTGGGTTGCTAGTCTGGTGGAATAAATGACCCAAGCAGAAGAACTTCCTGAGAAGGAATCCAGAGAGAGTGGAACTGAATGGAGAGCTTCTATGGCTATGGCTTTGAAGATATTCAGAAGTGTACATTCCTTGTCACTCAGCTCCCCTTAGCTGTCCTCTTTCATCCCATACCTCCTTTGCCTAACCTTGGGCAACTACTAATTGACCTTATTTTTCCCTCTGGGTTTGCTAGTCTGAGTATTTCCTAAAAAGGGAATCATGTAATATGTTGCCCTTGTTTTTGAAAGTTTGATAACTTCTTTTTTCCTTGAATTATTCTCTTTAATTATAATTAAAATTTTAAAATATATGCAAGCATTTATGTACTAGTTGTCTCTCGCATTAGACCATATAATTCCACCAAAGCAAGGAATAAATGTATTTAATTGCCACAGTATTCCCAGTGCCTATTCCAATGCCTGAGCCCACAGGATAGATACTTGATAATATTTACTCAGTAAATACATGGATGAACTGAATAATGATGGATGCCTGTGTGAATAAATTAGACACCCACCCTCTGCGCATCAGCATAGATCCAGAAACCCCAGTCCTCTTAGTGTGTTGAAGGAGGCCAATCTGTTTAACTTACTTCAAAACGAATGCCCCATGTTGGGGAGAAAGAGGAAATAAATATCCATTTAACAAGAGAGAGTGTGGTTTCCCATACAGATGTGTAATATTTGTAAATGAGAAGTGGATTGTTTGTGTATAGCAGTTAAAAAAGGGAGCGATTCCATAAGCCAAGCTAAAGTAAACTACTTATTGCGCTAACTAAGCCACAATGTAGCCACTGCTCCCTGGTCATAGCTGCAGTTTTGTTGGAATTTTTTTTTTCTTAAAGGTCTCAGGCTCTGCAAGATACACTGAGGAATGGGGAAAGCAAGGGTCCTAATGTTTAAAATTTGCTTATGACAACCTTGACTGTTGAGCACCTTATCCCCAAGTGTTTCCATCTGGGATCTGGTTTTTCTCTGTCCCTGTAAATAGACAGGAGAAGAGTGGGATGGAAGGGATGTCAGATGCATGCCTTATTTTGGGGGCAAGCAGCTTGCAGAGTGGGACAAACACACTCCCTACTTGGATGACTTCTTCTAGACTTTGGGGCTTGGCAGAGCTGTTTTGAAAACATTGCACAAAATAAACTACAAAACAGAGAAGGAATGCAGAAAAGTCATGAAGAACAAATTGGTGATTCATAGAGATTATAGCCTAATGGCTACAAGATTTTCCTGGCTCTGATTTGGACTCTTTCAAGAAATCATTTGCAGCAGAGGCTCCCTTGGTGGTTGGACATGAAAGGGGATTTTCAAGAAATAATGAGTTTTTGTTTGGTGTATTTATTTTATTTATTTTAAAGTAAATATCATTTTTAGTCCCTTGCTCCCCTATTAAACAAATAAAATCCCTAAGTAATCCTAGCTCCTGGATGCAGGCAGCAAAAAGAAAACACACAAGTAGAGAGATTATTTCAGAGAGACGGACATTTTTTTTCAGTCATTCATAAGCACCTTAAAAATCACAGAGAGTGTTACAAATGCCAAATGCGTCACTAGAAGGTGCAAAGACACATGTATGTATATATGCCTCCTTCTCTTGGGCTTAGGAAATCTTTCATCAGAAATGCAATGACTGGTTCCCTGAATGAAGATCTCTATTTTATTATGATCTACAAGGTTATAATTGACTCTTCAATAAAAAGAGCTAAGATTCAAATAAAGAAGTAACCATGCCCAGTTTGGATTAATCCTGGCCGGGCACATATGTACCAGCATTATTTTAGGAGTAATACACACTTCAATAATTATTGTAAAAGTGTCAAATGTGCCCAACCTGGCTCTTCCTAATAACGGGATATGCACAGAACCTCATGGTATAATCAATAGGAGAGAGCCTGCCACTTACAGCCCTCTGCTTCAGCCCCACACCAGAATCTCCTACATGGCTGCAATAAGTGCCACATGCAATTCTTAGGGAAAATGAGACTACTGATAACTTTTCAGTTTAATTTTATGAAGTTCTTTCATAAGAGCTTTGCAATGGGTCTGTGGTGAAAATACTGTTATTCTCATTTTACGTAAGGGGAAGCTGAGTTTCTAGAGTATCCTGGCTAACATCTCAGGGGTTAGACTTTGAGTCCAGCCATGTGGCTTCTTAGGAGAGCAGGGTCACTTTCACCAACACCTCCTGCCTTCTGGAAGCTTGATAATGGTGTCAACATTGAGCCAAAGAAGTTTTGTGCGGGCAAAGGAAAGAGAGAAAGGAATTATGATGGGGCCTCTGAGAACAACCAAAGGTGCTTTAAAAAAGAAAAATCTGTCAATAATTGAAGATGAGGAAAGAGAGTAGGTGTCTAAAGTCATGATTATGTGAGTACCATTCTTGTTTGATTCATGGGAAGATATTAAAAGCTATTGTAGACCACCATGAAGTTAGGTGAAACATCTTCAACAGAACACTGGTTTTACAAGAAATTCCATTAAGAAGGAGATTCTAGGGCCAGGGCAGCAGCCTAGTGGATAAAGTCCTCACCTTGCGCACACCAGGATCCCTTATGTGTGTTGGTTCATATCTTGGCGGCCCCACTTCCCACCCAGTTCCCTGCTTGTGCCAGTCAAGGACGGCCCAAAGCCTTGACACCCTGCATCTGCGTGGGAGACCTGGACAAAGCTCTTGGCTCCTGCCTTTGGATTGGCTCAACTCTGGCCGTTGCAGCCACTTGGGGGAGTGAATCAGCGGATGGGAAGATCTTCCTCTCTGTCTCTCCTCCTCTCTGCATATTTGACTTTCCAATAAAAAAATGAATCTTAAAAAAAATAATGAAAATAGACATTTAAAAAATAAAAAAGGGATTCTGGAATCAAATAAATTTGGAAAATATGGCAAATTCTATAAAATTTGTATTTTATAGGCTCTGAGAAATCTTGCTGCAAACAAATCTAATTTAAAATTTTAAGTCTGAAACATCCAAAATGTATTTGACTATGAAAGTTTCTCTCTTATTTTTTCCATAAAATAAGCATGAACAGCTGTCTGAATGCTCTTTTGGGATTGCTGGCTTAGGGCATAGATTTGGAGTTGGAAATATGTCAATTGAATTGTTGGATGTTATGGATAATACTATAATTATATGCAAATAAAAAGTTTAATATTTTTAATTTGGGGCCAAGAATCTATTATTTCTTTCCCATACTTAAAACTAGAGAAATACGCCTTTGGCCTAAAGGCTAAGTATCTGCCTGAGCAGGCATTTGGGGATCAAGACAGATCTTTCTGTCTCAAATAAAATAAACAAGAACTTTAAGAACTTGGGAATTCTGCTGATATATATCCATACATGTATGTTTTTTTTTTCTGTTGTATCTTTCCTCATTCTAATGAGAGGGACAGGGATAGTGGAGGGAGAACGAGATAGGCAACAAAACATTTCTCATTGTAAAGTGTGTTGATTCTCTATTGTTAGTGACACAAAGCAATAGTGTGTCATGAGAACCAGACAGCATCTCATCTATCCTCTGGAATCTGGGTACCAGGTCTGCCTGCAGCCTTCACTCCTTGCAGGTGTCTGGAGTGAAGATCTAGCTTTTTCTTTCTGCCTGTTCCCATCTGCCTCTCTGTCAGAAGTTGTTGGCTCTCACTAATGTCTTCCAGTCTGGGTGGTAGGCGGGTAGATACAGGGATGGGTGTGTTGTATGTAGTTCAGCTGTTTAGGTTGGGGCTCCCAGACAGGGAGAGGGCCCATGGGAAGAAGTCTTCTTTCTCCTTTTATTATTTTAAAACTTAGCCTTCAAGCAGTGAGGGAGCTCATTTCAATAGCTTGTGCTTAGTTGTTTCTCAGGTTTGACTGATCTCTCAGTAGCATGAATATTGTCATTATTACTCAACCAGACCTGACCTTGACCTGGCCCAAGTTTGACGTGGAGAAATGACAGTGAAGGAATTTTATTTGTGATGACAGTGGTTCATATTTATTTATTTGAGAAGGAGAGTGAGTGAGTGAGCACTAGAGCTCTACCATCTGCTAGTGGACTCCCCAAATGCCCATAGTAGCTCTGGGTATTCAATCCAAGTGTTCCACATGGGTGGCAGGGACCCAAGCACTTGGGCCATCTTCACTGGAACCACGTTAGTGGGAGGCTAGAATCCAGGATAGGAACCCAAGTACTCTAATGTGGGACTTGGCATCTTAACTGGTGTCTTTACTGTTAGGCCACATGCTACCCCAGGAGTATAGCTTTTTTGGAAATGAATTTGCATTAAGATATGGTTCATCACTCTCTCAATGTCTCCAGGGGTTTGTTGATGAATATTTAGCAGACAGCTCTCCAAAAATTAATGAAGTGTGCATAGATATACATATACACACACACGTTAATTGTCAGGTTTACTGAGTAAAATATTTATATAATATAATTTTATAGACAGCAAAACTAAAGTGCATAGTATTCTTTATTATAAATTTCTTACAACAAATTTATTTTCATGAGGTTAGTTTGCAGTTATTGTTGTTATTATTATTTTAACTAAACTCTTGAATTAGTAATCAATTTCTGGTCACAAGTGATAAATGAATGCAGTTCTAACATGACTCTGTTGATGTTTTTGTTTATGTTACAAATAAGTGAAACAATGAAGACATACATCTAGGGTTGCCAAACTTAGCAAATAAAATCAGAGCAAGCCAAGTTGACTTTGAGTTGCAGATTAAGCAACTAAATTTCTAGCATACATGTGTTCCCAATTTTGTGATATATTGCCACTAAAAAAAAATTCTTTGTTTACAGTAGCTCCCCCGTTATGCACAGGAGATACATAGCAAGATCCTCAGTGAGTGTCCACAACCACAGATTGTACTGAATCCTATGCATATTGTATTTTTTTCCTTTTAGATGCCCCTGCTAAGCTAGGCACAGTAAAAAACAGTAGTACAATAGAATAATTATAACAATGTACTGTGGCAAAAGGTAGTAAATGTGACCTCTCAAACCATGTACTGATCACTTTTGTTTGTTTGTTTGTGATGATATAAGGTGATCAAGTCTACATGATATGTCAAATGAGGTGAGCAGTATAGGCCTTGTGAGATATCTTGGCCTACTGGGTAAGGGTGTCATGAACATATTCCCTGGTATACCCAGAGAGTTTATATAGTAACTGAGATGCCCACCATGACTAGCAAGTCAGCAGCATAGAGTGTAGACAAACTGAACACAAACATGATGCAAACCTTGGTGGGTTGGAGCAGGAGGCCATGTGATTTCCTACACTGCTCTGAAAGGTGAGCAATTTAAATCTAATAGTTTATTTCTTGAATTTTCAGTGAATAATTTCAGATTGTGTTGGACCATAAATACCTGAAACTAAAGAATGTGACATTGTGGAGAAGAAGGGACTCTTTCAAACTAATTCAAACTCAGCTAGGCATCTTCTGTCTCCTACTGAAGAACATTGTTATGTCCTTCACTGGTGTCACTTCTGTAGAGATTCCTGTAATCATTTTTGAAGACCACTAGGTCATTCTCTCAATATCATTATGTAGCTAAGAATGGAACAACCATACATGTAAGATAATTTTAGTTGATGATGTTTTATCCGTCACACTCTGAAGCCTAGAAAAAAATAGAATTATAAATCAAGCTCTGATGCAGAATTTTTCAGTTTCCAAATTATATGTAGTCCAACCATGGTGTACTCCAGTCTGGCATCCCTGAACATGGAACTGAGATTAGTTGTGCAGATAATGTAGTGTTATCTAGCACTTCAGCCTACAGATGCAACAGACAAAAGCTTCAAGAACTAATGAGAACATCTTTATAAAATAATAAGGAAGTGACATCTGTTGAGTATCAGTTTACCCTTGTTTTTATTGAAATGTATTTAGGGGTAATTTAATATTCACTTGGTTTGTCCACAAAACTTTTGACAATTCACTCTTGTGAGCTGCTCATAGTCACTTTGATACATTATAAAAGTTGTCCCATTTAGTCTCACACTTGGCCTGTTATATTCGCTTACAAAACCTTAGCTGCTTTTGGTGTTTGAATTAACAGCTTTTGCAAAGTTGTTGAGTTCATTTAAAAGGAAAAAATGCAACAGACCTTCTCCATGGAGCTTTACATGACTCGAGGGAGGAATGGACATTTATTGGTCATCTTCTGTATTTGAGACACTACACTATACTAAAGTTTTAAGACTATAACCCTTAAATGTTCCATGCTATATAAAATCCAAAAAATGTAGGGGAGCCATGCATACACATAAAAAGATCACTGATCTTGTAATGCAGAAGGTTAGCAGATGAAATCAAGCTTCCTATTATGACAGCAACATTACTGATTATTTATATCCATAGTTAAGTATGAGAAGGGATTACTGTAAATGATTGTTTCCTCCAGGCAGTAGTACGGAGGTGTGATACATTTTCTTCTGTCTTGTTCTTTGATGCTGTAAAGGTTTTCTGGAAGATGAGTGCTATGTCTATGATACACACACATGTCAAATACATCCTAGGGGCATTCCTCTGGGCTGGCACAGGTTTTGTGGAGAATGGGGAACAAGAGGTAGGCCTTGAAAATGGAAAGGATTTAGATAAGTAGGGAAAGCATTCCAGGCTGGGCCAACTGCATAAGTAAAGGGTTACAGCTAGGTACATTGAAGGAACCATAAATAACATGGTCTGGCTAGAGAACATTCGGATTTATGCATAGATATGAAAGTCATTTAAAGTCTGGTTCCACAAAGTCCACTATTGGCATGGAATCAAATTCAAGGAACTAATAGTTGGAAAAATGGAAACTCATTTAAGTCTACACCTTCTTAAGAAAATACAAAAGCCAGAAGACTTTTACCCCTCTTCAACAGATTAAATATTCTCTCCCTTTGGTCTCCTCGTTTCTGTTGCAATGGCCTGGTTATTAAGTTAGAGCCTGAGTATTTCCCAAAGGCTGATGTGTCAAAGATTTGGTCCCCAGAGTTTAATTTTAGTAGTGCTGAGAGTACAGAAGCTTAACCCAGCTATGGTGTCTTTTTTTTATTATTATTCATTAATTACCCAGCTATGGTGTCTTAAGGATCAGCCTTTGGGAGGGGTTTGAGTTAGGTTGTGTCATAAGGGTGGAGTCACTCATCATAGAACCAAGTGGCTGTTTAAGGAGACATAGGTGAACACTAAGACACGTGTGCTCCTTCTCCATGTGGTGCTCTGGACCCCTGTAGGACTCTCCCAGAAAGAACACAGTCAACACATGCTGAACCAATAGGGCTCTCTGATTTTGAACTATGGTCCTCTTTTCTGTTATAAATAACTTACTTCAGGTATTTTGTTGTAGTAGCCAAAATGCTGACCGGTACATCTAATGACTTATTCTCTATCCTTTTTCAGTACATCTTGTCTTCAGTGATTACCTTTTCCTTCTCAGTATGTCTCAAAAAGTGAAGGAAAAGACAGGGTAGACACTGGAATTATCTTCTGTGGTTGGGAGCAGGGTATAGGCTGTGCTTTAATACAAAGCCATATTTTATTTTTGTTTGGGTTCTTTGTACTTCCTCCCTTATCAACCCTGTAATAATAAATTTTACACATTTCTTGATTTATTTTATGTTGTCCCTTGCTTTAGAACTTTATACTTACTATTTCCTCTGCATGCATTATTTATTTCTTCAGTCTTTTATCCACCTAATCCCTACAAATCCTGGAAATTTCATTTTAGAAGGGATTTTGCTTAGTTTTCCTTGATTCCCAAACTCTTCTCTCTGAATCCTAATATTGAACATTTCATCATACCATATGTTATAATTGCTTAATGTATCTGTCTTGCTTTTACTGGATTGTGAAGAATCTAAAGATAAACCCCAGTTCTAAATTTTTATGGATGTATATATGTGCATGTGTTTATATATTTATGTATGTTTTTATACATGTGCTTCAGAAAGTCTATGGAAATGGAATGAAAAGCTAGATTTATTTTCATGCAAAAAATTTCATACATAGTTTTTCGTAAGGTGTAGTGTCCGTGAACTTCCTGAAGATTGCTTATACATACACGTATACTCATGTGCTTGTATATGTGTTCATTTTATGTATGTTTATATGTAGCAATTTATTTTTATATGTATACACAATGTGTATTCTTTTAAAGGTGTATTTTTTTATTTAAAAGGCAGAGTTACATGGAGAGAAGGAGAGACAGAAAGAGAGAGATCTTCTGTCTGATGGTTCACTCTCCAAGTGTCCGTAACAGTGGAAGCTGGGCCCATCTAAAGCCAGGAGCCAGGAGCTACTTCCCTGACTTGTATGTGTGGATGCAGGGTCCTGAGCCCTTGGGCCATCCTCTGCTGCTTTCACAGGCACATTATCAGGGAGCTGAATCAGAAGTGGAGCATTTTGGACTCAAACTGGCGCCCATTTGGAGTACCGGTACCATAGGCAGAGGCTTAACCTGATATGCTATCCCTGGTATTATTGCCCATAATGTTTATTCCTTGTATTTATATACATATATGATTATGTGTCTAGTGCTCCTTTAATATGTTTGGTTGAACAAATTCATGTATTGGTACCTTTCATGAAAAAAATCATATATTAAGCAGTTTGTAAATGTATCTCTCTTCATGTGCTATGGAGTAAGAACTACCTTCGTTCTCCAGAAGAAAACCAACGACTCACAAAAAGTCTGTGATTACCCAAACTCACGTCATTGACCCAGAAATGACAGCATCAGAATTTGAGCCAGGGAGAGGTGGCTGACCTGCGTTGGTGTGGAAGCTGAGGAAATCCATTATGAAGCCTGCCTGTACAGAGTAAAGGGCGATGTGTGTCTCCTGAGAGGAAGGTGGAGACTCGAGCTGTCAGCCAAGTCCTTGGTTGGCCGTTAGGGGAGATGCTTCTGGCAGCCAGCTGCTCCAAATCTGCTGACATGCAGGGATGCCAAACCCACGCCTGTTGTCTGCAGTTGAGGACTCTTGTTTACCGATTCCTTTGCTCCTTTCTTTTGGGACATTTGAGTACAGACAGTGTTTCTCTTCAGTAATGATCTGTCTTCCTTGAGGAATCCCTTTTCCTGGGCCAAGTGGGTGCAGCATTGAGGGTAGAGGCTTTTATACAGAGTTATCCAGTGCATTCTTGCTTGGCCTTCATTCCTCACTGATGTCGAAAACTGCTTACCAAGGACACGATAGCCGTCAGGGCACCACAGATGAACATGTGCAGTACGCCTGCTGAGGACAAGCACGTGGTTTTTTTGTGCTTTTCTTTCAATAATGAAGTATGATAACAAGGAATTTTCCCACTGCTGCTGTAATAGACGACCATAGCAAAGTGGGTGAAAATAGCACGTTTATCTTCAGGCCAGAAGCCCAATGCACAGCTCACTAGTCTCACACTGAGGGGTCAACAGAGGTGTGCTCCTTTCTGGAGGTCTGAGAGACAATTTGTTTACACTTTTTACCGAAGGTTAGAAGCAGCCTCTGTTGTTTGTCTTGTGGCCTCCTCTTCGGTCATCATAGTCACCCACACGGGGTCAATATTTTTCTTATATCCTGCTCTGGGAGCCATGCTTTCAGGCTGGAGTTAGCAAAGGTCCTCAGATCTTTTGTTGTTATTGCTTTTCTATTTTTATAAAGCTGTATTCCTTCATTTTGTTTATTCAAAAAGTGGAGTGACAATGGGAAGGAAAAACAGAGAGAGAGAGAGATCTATTTTAAAAATAAAGATTTATTTCCTTGAAAGAGTTACAAAGAAAAACAGGAGGGAGAAAGAAAGAATCAGAGAAAGATTGAGGGAGAGAGTGAAATCTTCCATGTGCTGGTTCATTCCCAAAATGATCACAATGGCCAGGGTTGGGAGGACTCCATCTGGAGTCCTAGCACTCCATCTGGGTCTCTCACCTTGATTTGAAAGTCCAAGGAATTGGGCCATATATAGCTGCTTTCCCAGGTGCATTAGCAGGAAGTTGGGTCAGAAGTGGAGCAAGTACAGTACATCAGATGTTTATACAATCTTAACACTTGTCATACTTTCAGTTCTTAGAACGCTATGGTATTATTAGCTGTACTACTCAAGGCTTGGATTGTTGCGTTGTGACCTAAATCAGTTTCTTTCTGGCTTTAAGAATCTGTGATGCTATCGGTGACCTGTTGTAGACTGCTCAGGGTGCCTTTCTCCTGACACCTTTGTCTGGGGATCATAGTATCAGAATTCTAGCTTCCACTAAAAAAGTTTTGCAGGTTATCTTTTGTGAGAGGTGAGGAATGTCCCGTGGGCCAGCATTTTCAGTGGCTTAGGGGTCAGTGGGGGAATGGAGACTATTTCCAGAAGCTTATCTCCTGGATATTCTGTGATGGAGGAGGCCCAAGTGAGCAGAGAAGTGTACTGTATGTGCCACAAAAGAGGGACAGACTTCTCCCACACATGCTTTGCTTTGACCCCACTCATGTGTCAGATATCTGGCATGTACCAGGTACCTGGATGCTAGAGATTATTCTCCTGTTAAGGTGTTTCTAATTTAGCCGACCAGAAAGCTAGACATATAAACCATAAAATGCATTGTAGTATGTCAAATGCTATATGTAAGAGAGGAGGCCAAGGACTGAAATTGTACAATTGGTCCTCCCTCTCTTCTAATCCACAGATTCAACCAACTATACATAGAAAATATTGGTGTGTGTGTGTGTGTGTGTGTGGAGTGGGGAGAGGATAGTCTCTGCAATGATCAATACAAACTTTAGTCCTTGTCATTATTCTCTGAACAATACAGCCAAACAACACTTTAAACAACATTTACATTGTATCAGGTGTTATAAGTCATCTAGAGCTAATTTAAAGTATACATGAGGACATGCAAGGTACTGTGACATATATGGGATGCTGTTGGATATATGGGACTTGAACACCACATATTTTGATATTTGCTGGAGTCCTGGAACCAGTTCTCTCCACAGATACCAATGATTTACCAGATAGACAAGGAGTATTTAAACTAGTCTGGAAAGATTGGGGGCTTCCTGAGAGAGGTAATGCTTGGGCCAAATTTGGAAGAATGAGTAGTTATCTGAGAAAGCAGAGGAAGGAAGAAGGGTGGTTGAATTATGACTATTCTATTTCTCTGTGTGTACATTCATGGCAATAAAATGAGTGTAGCTCTTGATCTTGTAACTCCACTTTGAGGGATTTATCCTAAGGAAGTTTCCAGACATGCACATAAAGATTTATGGACACGGATGCTCATTGCTGCAGGATTTATAATAATAAAAAAATTAGAAACAGCCTAAACGCTTATACTGAATTAAATTAAGTGAATCCATATGATGGAATATAATGTAGCCCTTAAAAGCCAACTTTAATGAGGAGAAAGTGTTCCAGCTGAATTAAGTGGGAAAAAGTAGTTTAAAATATGACCCCAATATGGTTAAAATTGGATATAAAGTGGGACAAAATGAATATTATGTATATAATAGCTAAGTATGGCCAAAAAAAACCCTGGTGTGAAATATATCAGAATGGTCAGAAGATAGTGCAACTGTTGATTTTTAAAATACCGTATGTATTCTTCCAAGCATTTATACAAATGCATTCATTTGAGCCTATTTTTAATTTTAATTCCCACAAAGTGCAGGGAGTTCTTTATGTCACTGGCCTATCCTTGAGCACCTGTAGAACTCTGCCTCTCCTTGCTTTGATGCCTGTGTCCCACACTCTTGGGCCTCTGCACAAGTCCACAGAAGACCCTATAACAAAATTTCAAGAGAGCAATTTACCTCCAATTTCGTTTGTGTTTATATATCCTTATATACCTCTTTGTTGTCGCTTTTCCGAAAAGGATCCTAGTCTGCCCAACAACTTCTACTGAGCAAAGCCTGCTTGTAGGGAACACAAGAAGTACCTTTATTTAGCACTAATGTGTGCCAACATTGTAGGAGAACTTTACATGGATTAATTTAGTTAATCCATGCAACACTTTATGAGGTCAATATTTAACTAATAGTGAAACCAAGGAAGTTAAGTGAGCATACCCATGTTTACCTAGTTAGCAAATGCTAGAACCTGGAATCGATTTAGGCAATCTCTGTATATTCTATAAATTTCCAAAGAGTTGCTGAGAGACCAGCATCATGGTGCAGTGAATTAAGCCACCAGTTGTGACTTTGGCATTTCTTAGCATACTGCCAGTTTGAATTGTAGCTACTGCACTTCCTTCATGCTCCCTCCTAATGCAGCTGTGAAAACAGTAGATAATGATGCAAGTACTAGGGCCCTTCCTACCCATGTGGGAGACCAGGATGGAGTTCTTGGTTCCTGGCTTTAGCCTGAGCTAGTCCCAGTTGTTTTAAACATTTCAGGTAGGAATGAACAGATGGAATGTTACTCTCTTGTTTCCTCTGTCTCTCCTTTATTTGTGTCACTCTCTCTTTCAACTAAGTAAATGGTTCTGGGAGGGAGGGAAGGAGGAAGGGAGAGAGGAGGGGGAGAGAGAGAGAGAGAGAGAGAGAGAGAGAGAGAGAGAGAGAGAGAGAGAGAGAGAGAGAAAGAGAGATGCCAGAGGTACAGAGGCCTAAGTACAAGCAAAACTTTCCAAGGAAGGTGTGCATTTTGGTAGAAGACCAAATTCTCAACTAACTGAAGTTAGTGCAATGGGAATGGGGTGGGTACATGTTTGATGGGCCTCTTCCCAATAAGATTCCCAGACTGCTCAATGAACCTGTTGACATGTGGTTCTTTATGTTTCTATTTCTCTGAACTTTACTTCTGGGCAGCAAGCCCTGAGAGTAATGAAGAATTCAGCTTGTGCCTGGAGCTGAGAGAAGAGTATGCCTGAAGAAAGGGCACAGAGAATGTTGTAGATGATTCTGCTGTTTCATGAACCTCCTTGTTCCTGTTTTCCTCACTAGTAAAGAAGGAAAAACCCAGTTTGTAAATAGTTACATTTTTAAAAGACCCTACCTCATAAATGGGCTTGGCTAAAGAGTTTATTATGTTGAGAACTCTGGATAAACAGGTTCCCATGTGAACTATTTAGACAGTTTCTGGTATCTGGTTAGCATGGGCTGCAAAGGCAGGGAACGGGGCCTGTGATTGAAGTTCACTGATCATCATGCTTAAGTTTAGTTCCAGGAAGCTCTACTGCATTGGCATTCACCATCTTGGCCAATGCCAAAGGTGATCTTTCACATTTGTGCCAGCATGTTCTGTTGGCCCAGAATTCATGGAAATTCTTAAGTCTGCCTGAAAAGGAAGTCAGCTCTTAGAGGGTCAGACTTTTGGCCAGATTTCTTTTAAGCATTTGTGTATATAGGCCAAAACTGATATAATAGTTGTAGTCATATTAGTAATACTCTGTTCACTTTCACATACATTCACCCAATGCAGAGAAAGTGTTGCAAAGACTACCTTGCAGTTCTTGGCCTACTTACTGCCTTTTTCATGGGGAGTTAGCATGTTGTCACTCATCAGTACTTCCTCTTCACAGTATCCTTGCACCCCACATCTTAAGGATGAGTGCAAGGGCATTCTAAAAACATCATGCAAAAATGGAATTAAAAGATAAGTTTATTTTTGGTACAAAATATTTTTAAATCCATGCATAATTGTTTTTTTTCATAATACCCTCTTCTCAAGAACTTTTCAAAGATATCCACAGTGTACATGCATTTTTGACATTTTATGCAAACTTGTTGAAGTACCCTTGTCTTATCCTGAGGGTTCCTCCACTAAACAACTGGTCCCAGGAAAGGGAAGCAGAAAGTGAAGGGCACAAAATCCAATCTATCCATTTCCAAATGAAGAGGTGGAAGGAAGATTCCAGGGGATACTTGCAGGTCTATTTTTTACCTGAAGACTAAAAAGAAAGCAGTTCAGTTGAGCAGAAGAGAGGGGACTCAACAGTGAGATGTTGATGAGCCAGGAACGTTAAGCAACAGAAACCCTTTGTCAAGTACAGCCACATGGCCCTAAGATAATACCCACTCATCTCCGTTTCTGCCAACCCATGGGGTTGAGTATGACTAGTGGTTCACCCAAAATCTAATAATGATTGGGATTAAGACTTGGCCAAGCCCCTATGGAACTGTCCTATACCCTATACTCATCATTTAAGAGGTTCCCAGAATTCTCTTACAATCTTGTAAAGGGACCCTGTGCTTCTCAAGACTAGAACTAGTGTAGTAAGGAAGGCAATTTCATTCTAAGACGGGACTTGACAGATTCAATCCAGAATTCTCACTGAATCTGGGTCAGAGATGGGAGCCACAATTGCAGCTTTTTACATGTTTTAGTCATCTATTATCCTTCCTCATTCAGTGCACAAAATAGCTAGAAAGAACCCCACAGAGTGTAAGAAACTCAGATCAAATTCTGGCTTATAGTTGTCCAAGCTATGTTTTGGATAAATCCTTCCAGTGTCTTCTCTGGGTGTCAAATGTTTCAAGTAAAAATATTAAGCCAAGTAATTTCCATCAAAGCTTGATTTAAATTACCTGATATTCAACTTCCTAGCTCATGACCTTGGCCCAGTTTTCCCTCATCGTTTTTTATCCTTCCTCCTCATCTAAACTTTTAGAATTTAAATGGGTTCCTTAGTGCCTAAAGTCAAACATACATAAAGCAATCATGTTAGCTCTAAGCAGGCACAGCATTTTACCCAAAGGCTAAGTCACTGCATGGGACACCTACATCCTACACTGGAGTCCCTGGCTGTAAGTTCTGAATCTACGTTCTTGCAATGTGTACCTCAGGAGTCAATAGATAATCACTAAAGCTCTTGGGTCTCGGGCATCAGGTGAATACCAGATTGCCTTCCATGATCAGGGCATGATCAGGGCTGTTGTGAGTGTGTAGAGACTGAAACAGTGGATGGAAAATCTCTTCCTGTTTCTTTTTAATAAATAAAATTTAAAAGTATGTGTGGATAAAAATGATCAAAAATTTCATCCTTGAGGACCAGCTATTGTTAATGATTTGATGTATTTTCCTTCCATTCCCAAATGATTACATTTAAGACTAATTCAATCAACAGCTATTTATTGCTATTGATTCCATATCTATCATGTACTGACCACTGTTCTGGACACTAAACCTGATTGTTAAACTGAATAAGGTAAAGTAGGTAATAATTCTGCATTCCACTTTTCTCACTTGTATTTTTGAGTCTATTTTACAAATCTGTGGTCTTAAGTGACTAGATATTCCAGATAATATTCAAGATTATTCCATTTCATGGTCATATCATGATATAATTTTTGTTGGACATTTGTTTTACTTCATCTGAATATTTGCATCATAGAGAAGAACTTTGAAAATTTTTATTACAGAAATTTTAAGACCACATTCATGCATCTCAGTGGGCCGTCTATTCCAACCAGGCGTAAACTCAGCCACTTCTCACACAGCTGCCCTTCGTGTTCATGTAGCTTGCCGTCTATGACCTTCAAATCTTCACTTGGGCTTCACCTTTGGAATGAGAGCTCTCTCTCTGTCTGTCTCTCTGGCATCAATATCTACATCCCTGCTGTGTTTTTCAACATTAGCCCTTGTATCACAATGTATGTTTGAGTTTTACAAATTTTATTTGTGATTTGTGCATGCATACATCAGCAAAGATATTTCTGTGTTCAGTTCCCTTCATTCCTATATCTCAAGTGCCTAAATGTAGTTGCTGCATGTATAAATAACATTAACCACAAACCATTCCCACTGTCGATAGGATAGGTGCTATTGGAGGTACAAGGAGAAGACCTGAAAGATTCGTGGGAGGCTCTGTATAGCCATACTCAGTTAAAAGGAGTGAAATATCTTCTCCTTTTAAGTGTATGAAGATGTTTCAAAAAGTTGTTTGCTTAAAAATGTTAATTCCACGCATATAATGGATCTTCAATAAGTTCGTAAAATGTATACTATGGAAAAACCGCAAGTGAATTTCAACAACCTTATCTTTTAGTTGCATGTTGCACAGATTTTTCAAAGTGCCTTCAATCTCAAGTTTGTCCTGGAATGGAGAATGAATGCAGGCCATTTTCTGATACTTTGTCTTGGGGAGCTCGGATCTAAATTTTCTGTATCAGTGTTGAAGCCTCTCTGTGTTCAGAAAGCTTGACCTTGAAACTGTCCACAATGGCTGATCCAGTTTGATATTTGTGACTATAAGTGACTCCTAAGAATGGAATGGCCCTGGGTATACACAAAGGCCTGGGCTCAAGATGTCAAATGTTTGCAGGAAGTGTTCAATATTAGTCAAGAAGAGGCCTTTGTGTTTTTCTCCGACAAGTCCCTGGGAAGAGTGCCAGATGTCTGTTGCCCAGGTGAAAAGATAACTCACGCTCCCTGGGCTTGAATTGGCAGCCTTGGAGGACCCTCTGTTCCTTGAGCTTAGGACGGCAGACAGATCGATGAGATCCATTTTCAATCTCTAAACCTTGTTAAGCTATAGTACAGCCTAACCTCACAAAAGAGATCTGAGTGAAATGGCCTAGACACAACAAGGGCAGGGAGAGGAGCTAGTAGCTACGATGTGTCTACAAGTACCAAGATGTGACTTACTTATTCTTTTGGTTGTGCTATGACTCAAATTAAATAATGAACACATAGGGTTAATACAATAAATAGCATAAAAGGGTTGGAGATGAAAGACACCCTTCCATGGCCGTAAACCAACTCTCTGATCGTCTTGTTTAATCCAATGCAAAGGAGATCAATGTTATCATTCCTTACAAAGATGGGTATGTGTATTCACCAAATAGCTGTGTGCTATTCCCACTATCCTGCTTTCCTAACTTGCTTTTTTGCTTAATATATCTTTACAGATGCCCTGTAGCCAGAGTCTATTCAATAGATATAGAACTGTAAATGCTTTACCATCATCTGTTGTTTGAACTAACATTCACAGAACCAAACTCCTCTGTTAGGAAGTTTACTTGTTTGTGATCTCTATTATAAAAATGTTGTAGCAAGTATGCTTACATTCTCATTTTTAATAATCTTTTCACATGACCACTAAAAATTACTCATTTGTATGTAGAATTAAAGAAATATGGAAAATCACAGATCAATAACACTCATCTCCATTTAGCCATCGTTAATATTTTACTGTTTTCCTTTTTTATTTCTACCTTATTTTATATTAACAGTACAGTATAATTCATAATCTTTTACTTCATTTTTGCTTACTGTGAGCTTTTCCCCATGCCATTAAGTACTCCTTCTCAAGCAGCATTCTAAAGCATTAGTAGTTGCGATGCCCACATTCCACACTGAAGTGCTTGCGTTTGATATTGGCTCTGACACCTAGATTCCTGCTAATGTGTATTCTAGGAGGCAGTAGGTGATGACTTAGGTATTGTATTCCTGACACTCACGTGGAAGACCTAGATTGAATTCCTATTTCCTGACTTAAGCTTGAGTCCTGCCCCAGTTACTGTGGACTTTTGGGATATAAACCAATGCATAGGAGCTTTCTGGGTCATCTATTTTAGTCTCTGCCTCCCAAATAAATAAATAAAACACTAGAGAATGAGCTCAAATGGCCATACTCTTCAAATGTCCTGCAGGTGGACATTTTGATTGCTTCTGAGTTTTTTTTTCTTTTCTTTTCCTTTCTTTTCTTTCATTTCCTTTCCTGGAATTTGGGGCTTGTCTCCATGAGTTTTATTCAGAAGCCAGCCTAGTGCTGTAAAATATCCCTTGTAAAGGAGAAATTACCTCCCATCCATTCCTCCATTCTAAATAGTTCTCACTGTGTTCCAGTCAGGAGAGAATCATGAAAACCAGCACTCGATCAGTCATTCCACCTACCCTGGTTGCTATAGAAACCATCTCTGGTGATGCAGCCCTAAGCCAGTCATGCCGTGGTATTTCCTTGGCTGTAGGAGTTGATTCAAGAATGGGTGTGTGACTCAGTGTGGGTCTATGAAAGGTGATGAGAAGTTCGCCAGTTATATCTGTAAAAGAATATTCTTTCCTGATGGAGCTATCCTGAGCGAGCACTTGTAGCCTCCAGATACTGCTATGTCTGGACATGGGGCACTGAGACTGATGTGGCTATCCCAGGACCACCCACAAGGGGAAGCCATCAAGTAGGAGACAGGAGCCAGTGCTGTAGCTTCCCAACTCTGCTCAGGCCTATCTTCTGTCCTTAGGTGCGTTACGTGAATGAACTTTCAATTACCTGTAGCCTAACAGGTGCTAACATTTTTAAAATGGTTTTAAAGGATGATCATTAAGACCTAGCTTTCCCTGACTACCACATCTTTTCCCTACTTAGCTTCCAAGCCAAGGAGGTCATAGCAAAAGCGAATCCTCCCCCGACCACCGCTTACTCCTCGGCATCTCCCAGTCCCCAGCCTCCTCCTTGCTCATTTTGTTCCATTCTCTTGGAGCAGCCAGTCTATCCCAGCTTCTTGTACTGAAGAACAGGCTGGATCTGATGAGTAACAGTTTATAGTAATCATGATTTTGACCCTGCCCATACATGGGTGCTAAGGTTTATACACAATACAGCCCATCCATGAGAAACCAGGTACACATACCCTAGTCTTTTCTTGGAAAATCACTCTGAAGACTTCTTGGTTTTCAAGACAATGCCCAAGCCATGAGCATTTCTAAGGTAGAATGCAGAGGCTTGAGCAAGAGCTTTTGCTCCTAGGATTCAGAGTGAGAACAAGGGCTGGCATGTTCTCAAATGAAGAGACAGACAGGACTCCTGTGTCTTTTTTCAAGATGCGTTGAGCTTTATCTTGCTTTTCTCCTCTCACAGCTGTGTTCAGGAGGCAAATTTAAGCAAAAGGAACCATTTAGGTTCACTTGTCTCTTGGCTTCCAGGTCGATTTTGGCCAATAGGAGGTAGTATCAAGACATGAGAAGGAGAGATAGATCTGGCTGTTAACTCTCCCATTCTGGCTCATAACTCCTGCCATGTGCCCTTCACCTACAGCTGCCCTCTCTCACTGAGCCTGAGGCCTCTTTTCCTCTTTTGTGCTCATTCAGACCCAGGGTGGTAACAGATCGCCAGTATTTTTCATCCCTGGGCAGTCCATCAGCTCTATGCATTCCCCCTCCTAAACCCCTGTCTATGCCTCTATAAACAGAACCATTCAACTCCTTCATTTAAAACCTCTGAACGTGCATCTGTTTCCTGCCCAAGCCCCAACCCTTCTAAAAGTTGACATTTGTTATGTTCTTACATTGTACTAGGTTTGTTGCTATATTATCTGTTATTTAATGTAAACTTTATACGGTTGTATTCCTATTTTACAGATGTAGAGTAACCTTCCTTTAAAAAAGTGACCTGACTATACTGGTAGCAAATGGTAAAGTTGGTATGAAGCCAACTTTTTTAGATTTTAGAAGACATATCCTGAGGTCTGAAACATATATATAAAATCGAGAACCTAGCACTTTCCACGATGGAAGTTGGGTCATACATATATACACACATATACATATGGATATGCATATTCATTCATGCATATATCCAAAACATATATATCCATATACGTGTGTGTGCACATAATTATGAGGTACCATTGGCTTGTCCATACATGTATATAATTTGTAATGGCTAGCTCAAGCAATTTCATCACCTTGTACATTGATCATTTCTTTGTACTAAAGACACTCAAATTCCTCCCTAATCACTATTTTGAAAGCTATAATTAGTTATTGCCAACCACAGTTCTCTGTGATACAGAACATTGGAAACAAATGATCTACTTGATCTTTCAACCTGCCAATCTCCATTAACACCAACAACAGGCATCTTTCAGACAAAACCTGGTTAACAGATGAGTTTTATTTGATGTCTTCCAGATTTTAAAATTGGAATTTCACATAAATCTAAATTTCTGACTTATACTGACACACTGGAAAGTCTGGACTCAATGAAATTACACTCTTACATGGAAGGAGTTGTTGGCAACCAAACATCAGTTTACTCTTTGGATGAGGAATGAGATCTATAGTTCCCACAGTTCCTACTACTCCCTATTGTGTTGCCACAGGATCAGACTGCTCATGGTTATTAGCTGCCCAGCTCCCAGGTATCTTGGATTTGAGAATCCTATTCTTGATTCTCAATGTTGTGCTATATGTCAGGTAGGTAAGAATGTTTCAGTAGTATTTAAGCTTCACAAGACCAAGAACTAATATCTGTTTTATTTTGTCAACAGAATCTCAAGGACTGAAAGCAGTATCTGGATGGTTGTTAGACCCGCAGTAAATATTTGTGAATATATGAGTAATAGTTTTGAGTGATGCTGGTGTTTTGAGACTGATGACTAGCTGAAAACAGGTGGGCTTCAATCCAGTAGGGGGTTTTGAGAAGCAACACAGCCAGGAGAAGTTCTCTGATGGGGCAATCTTTTCAGGTCCATCTTGTACTGAATCTTTTTTCTTGTCTGACTTAATACTTTAAGGATCTAGCACTTTCCCTCATGGAGCTTGGGTTTAGGATGGATAAGCTGGTATATTACAAATCCAACTTTTCTCCCCATACATGTCTTGGCCACTGGACCATTCTGTCCTGTCACCCTGAAACCCCACAGTAGAAGGTCTCACAGGATGAGTCTCCTTGAAGATGAGGATGCGGTTTCTGGAACACAATCTTCCTCATTTTTATCTCAAGGATTCCTTCTTCATATTCTCCTTGAAGATATTCTACCATCTGCTCAACCTGCTTGTGATCCAGGGGTTTGGATTCTGTGGGTAGGTTTATCGTAAAGAAAAGACTTTCAGACTTTGATAAATAAAGGGAATTAGAAACATCTGGGCTTGAAAATAACTGGACTACTGTATGGGGTGGGATGGGGGACGCAGACAGGTTGGACTCAGAAACAACAAAAGAGATTCTTGCAAACTTTCCCTTCTTCTGGTTGAATCCTGAAGTTCTTGGGGCTCATTTCCCCTGAGCTGCACATAGAAGAATGATGTTGGAGCCTGCCAGGGCTACAGCAATCCTCCAGTGAGCAGGTGCTCTGTGCTGGGCTCAGAGCCAGTTGCATATCTGATGTCTCTTTTTCATCTCAACTTATTTGTAAACACAGGATTGGAGGCTCAGAGAGATTCCCTGACTTCCCCGAAGTCACAAGCCAGTAAGAAGGTGCCACAGAATTTGAAGCCACAACACCAAAATCCTCACCTCTTATTGGCAACTCTTGTGCTATAGACATACTGGAAAGGCTTTGTGAGAAGAAGAGCCAAGTTCAAATGCAGAACAAAAATACAGGACATGGCTGCAGAACAGCACAGGGGGAGATGCTCTTGGAAACCAAATGGACAAGATTGCCATTGGCACTAAGGATCATGTGCAGAGAGGCCCCTCCACCTTCCTTTCCCTCAAAGACAAATTTCATCATATTTTTAAATATATGGGAAATAAATAAATTGTGTTTCTTGGGTATTGGAGTAAAAAACCTGAAAGACTGTCAGATCTTGATGGTGAATAAGCCCGTGTTCACTTAACATTTTCACCACTTAATCCTTAAATCTTCCCTCGCCCGCCCACACGCTGCAGCCAGGGCCAAAGGGGCCTTGGCTCCTCTTACAGAGAAACTCAAACTGCTTTGTGGTGAGCCACAGCTCCCGGGGGCCAGCCCTCTGAGGAGGGGGAGTGACGTCAGCTTCGGCAGGAATTTCAGTCGGAGAATTCCCCAAGGACCTCGCAATCAATAAGTTGCCTGGCCCCTGTGCCTTGCCTGCCAGAAAAAAATTCATGCACTCCCGAGCTTTCTATGCTGCTTCATATCTCAGCTTGCCACCAGGCTCAGTGTCCCTTCCCCCTCCTCCCTCCCCACTTTCCCATGCCACACCATCCCATCTCATGGAAGCTCAACTCAAGAACAGTCAAATTCAGAACATTTCAGTCATGGAAACTCTCCTGTTTTACAATTGTCCTCTATGGTTTCTTCAGTTACCAGGGCAGAAGGATCCAGGGGCTCTCACCAGTCCCACTTCCCTACCTCTTGCTAAGGACAGCAAATACTTCTTTATCTGTTTTAGATTCTGAGCTTCTGCATGTCACTTTTTATGAGGTGGTACTGGAAGAGTTTAAAACCAACTTCTTTCCTCATTATTTCCAGAGAGCTGTAGAGATCCTAGGGAAGCCAGCTGATCGTTCACTCCACAGTATTCCTTATCCCTCCTATTTCTTCATTTCTTCGCCAAGTGGCATGAGATGCATCTGGCAAGGCAAATGGGAGCCATCCTGGGAAGTCATAGAAGGAGCACACCATTACTTCCCTGCATCACGTCCATTAGTGGAAAGGTAGATGCAGAAGAATCATCAGGCACTTCATCACATCAATGTTTTATTTCCTCCCTGCTCTCAGCTACCCTTCCAGCTTTGATCTCATTGCCTCTAGGGCAGCACTGGACAGGTGACTTTCACAATGCAAATCAGGGTCAGCAGGCTCTCTGTGCAGGCTTTGATCTCCCAACTAAGGAGAAAGCTGCTAGGGAATGCCATAAAGCTCCAGTCCCTGCTTACCTGATAATTCTCCATGACCTTGAACTGGAGGGAAGTGGAGGCTGTGGGAGGGCTCTCCTTCCTCCTCTTCAGAGGAGGAGCAGAACTTTATTTGTGAAATTCCTTGACTTCCAGTCATTTACACCACACAAGGGGCGGGAGAGTTAAAGGGCATCGTGTTTAAAAGATTCTTATCTATTTATTTGCTTTCATCCAAAAGGAGATTAAGTAGCTAAGTTTTAGAGAAAGGCCAAGATACTGAGAAATAATAGATTTTTCTGTCATTGGAAGTTTCTTTTATTGAATCTGATAAAAGCTCTGCACACTCCCTCTAGTCCCCAAATGTCTGTGCTTTCCATAACCGTTATTATGTTATCTGCAACAGTGCTTAGTCATAGTTCTGGTGCAGGGAAGTAGAGTGATATGACACAAAGAAAATGAGAGCTCTTCTATTAAGACAGCACAGGTTTATCAGGAAGGTAAAGGCAATTGCCAACTGTTTCAATTCTGGGGTTCATGGGGAGAACAAGTGAGAAAGATGGAAGAGAGGTGACAAGAGACATGAATGTCTTCATCTCATGAAAACCAGTAACTTGATGACTAATGTATGGCTGGTGGGGAGTTGGTAGTATCCTACTTCCCACCTGAGACTCTGGGGCTACACTGCTTCACAGGCTGCCTTTCTTAACTTCAATACATTTTAGATAGGTGAACATGAATTATTGCACTGTAATATTTTATTATTTATTTCTTTAGTAATAAGCAAGATAGTAAAGTTTAATGAAGAGAATACACCTGAAACGCCATGTGACCTCAGAAGAGAACTGAGAATTGTTAGTGCTAGTCTGGAAACTTTTGTCCTATACTGTCACTGCGTTTGTGTTTTATTCTTTTCTTGTTGGATTTTACTTTCTTTGCCGATACTGCAAGGTGCTTCGTTTGAAACAATGATGTCTTGAAGGCAGATGTGGCCCTGCTGAGTGCTACAAATCTTGGACACTAATACCTTTCCAGGGAACCAATCTCTCCTCTTGGATATTGTGCTTCTCTTTGTAAATCTGTTCCCTTTTTCTGAAACTACATCAATTATCAATTGCTACACAATAAACAAACCAAAAATACAGTGGTTGAAATAACAACTCTTCAATTATATTTCTTTGTGTGTTGGCTGCACTCTATAGTCTCCGCTCAAGGTGTTTCATGTAACTGCATTCTCACAGCAGCTGCAGCTAGTGTGATCCAAAGGTTTGACCGCACTGCACTCCCAACCAGGGTTCAGTTAGCTGGCTGGCAGTAGCTGCTGGCTGGGAGTTCAGCTGAGGCTGTTGACTAGGGTAACTGGATGTGACATCTCAGTGTGGTTTGGACTTTTTTTGCAGTGGCTGCTTTGATCGAAGGGAAAATCTCCTAAGAGATCCAGATGGAAGGCTTCCTGTGGCCTATCCTTGGAAGCCACACTCTGGCACTTGCTGCTTCTTATTTGACCAGTCACAGGGTTAGCACAGATTCAGGGGGAGAGGATGACTAACAGGCATGATTATAAGAAAACTGACCATCTTTGGAGACAGGGTGCCAGGGGACCATTCCTTTACTCACTCAGTTTCTGCTCTCTCATAGATTTCATTTTCTTGTGGGCTGGCCTGAATGCTACCCCTGGCTTCTCAGCACACTTCTCTGTGATTCCCACTGCCATCTCTACTCTTACCAGCTCAATCACCTAGTTCATAAATTTCAAATACTTGATAGAAGACTCCATATTTGACCTGAAGTTTGCTTGATTCCAGTCTTGTCCATCATGGACAGATAGAGTGTGATCTAACAGCACTATATATAGTAACCCAGGTTTGACGTCTAATTTAGGGTCATGGATAAGACAATGATTTTTTTTAAAGATTTATTTATTTTTACTGGAAAGTCAGATATGCAGAGGAGAGATACAGAGGAAGATCTTCCATCCACTGATGCACTCCCCAAGCGACTGCAATGGTCAGAGTTGAGCTATCCAAAGCCAGGAGCCAGAAGCCAGGAGCTTCTTCCGGGTCTGCCACATGGCAGGGTCCCAAGGCCTTAGGCCTTCCACCACTGCTTTCCCAGGGCACAGCAGGGAGCTGGATGGGAAGCAGGGCCACCGGGATTAGAACCAGCACCCATATGGGATCCAGGTGCGTGTAAGATGAGGACTTTAGCCACTAGACTACTGTGCCGGGCCCGAGACAATCTTTTAAGAAACATGTCTGATAAAGCTATTTTTGCTTTTATCTTTCCCATTGGATTTGATAGTGAGCTAGAACAACTATAAAGACACTAGCAGTCCAGAAAGGTCACTTTCAGTCCCTCTGTCTTATTTATGTCCAATATTCACTTTTTCTTCTCTTTATTATTATTATTATCATTGTATGATACAGTCCCATAGACCCTTGGATTTTCCCTATCCCTTTCCCTAATCCCCCCCTACACACACACACACACACACACACACACACACACACACACAGTTCTCCCATATCATTACAACAGCATTGTTCCTCATAGACAGTTGTAAGTCCATTATTGCAGGCATAACAATGACAGAGCGTCCAGCATCCATTACAAAACACATCCAACAGTACCACTGGGACACCATCCTCAGTTCAGAAGTAGAGATGTACACTACATTGTATCCTCACATATGAACATGCCAGTCTGCACTACAGAGTCATTATAAATCCTCCCAAGTGAAAAGTCGCAAAATAAAACCAACAAAACAAAAATTTACAATACTATGAAGTTAAACAACATATGACTGGATGTGATGGTCTCCATTACACAGTGACTATACATCCCCTTAAATGAAAAGCCACAGAACAAAATCAACAGGAAGAAAAAAATAGAAATTTACAGTGCCATGAAGCTAAATAACATGCTGTTGAATGATTGTGTCCCTGAAGAAATGAAAAACGAAAGCAAGAATCTTCTTGAAGAAAGTGATGCTACTGTATGATCTGAGTCATTAAAGCATTTAATGAGAAGAAACGTGTTTTGAAGAAATGAAGCTAAAAACATCAAAATCCATTAGATACAGTTTCCACTGATGTTTGATTGTGAGATATGTCTCCTATAGGCAACAAATAGATGGGTTTTGTGTTTTTAATCCAGTCTATTAATTATGATATTTGATTGATGAGTTTAAGCCATTCACATTCAGGGTTAACATAAATAGGTTGAAATTTGTTCCTATCATTTAGCAATGGGTTGTTCATTGCTTTAGTTTTCTTTTATTATTTTACAGGGATGTTCTTCAACTTGCCTTCGGTTTTGGTGGGTGTTACTCTTCTTCTCTGTCAAGAGAACATCTTTAAGTATCCTTTGTAAGGCAGGTTTGGAAGAGGCATATTCTTTTAACTTTTCTTTATTGTTGAGGAATTTTGTTTGATTTTCAAAAGCAGGAAAGTTTTGCTGAGTATATTATTCAGGTCTAACAATTTTTTGCTCTTAGAATCTGGAATGTGTTGCTCCATTCTCTTCTCGTGTAGAATTTCCTGTGAGAGATCAGCTGTAAATTGTTGTTGTTAAATTTAATTTCCATTCCTCTATATGTCAGTTGATTTTTTTCACGAGCATATTTAAGGATCTTTTCCTTATGTTCAATTGAAGAGAGCTTGATGATCATGTGTCGTGGTTAAGATCGCTTTTGGTCAACCCCGTTGGGAGTTCTATCCCCCTCCTGGATGTTGTTTCCCAATTCTTTCTCTAGATTAGGGAAATTTTCCTTTATTATTTCATTAAATACATTTTCAAACGCAGCCTCTTTTTCTGCACCTCCTGGAACTCCCATAATCTTTTGTTGTTGTTGTTAAATTTTCATTTTGAATTTTATGGTACAATTTCATAGAGACTGGGATTTCCCTCTCCCCAAAATCTGATCCCTGACAGATTTTTAATAGTGTCTCTTAATTCTTGAATACTTTTTTTTAGCTTGACTCAGCTCTGCTTCCAGCTTTTTGTTTTTTTCTCCTGGTGACAGAAAGTATCTTCCAATTATGAGATTCTTTCTTCTGCTTCATTCATTCTATTTTGGAGACTCTCTGCTGTACTTTTAATTTGCTTCACTGTATTCTTAACTTCTGATATATCAGCTTTCATTTGATTCATTTCCTGTGTAACATATTCTTTAAATTTCTTGAACTCCTGTATTATGTGCTTCTTGTTGATAAGAAGCTTTATACAAATGTTTTGAATTCTGTATGCCCCATTTTCTTGATATATTCCTCTGAGCTTGGCAAAGAGTTTTGCTCCTTTGCAGGGGAGTCTTCAATAACATTCATTGTGCCTTTGTCTCTTCTTTTTCTCTTGGTCTTTGTACTTCTGGTTAGCAGATTCTTCTCCTTAGGACACGTTTCCAAGCTGTGTCACCCATAGGTCTGCAGTTCGATTTTACTTATTGTAGTTGGTACATGGCTCTTTGTTTACAGTCACTTGTGCCATTCCCTCCAGCAAATTTCAGATCTGGGCTTTTATGCTAGACTTCTAGCATGGTCTGTGTAACCCCAGCTTCTGGTTCAGCACTCCACCTCCTGTGATCCTGCGCTATTGTTGCACTATTGTCTGTACAACGTTTCTCCCAGTTCCAGTTTGTGCAGTTGCCAATATGATAGTGCATGTGTAGCTAGCACACTGTTGTCCCTGCAGTGTCAAAGCCTTTGCCACACTATACAAAATGCCATCTCATGTGAAACTCTGGAGTTCTTGATCTGCTGGCTGTCAGGTCTACCCAGACCTATTTTGGGTGGAACCTAAAGTATGACACATTGTTGCAATTCACAGAGCCATAAATGAGTTCACTCTCAGCTCAGTGCATGTGCAGTCCTGTCCAATAGCCATTGCCTCCCTACACAAGCCGGCAGTCAATTTGGCTCTATTGGGGTTTGGGCTGTGAAATCCATCCTGTTCCCACTCCACCTGTTTGGGATCTGTTGCTCTGTCTGCTCCTGGTCAAATCAAACAAACTAGCAATATGGGCAGTTCTTTTTCTGGGTTCACCTGCTGAGTATGTGGTGATCTCCCCTTCCCACCTGCTTGTTGGTGGAGTTCCAGTCTCTGGTGGAGTTGAGATTGCAACTTGCTGAGTGTCACTGGCATATCAGTTCACTGCAGCAAAGACAATGGTGTCTTTGCTGTTTTCTTGTGTTCGTAAGTCTCCAGGTGCCCCTATTACATCAGTTTGTCCTCTCCTGTTTCCTGGAATGTGCGCTCTCTGCTTCACCCTGGCTAATGTTTCTCTGTCTGTTTAAACATGTCCTCACCCTATTCTATCATCTTGATTCTCTGAGCCAGGAGCTTCTTCTCCAATACACACTTTCTAGCCTTTAAATTCTGCCACGTAATTGTGATAGGACAGTCTGCATGAATCCTACCTAGCATTTCAACTTGGCCTTTGTTGTACGTCCATGAATCAGAAGATACTTGTCTGTCAGTGTTTGGAAAGAGCCTGCATTGCAAATTCTAGACTCTCTCAATTTAGAAATGAGGAAATGGAGACTTTAGAAATGAATCAGTTTGAAATTCCATCAGTACCTTATGGCAGAGATAGAAAATTCATGTTCTAGAACTCTAAATCCAGCCCTCTTAACCTCATGGTGATGCTTCCCTAGGAGGAACTCCTGAGTCGGTGAAAGTAGATGCAGAACACACAAAAGGTGGCAGGTCAGCCCACGTAGATGCCACCAAGCCCCATTCAGACCAAAACACTATGAACTTTCTGACAAAGCACTATGCTTTTACTTCTTGGTTGGGCTACCGGCATCCACCTGGCTCTCATAAAGTGTAGACAGCTTTTTCTCATTGCAACTCCTCCTCATCCCAGTGACACTCACTGGCTCAAACTATTCCATTCTCACTTTTGTTTCTCAAAGGGCAAGAGGTAATCATCTGCTCTCTTTAAAACCATTCCATACGCTGCTGAAGGTTCTCTCTGGAGCTGCTCAGTGACTTCAGTCTGCATAAACTTGGGGAGTATTTGCTTGGATGAATTTTTTTTTTCAACTCTACTTTCTAATCTGGGCTGAAGAATTAGGCAAAATGCCTCGAGTTTATCCTGGGATTCATAAAAATGGGTACTGCAGAGTGGTCCTGGTTAGAAAATAGCTCTCCATGTGGACTGTCGATGAATGTTGCAGAGCCACCTTCCTGGAAAGGTTTTCAAGATAAAAACAATGCTTATGGATTAGAGATAAGTTGGGTGACAGCAGGAGCAAGACTTTGCAAGGTTCTGTGCAGACTCAGCGTTTAGGAAGTGGAATCCTTCCTAAATGTAGTACAGAAGAAGATAGCACATTTCTCAGTTTGGTTTTTCTTTTCAAGACCTCGAGGCAGAGCTGTTTCACTAAATTTGGTGGGCTTCAGGGTCTACATGGAAAGACTTGCAAATTGAACCAGTCTTGTATTTGCTATTCCATGTTCTCCTCTGGCACCTTTCCTTCTCATTATGGAAGCCCTTAGGCCCTTTTCAAAGGGCATGGCATTCCTTTACTCCATCACAGAGATCTGCTCCATGTCAAACTAACTGTATCCATCCACTTTTCATTACTATAATGAAATCCCTGACAAATGCTACTTGTGGAAATAAAGAAGATGTTACATTTTGCCTGCAGTGTTAGAGACTAAAATCCATAGAGCATGATGCAGGTTCTGGCAAAGGCCTTGTGGCAGATGGTAGAGCATTCTCGCTGAAGGAAGATCACAAGGCAAACCAGGAAGCAGGGAGAGCACGGGTCAGCCCAAATACAGGCTTTTATAACACACAGCTCATGGGAATTCAAGAGGGCACTGGAAGTTATTTGTTAAGGACACACCTCAGTGACCACTGTACTCTCTCCCAACCCCCACCTCCTCTTTTAGTGTCTACCACCTCCCAGTGGCATCATTCTAGAGACAAAGACTTTATCGTGTGGATCCTTAGAAGACACTGAACATTCTTATCACAACACTAGCCTAGTGTGTATGGACTGATGGTCATCAGTCAGTATTAATTGAGAGAGGAACTTCTCTGACAATTCTAAAGTTGTCACTGACAGTAAGGCTCCTCTCCTCTTTATTCATACATTGATCCTGGACCTCATTTTCCAGAATAACATCTTAGAACAGCATAGCCTTTGGTGCCATAAGGATTCACATTATATTTCTAACTCAACCACTTATTCATTTGGGTGGTTTTGAGCAATACCAAATCATTCTTTTTCTTCTTTATTCACAAAGTTAGGGAATTTTTGTGAAATTCTTATTATAGTAGCTCAGCCTAATAACTCCCAGGATTGTCTCAAATTTTAAATGAGGTAATATGTAAAAAATACAAAGTGTATGCCTGTGGTTTATCCCGTATGAACCCCCACCCCACTTCCTGTTCATTGTCTTTGCTTGTTCAGTCTATTCTCATGCAATGACAATGGTATTTCTTTTGCTTTCTGAATGTGAAACACAAGTCACCACCCATTTTCCATGAGAAGTTCCCTTATCTTTCATTCTGTTTGTGGTTCAAGTGTTGAAATATTGCATATCCACATGACAGAGAGCTGCCGAGCTGGTAGGATTTCTTTATATTCAGAGTTTTCTTAGGATAAGTGACAATGGGTTCTCCCCAAGCCCCTCTTTTGAAACTATTATCTTTTAAAATATACTGTGCCCCAGAAACTAGTTATTTACACTATGTATGTTCCAGAAATCCCCTGTAATGAACCATACAAATCTATTTGTCCTGCTGCTACTATAATTGCCTATATCTTATTATAACTTAATATGCAACAGATTTTTTTTGGCGAGGCCAGAAGCAACTGAGCATTCACAGCAAACACAGACGTTGAAGGTTGTTGAGGAGCCAGTGAACCCACTAATTGGATAAAAGGGGGACAGTGTGGAAATTTAATTAAACTGGCATTTGCTCTGGCTGCTGAAAATATTAATCAGAAAATGAGTTGTCTGAAAAACTGAAAGGCAAGGAATGTCATTAAAAATAGCACTGCGCCATTCTCCCCAGCATTGATGAGAAAACAATCCTTTTTTCTTCCATAATGTGTTGGTCTTCTGTCCACTAGACTGCCGGCAGCTTGTTTGGGCGGAGATCACAAAGAAAGGCGCTTGGAAAGCTGTGAGTTGGAGGGAGGAGTGTGAGATTCTGGATTTGGGGACCAGATGCATCTCTTGGCAGCCTTTGATACAAACATAAAGATAAAATATGTGTCTGAAAAAAAATAAAGAAGAAAAAAGCCAGTTCTCTCGCTTCTGCTAAAGAGGTACTTCTCCCCATAAGAGATGAACTGAACATCTGCATCCATTCAAGCCATAATGCTTAAACAATTGTCAAATTTGAGAGGGGTGTATGAGGATTTTGAACCAGGCATTTAAATGCATTCCATTGCCCAGGAGTCCTTGGAAAGTCACCACCCTCCCTAAGCTTGAAAGCAGAGCGGAGGACAGCAGATGCAGAGGGAAACACTGGTGTTTGCTTTGGGAGCCACTGGGATAGGTTTGTTTACACGCTCTGAGTGACCTGAGCAGTGATTCCCCCAGAGACCATTGCCACTAGGGACATCTGGAAGGAAGCTGTTAATGGACTCAGCTGAAAACAGAGGGAGATAATTCTTCACTTAGAAGCCCAAAGGCCCAGGGGTTCTTGCCTCAGTTTTTGCCATTTGAGAGTAGGTATTCAGAAGAGCATTTCTGGTCGATGATTCAAGGGTGTTCGTTTCAAGATTAGCTATAATGAGAATGTATAAACGCGTAATGTTCCGGTAAGCTATTTGATGGTTGCTTACTGTTTTTGATTTACCCATTCAGAAAACTCTGATGACCAATTCCTATCTGGGATTGTTATGTGTAAATTTTATTTCTTCTAAGTGACCAGGGGCCTGAGAACCCCTCCTTCTGTACGAACCAATGTCTAATGGAGCACACTTTCCCACAACCTCACATGTCAAGGCCCCTTGGTCACTTGCCTGCTCTTTCTTGACTTTGTAACAAGACACAATAAGCAATTAGGAGAGGGGATGTTTGGCCTTGACTGCTTTTATTCACCTACCATTCTCTCTGCTTTAGTTTCAAAGACTGCCATGACAAAGGATGAAACTAGAGGTTTTAAGAAGCAGGCATTTTATTTCATAGTTCTGGCGAGCAAAAAATGCAAAATCAAAGTAAGTATAGGTCCGTGTTGCTCTCTAGGAACCAAGCTTTCTTGCCTCTTCATAGCTGCGTCATAAGGGTATCTGGCCACTCTTTTTATTCTTTGCGTCACAGACCTGTCACCAAGTTCCTGCCTCTACCATCGCATGGCCGCCTTCCCTCTAGGACTGTCTTAGAGACTCCTTCCTTTCTCTTGTAAAGATACCAATCCCTAGACCAGGCGCCACCTGGTCCACGACGACCTCATCTTAACTTGATTACATCTGCAAGATCAGAAAAAAAAAAAGCCACATTCGCAAGTATTTAGAGTGGTGATTTCAACATACCTCTTTGGAAGATACAACACACAGCATTTTTTTTAAAGAAATGATGGTATTAAGTACATTGATTCTATTTAGATCCATATGCCTGTGCCTTTGTCAACCTGAATTTTAAATAAGATCCATGATAAAAGCAAAAAATGGAATGTTTGAGCTTCTAATTGTGTACTTTCAGTGAGTATATACTTACAGTTTGATCAAACATACACCAAAAATAAATTACAGGCAAAGTAGCAGCACAAATTAAAATGCATTTTGCAATTTTTCAACATTTAAAAGGTTCTTAAATCTCTGTTTAAAAACCAGTATGCACCAATGCCAGCTGCTATTTTTTAATCCGTTGTAAGATTGTAATTTCCATGCCTTTTGATGTTGAAATGTCCTTTCTATTATGAAATAATAATGATTGAAAGTGACATTTATTTATTTTTACATTTTTGAATAATATCCTAACTTGGCGACATAAAATGTTGATAATCATCTGTGAGTCTTAAAATATTTGGGGCTATTTTATTGCTGCATAAAATCCAAAAGTGTGGGAATTACTGTAATAGAAAATGTATATTTTAATACATTATACCTTAGGAGTTTTCTTTTTGAAATGCATTTGCTTTTTAATTGAGGCCAACACAAGTTCCATAAAGTTTGTATTTTTATTGTTGTTTTCCATAAAATTTGTCGAGGGATGGAATGAAGGATAGGAATTTGGAGATAAACTCAATACTAACCACAATGAATGATAAATTAAGGATCTTTAAAATGTGGTTGTGGTTCCATATGGGAAACTAATCCTGGTTTTCAAAAGTTCTGCATATTCCTAGATTTTCAGGGCCCATCTCCCACATCAGTTGCATGGTGTCATTTTGTAATTATGATGTTGATGTTTGCGTGATAATGATTTATTATTTTGTTCGCAAGAACCAGCATGCCAGAAGACACCATTTACGTGGTTTGAACATTTGTCCCTATATGTGGTGAGATCAGAAGACACATGTTGGCAATGTCAAGAGTAGCCCTATGAGTTAGCAGGACACAAATAGAATGTTAGAGTAATTAATTAGCCTAAAACATGAATTCATAGCTTTTTAAATGAGAAAAATAGCTAATACCTAGACATTTCAATAGGAAGAGCTTCTCACCATGCAAAGGATGGTTGGCCAGCTGCAGACCTCAGGGTCAGACAAGGTTGACTCTGACTATTGTCATTTACATTTACCCTAACTCTTCAGAGCTTTCAAGAGAGGTTGATTAATTATTGACAGGAAAGATATGAGGATGTGCTGACTGGATTGTGATCTCCTGGTGACAGGAGTGAAAGCCAAGGAGTGACTTAATAAAATCTGTCACTCTTTCTGGTAGGGGCACGTGGAAAGGAAATAGATTCCCATTGCAGGTGCACAGGTGGAAGTGTGTTAAGGAGTCTTCCTAGGAAATTGGGATGTCATTTTCCCAGAGATTGTTTTAGGTGGGGTGAAAGGCAATGTTTCTGTAGGAGAGAAGCAATTAGCTGTAATGGCAGGCTGGAAGTTTCTCTTTCTTACTACTTCCATGATGTATTCCTGTGAATACAAGGAAGGATTATATAAGTGGCTTTCTAGAACTCTTTCTAGTTCTGATCGCATGTAGTGTAGATAAAGGCACATTTATAGATATACACACTCTCCCTCACCTTTTCAGCACCCATGGTTGGTTTACATTTTGGTGGATAATAATTTCCAGATTAAGTTATTCTCAAAGGGAAATAGAGCGCATTTCAACAAGTTCGCAGAAAAATTGGAATTAGAAGTATGTTTCTTTAGGTACATAAAATTTTGAAAGCCATTTCATGCTTTTGTCATAATATGCATTTTCACATATTATAAAAATAATTTTGACACAAAATAAACTTGTGGTTTTAATTATGCTTTTCTATAGATTTTGAAGTACTCTTATAGGCTAGTTTGAGGTCCCTTATGTGAGTAGAAGGCTTTTTCCAGAGAAGGGAAATGTTATTCTTTTTTACCCCGCAATTCTACCTAAATACAGAAGGAAGGAAATTCTATATCCCTATCCTTCGTTCCACATGCCTACAGTATCCACCCCATGGAAGTGCTGCTGACCCAAAGGGCTGAGGAAGGACTACTGCCTGGGCCACCTGATGCAGATGGGTTATTGTCTGTGTCAGGCCCAACCTTGGATTTCCTAAAGCATGGTCCCCTTCTGCTACTCACAGAGGGTTTAGCTTTTTGCATCTAGGCCGGTCATTCTTAGCAACCCAGATCATGGGGTAAATGGACTCAGTGTCTGCTGTGCAGACCAAACCATCCAGACCAAACCATCCCTGTTCAAGGGCTAAGCATCCCAAACCATAATTTCTACTTTCATTTACTGTATTTTTTTTAAACTGAGAGGGGACGGGAAGTGGAAGATGAGAAGGAAACAGCAAGGCATATTCTTCTATGTGCCACCCAAAGCTTTCCAATTGGTTCCATTCCAAATACATACCCCTTTGAATGTGTCTTCAAAACCTGTTGGTGTGCTCTCTGGTAGAATAAGCTTTTCAGCTTGATTTTTGTCCTCAATATCACTATTTACTTTTCCATAGAAATCTACTGGAAGTATACTTTCGTTACTTAGCATTTCCAGCATTGCTTGCCTTACCTCAACCATCACTTTAGATTGCTGAATGGTGGACACATTTCCTTCTCAAGGCAGAAATGTTGGTGTGTTGTGGAAACTTGCCATTAGGCTCTTAATTTAGAACTAACGGGGAAATAGATATGGAGTGCAGTGACAAACTAAGGGTTTCACCTTGCATTGCTTACTGCTGCTGGACTTAACTTCCCACCCTCCCTACAGTTCAACTAATATGTCCATGTATTGGCAGGTGAGTATTTCTTGCAGGAGTCTACAGGTTGAAAAGGCAAGAAAATAAATACACCTGCTCTGTGACCAGGTCCCAGAGAGTCAGCAGGCAGAGTCCAAGGTCTGCAAGTTCTGCTTTGGTTTTCCATCTTATGAGTCAAAGTTCTTTGTCACAAGTAAGTGATGATTAGAGATGTGTCAAGAAGGCAGGAAGCCATCTTTCATGTTGTTTGGAAAAGGAAAGAATTGTCTATTGTATAGAACAAAGAAAGCATACTAGGAGAATAAAGATAGAGAAAATGATTTCTTCCTCATAGAAGCATTCTTAGAGTATCAAAACCTTTACCTAGTTTAATGATAGGTTGTCAATGGTATGAAGTTTTTGAAGTATTGAAGTAAAAACTCTATTCCAATCCCAGTCCCCATAGTCAGCAAAAGGGTGAGGGAATGGTTTGTGACCTAAGTTGCTCTCATTTTAGGATTTGGGTTTTTGCAGTTAGATCTTCTCCCTTGCCACTTCTTGAACAAATTGAGTGTCATTGTCTTTCACTGAGATTGAATCAACACTATTGAGTATCTGTCATGGGCTAAATTCTATGCTAGATGGTGATAGAAGAGTAATGGAAGAGATTCTGTCCTGAAGATGGTCACAAGCTAATGGGAAAGAGAGATGCATAAGCATGAGTGACAGTGACAGCCATAAGGAATAACGGTGACTCAGACTGATTGAATGTGGTTGAATGTGACAGATACTAATACAAGCACTTTGCACACATGATATGGTTCATTTCTCATAATAATTTACTGTGCTTTGGAAGCTGTGTATCTCCCAAAATTTCATGTGTTGGAGGCTTTGCTTTCAGGAAGATGATGTTGGAAGATGGGACCATCAAGAGGCAGGGACTAGTGGGAGGTTCATAAGGCAACTGAGGACATGTTCTCTAAAAGGATTGTGGAAACCCAATTTTTCTTTCTTCCTTTTTTAATGATGTGATGTGGTCAGACTGAGCTGATAGAGCACCATGCCCTTGAATCTCTAGCACTAAACCTCTTGACTTCATATACAGCCTACCTCAATTATTGCATTATAGTAATGAAGAGTGGACTCAGATTCAGCCCTACAAATTGGCGTACTCTTCTTATTGCCATTTCAGAGAAGAGCCAGAGTGATTCAGCAGCTTGTCTCAGGTAACATAGTGAATGGAAGAGCTGGGATTTGAATTCAAAGACTTCGACTGGGTGCTCTAATCTGCTGATTAATACAAAAGAAGAGGCAAGAATAGGGATTCCTAACCTAGACTGCAGGGATTTGAAGAGAGTCCTTCAGGGGAACTCAAGACCACAGCATCTTTTTATAGTTTTTGTTTGGAGGCCATAGGAGCTGATGAGCCTGAAGAACAGAGCCTTCCATTTTTCTCCCTGAGGGCCCAGAAGAATCTGTGTGTCCTCCAAAAGCTGTTTGCATTGTCCTTACTTACCTCCCTTCTGCTGATGGGCCCAGGGACGTGGCCAATGGACCCAACGTTCCTCCTCCTACACAAACACCCCAGGGGGTGATTCCATGTCTCTTTGTTAGGGATCCAACTATGAGTCTTTTCTGCCAGCCTTGGTCACAAAGAACTGAGTTTCATGAGTGATTCCGGCTGCTTCCTGACTAATGACAAACTTGTGAGCATTGCCCTGCTGGGGAGTTAGCTGCAGATTTTTTCTGATTAGATCAGCTCCATGCCCTCTTAAGATGTGGGCCACACGACGCACTCTGGAAGTCTCCCATCCTTTTGAGATGTTTTGGAGATGGGCTGGGAATGCTCTGAGACATTCCATTTGAATCCCGCCACAGACCGTATGTGGAGTGAATGTGTTCCGTCCCGACACCCACAAGTGACGGATGTGGTTAACATCTGGGTGAGGTCTCTGTCGACTCCCAAGCCCAGCTTCCTGGCGTCCACGTTGACCAGAGCAGTTCTTTTTCTCTAGGATTCACTTTCTCCACTCACACTTTCCCTCCATACTGAGGTAAAGAAAGTAACGCAGCACAGAGAAAGGGGCTTGAACTCTCTTTTTTCTATTGACAATGACAGAGTGATCTTGTACAGTACATTTTTAGGATTCCTGGGAAGGGCAATGAGGTTTAAGGCTCTCTCATTACATCTTAGGTCTTACTAAGCAATGCTAATATTATGTTAGTTAGCAGTTATAAAGCATTAGAAAGTATGTTTTTTTATAAACACCCTGAAGCAAAGGCAGAGCTTTACCCTACAGCATTCTCTGAAGCCTGCCTTCCCTGATCTCTCATTTCTCTGTGTTTATAGGACAAGCTGGCTGGTAGAGACCAGGTTGCCTGGGGCCCAGAGAGAAATGGATGCTCTTGATGTCAGTTCACATTTCAAACATATCGATTTTATCCAGGAGTTTACCTAAATCATTTTTTAGTTTTCTTTCAGAAGCTAATGAATCCAAGAAGATCCCTGCCTGCTTTTTAAAGTAGTATTTTGGCTACTGCTGTTCTGGCCCCTTGAGGTCTCATTTTCTAGGATTGTATGAAGAGCCCTATGCTCCAACTCTCCACACCCAGCATGATTTTATGCACCTGTCTTTGGTTTTTCCCAGTCAGGGAGAATTTCTTCACAGTACAGATGCCTGTTTAAAGGGCTACTCACACAGCCCCTCTCTTCTCATCTTTTCAGTGTCCTCTGAGAGGCAGAAAGACTGTACACATTAGTTTAGCTTTCTTATTGAATCTTAAAAACTCCAACCGTGGTCAAGATACCTTACAAAGGACAGTGCAACCTTGTGCCAAATGTGTTCTTCAGTCTCTCGCTATCATGCTGGCAGTGTGAGTTCTCCAAATGTTCTTATCTAAATAGGGAAAGTCATGATTTTTAGGCTGTAAAGTTTATATGGGATTTAAACAAAGCATCTTGGTACAACATCTTGCTTACAAATAATCCTTAATAAATGGACTACTACTAGTGTGAGCATTACCCATTGGAATTGAGATGGGTGTCAGTATTGGTGCCCATATGACTGCACATTCTATGTTTCTATCTATATCCATTCTTCTTGTGTACCTGCCACACAAGAAACCATCCTTTAACATGCAGTTCAAATCCTGTCTCTTCCGAGGACACTTTCTCTGCCTTCTCAGATAGTGTGTATTCACCCCTTGCTGGTATCTTTTAGTCTTTCCCCTTTAAAACTCTAATCACTCTAAATGTAATTCATGCATTAAGATGATCATCTTTCTTGTTAGACTGAATATCATCAGAGTAGATGCCGAGTCTAGGTCACATACATACCAAAAATCAGACAAAAGTGACCCTTCTTAAATGCCCAGTGATTTGAAAACAACTACAAAGGCTACCTGCAAGATGAAGAGAACCAGACATGACCCAAATGTCTGACTTCTAAACGAAAAGCAACATGGAACCCTCCAATCCAGTTCACTATGGGAGTTATTAATATTGCTTGCTTTTGTAGCCACTGGGTTGACTGTGCCGAGTTTGGGAACCTATTGAGGAAGTTTTCCAATTAGACCATGTCTTTGCCTGCCTGGAATACAGAACCAGAGGTTTCTCTGTCCTGTCATGCTTCAGATGCAGCGAAGACACTGGGTCCTGTGACAGGGACAGTGAAAGAAGGTGCTCACTTTTAAGTTGGTGGATGTTGCTTCATGCATTTGCTTTTCAAAGAGAGCTGGGTGGTTTATACCAGTCCTGCTCCCCCCCTTTATTTGTGAAGGCTTTCTTTCTTCTTGGTATTTATTGCTCTGAATCACTTCTGTGCGCCAGATGGAAGATGCAGAAGTTCCTGGCGGTCTACAAAGAAACATGAGGTTGGGTGGGGGATCAGCTCAGAGTGCTGATGGGATGACAAGCCAGGCTGGGGACATCTAGATTTGTTTTCTGGTAGAATTTAGCTTTCAGTCTCCTTTCTATAGCCACACAAAGTTTGATAAATTCTCTAGAGATGGTTATTCTCAAGTGCTTTCCCTCTTGCTCTTTGAATCCATCTGTACATTTTTGCTGGAGAAATTTAATCCGTATGGGCTTGTTCATCAAACTCATTAAGCTGTTGTTTAATGAGAACAATTTTGTGGCTAAAAATCTTTGAGAGTTTACTCCTGGCAGCTATAATTTCCTGTTTGTGAAACACTTGGGCACTCAGGTCTGAGATGTTTGACCTCTTCTTCCCCAGCTGACTTATCTACGTTCAGAGAGTGTCCAAGAGGCTGTGTCTACCAGGCTCAAGGCTGGCACTATGAGCATTTTGGGTCAGAATGATCACATCCGTCTAGGTCTGGAAGCTTTAGACATTCTGAATGCCATAATTTTGGTGGTTTTTTTTTCCTTTTGGACTTAGTGTAGGTGGTATCATTCCTATAAAACCTGCTCCATATTTTTCACTGTAGTATAGTCCTTAAGTAACATGGTGTGGCCCGTACAGCCCTGATCTCTTTCTTTACTTGATTCTCGATCTAGTTTGTGCCACTGTTTATTTTCTTTCTGAGAGAACTGTTAGACTTACAAGATAATGGAGTTCAATGGTGCAGGCTCTCGGATCACTTACATCATGGCTGTTCTCTGTCAATGCACACACCACATTGAAAACTCAGTGCCTCACTGAAATAGCAGAATGTTAAACCTGTAATTCTAACTAAAGGGCTATACTTACAGTAATAATATGGGGGGGGGATGTCAGGAGGGGAAATTGGGGAGGGAAATGAGAGAGGGAGGGAGAACTCCTTGTATCTATAAAACTGTATCATGAAAAATAATGATAACACTAAAAAAAAGAACTCAGCATCTGTGAGTTTTGGTTTTTTGCCTTCATTTAAAACCTCTTTTAAAACTGCATAATGTGAAATAGACATATAGCGAAAAATATAATACACAGAAGTATAGTTGAATCAGTCTGTGAGCTGAGTGTTGTGGTATAGCAAATGAAGCTACCACTTGGGACACCTGCATTCCATATTGATGTGCTGGCTTCAGTCCTGGCAATTCTTCATATCCACATCTTCACTGATGGATGCACCTGGGAAACAGTGGTATGGCTCAAGCACTTCAATTCCTATTCCTACCTGGGAGATCCTGTTAGAGTTCCTGGTTCCTGGAAGCAGTGTGGTCCAGCCCCAGCTGTTCCAGCCACTGGGGAGTAGCTAGTACATGGAAGCATATTTCTCTCTCTCTCTCTCTCTCTCTCTCACTCTCTCTCTCTCTCAAATAAATAAATACAATAAATAAATCTAACTTATACCAGCCACTGGTAAGTAGCTACTAAGTAGAAGTGCTTTCTCTCTAAATAAAATAAGGGAGCAGCATGGTGGCTCATCAGACTGATTCTCTGTCTGCAAGCACTGGCAACCCACATGGCAGCAGTTGAAGTCCTGACTGCTCGACTTCTGATCCATCTCCCTGTTTGTGCCCTGGAAGAGCAGTAGAGAGTGGCTCAAGACCTTGGGCCCCTTCAACCACATGGGAGACCTGGAAGAAGTTCGTGGCGCCTGGCTCTGGATGGCCTCAGCTCTGGCTATTTGGGGAGTGAACCTGTGGATGGAAGAGCTCTCTTTCTGTGCCTCACTCTCTCTGTGTGCAAAACCTGCCTTGCAAATAAAAATAAATCTTTAACATAAATAAATAAATGAAATATGTAAGAATTACAGCTTATTTGTATTTTTCCTTTTGCAAAGGATCTCTTAAGAGTCATTTCCTCATTTTTCTTTTCTACTTACTTTCCTTCCCTGTTTCTCTGGTAGATTGTCTGTCTTGTTCATATTGATTTGTAAGAATACAATTATATTATTATATGCTGTGTATATGAGTCCTTGGTGGGTTTTATGTCTTGCTAATGTCTATTTACATGCTGTGGAATGTCTTTTCATTTGCTTAATGGTACATTTTGAGAAAATGACATTCTTAATTTTTAGTGTTGATAAATCTTTCAACCTAATGTCTTCATGTCATATTTAAGAAATTTTTTCTCAAATCAACACCACAGGATAATTCTCCCTATTATAAAGTAATGTTGTTTGCTTTTCATATTTAGGCTTATATTTTAAGCCTTATTTTATTTCAGTTTTAAAGCTTTCTTGCATTGAAGTTTGATATTTATCATTTTCCATTGCTCTGCTTACCTTATATCTTCTTAAGAGCCTTATTCATTGTTCTTCAATATTTCTTCTTTCTGTGGAATTTTCCATGTTATGTATATTCTAGCTTACTCTTTATTTCTGAAATATATTCATTTCCCTTTTTTCTGTTCTTTCTTGAATTCTGTCTCTGGGTTTTCAATTTCTAATGTGTGTTTTTATATTATTTATATATATCTATTTTTTACCTCCTTTGGTTTGGTGTATTAAATCAAAACATTATCTGGGGGCATGTCTTTTGGTCTAGCTCTAGGGTATTTATTCATGTTTTCCTTTATTAATATCTTTACTTCATAAGGGTAATGATCAGTGCTTTGTTCTGTTTTTTTTTGTTTGTTTTTTTTTTTTTTTTTTAAGAAATCAGCATCATTTTCTGGAAGCAGGTTGGATCTGGATTATTTTTCTATCTTTACTATTCAAGAGCTACTCAAAATTATTTGTAAGTGTTAAAATAAAATGCCTCCTACTTTCTGATAAGTCTCGGCTTGCCCCCTTCCAAAGTGGCTCTAGTAATTTCTTTGTCCTTTTGGATCATGCTCTGTGTTTTTGTTTTTGTTTTTAGTAGGAAATGTTACATGGAGATGAAATTTCTTTTATTTCATTTATTATTATTATTATTTTTTAAAGATTTGTTTATATTGGACAGTCAGATATACAGAGAGGAGGAGAAACAGAGCGGAAGATCTTCCATCCGTTGATTCACTTTCTGAGCGGCTGCAACAGCCACAGCTGAGCCAATCCAAAGCCAGGAGTCGAGAGCTTCTTCCAAGTCTCCCACACGGGTGCAGGGTCCCAAGGCTTTGGGCCGTCCTCGACTGCTTTCCTAGGCCACAAGCAGGGAGCTGGATGGGAAGCAGGGCTGCTGGAATTAGAACCAGCACCCATATGGGATCCAGGTGCCTATGAGGCAAGGACTTTGACCACTAGGCTATCGCGCCAGGCCCAGATTTCTTTTATTTCCTATATGTAATCTTACGCTTATAGTGATACTTCCCATCCTATTTCCTCCTTTCTTTTAAAAAAAAGTTTGTAATATCCTACTTTTGATATATTTCATAGTCACAGGCTTAGTTCTTCACTAAAACAAATAATTCAGTCAGTAGAAATTAGGAGACCACTGCTCCACTGGAGTACATGTAAGGACTATAAACGGTAATCAGATCTCAAGATATGAATTTCACTTACACACATTAGATTTTTGTACTCCATATTTTATCTGCCACAAATAAAAAAAACCATATTTGTCTTTTGCGGGTCTAGTTTTTTTCACTAACCATAGCGGTCTTCGGTTGATTCATTTTGTTGTTAAAGAGAGGATTCCGTTCTTTTTTGTGTCTGAGTAGGATTCCAATTTGTATATGCACCATATTTTCTTTTCCTAGTCATTAGCTGATAGCCATTCGAATTGATTCTGTATCTTGCTAGTGTGAGTTAAGCTGCTGTATACATGGAGGCATGAATAAGTCTGTTAACTGATGCTTTTATTTCCTTTGTGTAAATTTGCTGGACTGTCATGCCTGGGTCCTATCAATTTTCATACTTCAGGAATCTTCATTCTGTTTTCCAAAATGGTCGCGTTAGTTTACTTTCCCATCAACAGTATATAGGTTAATATTTTCTCCAGATTTGTGCCAGTATTTGGTATTTTTTGATTTTTGGACAATTTGAATTCTTTCTGTGAAAGTTTCTTTATAGTGTGGAATTCCTTCCCAGGAGGAAACATGAGTTAGTTAATACAGAAAATTCTAGGGTCCAGGATATCAAGCCATGCAAGCATTAACTACAGATCCCAACCCATATCTGTTAAAGTTCCCTGGGTTAAATCTCCTAAATTTCAAGTAAGCTGCTTACACTATTCAGGGATTAATGCTTGTGTATTTTCTGGTTTTATTTCCTGGATAATCAAATGCCTCGTGTAATTCCTTGTTTTTCTGACACATACCTACAAATAAGTATGTGTTCAGCAGTGTTTCATCCAAATCACATACGGTTTGGGTAGATGGGGATGCTTTATCTGCTGTTTCTCTTCTAGATATTTTTCTTGATCTCCCAGCTTTTCCATTTTGGTTGCTGTGTAGGCTGATAAAATGCCTACTACCACTTGTACAGCTATCATTCCCAAATTTCTCTCACCTGTATTCTTTCTTTTTTAAGATTTATTTATTTGTATTAGAAAGGCGGATAAACAGAGGAGGAGAGACAGAGAAAAGATAGTCTGTCCAATGGTTCACTCCCCAAGTGACCACAACGGCCAATCCGAAGCCAGGAGCCTGGAGCTCTTACAGGTCTCCCGCACGGGTCCCAAGGCTTTGGGCCATTCTCACCTGCTTTCCCAGGCCACAAGCAGGGAGCTGGATGGGAAGCAGGGCTGCCTGAATTAGAATCAGCGCCCACATGGGATCCCAGCACATGCAAGACGAGGACCTTAACTACTACACTATCGTGCAGGGCCCCTAATTTTAAATACTTTGTTTAAAAGACTTCTATTTAAATATAGTAGTAGTAAGCTAAATGTTTTCACAAACTACATCTGAAAACTACACTTTTTGAAGCACTTGTGGTCTGTTTTCATTGTCTTCCTGGTTGTTTTATCTCTTCTTCGCCTAGTTATCCTTAATTTTATGTAGTTTTTGTATGTGTAATTAATCTGTAAATATAACTTAATAAATGCTACCTGGCATCTTTGTCCACAGAAGATTCTTATTTTCTTTTTCTAGGCGCCTGAGATACTAACAACTTAGAATCATCTAAATCCTATTTTAAGGTTTGAGATTTCCTGGTAAATCCAGATGGCTTAAAACCAAACTACATTCCTCATGCTTACGATTTAGTCATTATTTCTAGGGTCTATTCCTCCTAGATCTTGTTTCATGTAGCATGTTTTAATAAGGACCTCAACTTTAGCGAGCCCTAGACGTACACTTTTGTTTTCCAAAACCTATTTAATCCCTTTAACAAGTAGTGCTTCTGAGCCTCACTGGTGCTTGTGCTGCTTTAGTCAAGAATCAGCCTGTGGGCAAAGAGGCGGCTCACTGTTCTTGATGTCTTTTTCTTACAGATCTTTGTTGAGTAATCCTATGAAAATACAGTTTCTCTTCAATGGTTTCAGAGAAAGATTTGTTATGAAGTTCTAGAATTTAAAAAAAATTATCTTCAGTGGAAGATGATCTAATCCAATACTTCCCAAGACATGATTTCTATTATCTATGAAATTGAGTCCCTAAATATTGATCCCGTGTTTTTGTTGCGAGACATGAAACAATATTAAGAAACGTGGCAAAATGTATGGCACATAGTGAAGTCTTAACTGAATTAGCTGTTAATATGGTTGTGTGATTGGTAGTAGGTAGGTCTTAATAATTGCTATATCTATGCACCAATAATTAGGTTTCTCTGGCAGGAGGGAAACAATGAAATAATTAGCACCTTATTGAGAACCTTGGTGTATATAAATGGAAAGAAAAGAGTTATTTTCCCAGCGAGGCTTAAAATAATCAGAAAATTGTGGACAAAAAAAACACATGAAAATATAAAAAGCTCTTACTTGTTTCTTAAGCTTTAATAAATTATCCATCAACTATCGAAGGACCATCTGCTTGGCTTTTAAATCTTATCTGTGTTTTATCTTCTATTCCTTGCCCAACAATAAATCTGATGGGCCTTTCTCCTCTCCATTTACTTAACACTCTGCCAGATTACACTGCCTGAAGGAGCAGCGACACAATGCATTACTTTCCCCAACATGGAATGCTCAGGTCAGTAAACCCAGGGGCACTTAATATTGCTTCTCTCAGAGAGTTTCCTGTTGACAAAAAGTAACCATCGTGTCTACAGACCCTCGAAATGAATTGATAGCGGTTTAGAAATTCTAATGTCTGCTGTTATGCCGTATCTGGTAGCTTTAGTGGTTATCATTTTCTTGTTCAGGAGAAACAGAGGCCACCAAGCTTTCTTCACTCTCATGCTACCATACTCTGTTTGAACTCAAGGGATTTTGAAAGCAGAAGAGTGCTTTCCACTACCAGATTGACTACCAAGATCTGTGTAATAATGATAGCAATAAAATTACTATGATATGAATTACTAAGTACATCATATGTTTTAATTCCCTATAATCATCACAGCAAGTCTAGGCTTTGGGTGTTATTTTTATACTCATGAAGTAAGTGCAAGGAAAGTTTAATTAATCATCCAAATTCACACATTTCGTAAGTTCTTCATAACCTGTCTAACTATATTTTCCACCTGTAAAATGGTAAATAGTAATTTTCTTTGATGTGATGATTGGATAAGATAATTGTGTGCTATGTCTTGCATGTAATAGGTACTCAATATTGTTAGTTACTCAATAGAAAGAGATATTTGATACAATTATAGACTCCACTAGACTGTTCCTTCTTTGGGTAGATTATTGAGATAACTATAGCATCTCAATGCCTAGCCCCATGTCAGGTACAGTGTCAGTGTCTCATTAATACTTGTTAAAATATAATCACTTAAATCTCAGAATTAAAAAAAAAAGACCTTAGAAGTCACCTAAACTATCTTGGCTTAGTGAAAGAATCCTTTCTTTTAATTATATATTATTTTTCATGGTACAGTTTATAGATATAGGGCTTCATTCCTCCTAATCCCCTCCTGTCTACCCATTTTCCTCTCCAATTATTTTTCCCTGTGTTTTCATGATAGTATAGTCCCTCAGTACAAGTTACAACTTAACTTTATGATAATTTAATGGTAGCATGGCTTGGCAAGTATAAGAAAAGGTAGAAAACCTAGTATTGTAATGTGAATATCCATTTAAATGTTTAGTGAAACAGTCTTTGTAGAGGACATTTATAGAAGAGCAACTAACATACCACCTTCCCAATGAAACCCATTTGCTGTTGTTATTTTATTACATCTTATATGTTCACTTGGTTCTTTCCATATTAAGCCAGATATGCCCCAACACTTCCATTATTTCTCATGCAAACCACATGTCAACTGAATACAGTCTGTCCTTTGAGATTTAAATAAAATTGGCAAACGCATCCTATCCCACATCCTGTGGGAAATCCAAAGCCCAGCCCAAGGTTTTTGTGAATTTCAGGGGATTTGTGTTCTTAAGGTGACCTCTGCTTTGGGTTCCTAATTCCACACAGTTCTGTCTCATAATGTTGTTTTGGCCCCGGATTTTTTTCAACTTTCTATATATCCATCTTGACATTGAACTCATCATCTCAAATCCCATAAGCCACACTTACATAGCATGTGAGGGCACAGCAGAGTGCGCCAATGGTGATAACAGAGACAGTTTCCATTGCCAAACACAAACAATTCTAAAATAACGTACTTAACACAGTCCTTCAGATCTCTTATCCTTTCTGCCACAGGGAGCTTGCTTTTTCTCCTGAAGCTTTGTATTTTAATACAATATTGCCCTAGATTTCTGTCTTCCTTACCATCCTTACTTCCTATTCTTTTCTGTAACAACATTCAAAATCAGGCTCATTACCTGCCCGCAGTTCTCGCCTTACCATCTACACCCTCAGGGTCTTATCTTCCACATCAGATCTACTTATCAAAACATTTTTACAAACACCAAAATTATCTTGTTAACAGGGTCCCTGTTACATCCTTGTGACATGATTTCAGCCATTCTGTTTCCTGCAGATCCTTATTAAACACATTTAATTTGTTAATCTCTCTCCTGGAATAGAGCTCTCAGAAATGCGGTACAGAAAAGGGTACCTGACAGACTTCCGAATGGGGCCCAACTACAACCCTGCCTGCAATAGAAACACCAGACACGAATAACATGATGTCTGTTACTTCTCCTTCAAAGTGTTTCAGGCAACTAGAGGTTTGATTTACATGTGCATACATCAGTAGCATCCTTTTCTGTTACTCCACATATATTCTGTACAGGATACAGACGCCCAAGTCACTAGACTGCCCTTATGAGTGATAAACAAGTTTTCTAAATCTGTGTGTATCTGGGGAAATTTCTATTAATGTTGCATGCCCACCTTTTAATCTACACTTGATTGCTTATGGGTGTCAAGATGTGACTTAGACGTTTTAAAGCATAAGAAAGCAATCAGAGAAATTCAGAGTAATACTAACCACATGGGAAAGCCCCAGTTTTGGCTCAGCTGTCATGATGTCTGTAGACAGCTTCGGAGTTACCTGGAATGCTGAACTGAAATTGTACTCATGACTAATGGCGTAAAGGACAGAGGGCCCTGTAATGTTTCCTTTCAGTGATGTAGTGCAGATTTCCTAAGCACTCACTCTGCATATCCATTGCCTCATCTCTTTCCCCCAAAGTCCTAGGCTAATAATAATTTTATTCTCCCCATTTTACAGATGAGAAAGCTGAGGTATAGGGAGGTGTTCAAGGTGCTATGGCTAAAGACCAACAGAGCAAGGAGGCAACACAGGCTGGCTTGGAAGTCAGTGTTCTTAACCACTGCAATGTTCTGGAGAAGAGACCAGCTGGAACATTCCTTCTTATGAATTTTTACTTTTCTTTTGTTGAGTGCCTGAGCAGGCTTTTGGGTGCGGGAGGGGATCTCTAACATACCATTATTGGCAAATCAAAATCAGATGGCTAATCAATTTTCTTTAAAGGGAGGCTGAGAGTGAGGGCTTCTCTGTCTTTTCCTTGTGGGAGCCAAAGCTGTATGAGATGTAATAGGAGAGTTCACTGAATTTTAAGAAGTACAGAGGCCATGAATGAGAAGGGGCAGAAATATGTTGCCAGGGAGATGCATGGGGTCAGAGCCATCAGAGATGAACTGGACCTCATCTTGGTCTCTATGGAAATGTCAGTCCTTTTCAAAGAGGATTATTGTGTATCTTGATTAAAGTGTCTCAGGAGATGAACCTCCTTAAATAGAACCAATGGTTTGAAAGTGTGTAATTAAACTAAACCATATTTTTTCCTTCTTAATGCCTTAAATACCCATTTGTGTGAATGTCTGAACATCAAATAGCTTCTTCAGGAAAACACATCAGGAACCATGGAGCAACAATAATGAGAAATCTCTGAATGATAGATAGCCTTTAGAGTTCTTTAGTGGCTGAGTTCTCTTTACAAAATTCTCTACTCCTATGGCACAAGAAACAGAAACACATTGACACATCATCTGGAGCATCAGTCAGACACATTTCATAGATTTTAACCCACGGTAACGATTCATTCATTCATTCAACAACCAGTAACTATATATATGCATGTATGTATATATACCTAGACACATACACACACAGAGTGTGTCCGCTACTATGCTCCCAGGTATAGATGGGGATACAACAAAATTTCATGTATCCTGGAGTTGAAACATCTATTCTGGTGTAGAAGACTTGGAGTCTATGCACAGCTTTTTCATGATACATAATTTCCATGCAGTTTTTTTAAAGATTTATTTATTTATTTTAATTGGAAAGTGATATATAGAGAGGAGGAGAGACAGAGGAAGATTTTCCACCCACAAAATCATTCCCCCAAGCTGCTGCAAGGGCTGGAGCTGAGCTGATCCAAAGTCAGGAGCTTCTTCCAGGTCTCCCATGTGGGTGATGCGGGTGCAGGGCCCCAATGCCTTGGATCTCCTCGATTGCTTTCCCAGGCCACAAGCAGGGAGCCGGATGGGAAGCGAGGCTGCCGTGATTAGAACCGGCGCCCATATGGAATGTGCAAAGTGAAGACTTTACCCACTAGGCTACTAGGCTACTGCGCTGGGCCCCTCCAGGCAGTTTTTGACAGCCCTTCATGGAAAGTATGGTCCTTGTCCTAGGAAGAATTTGCATTTTCGTAGGAAACAAAGCAACCACTGTTTAGTTTTCTGCAGGGCTGCATCCTGAATCCCTCTGCCTTTTCTTCTACTCTGACTTGGGTGAATGTGGCCATTCTCATGGATTTACACCACTTCTATGAACATGACTCAAATGTTTATCGCCCACCCAATCCTGTTTGAAACTTCACAGCAATATGTTTGTCTGTCTTTTCTCCACTTACTGACTCACATGAATCCCTCAGTGCATACGCCCAATACTCAGCTCTCAATTGTCTTCCAAAATCTTTCTCCAGTGTTCGAAAACAGACACATATTCCACCTAAAACAGAGCCCACATCAGAAACCTGGAGGATATGCTACAGTTCCTATTCCTGCTCACCCCCAATGAGTCTCCAAGCCTTCCCATGCTGCTTTGATGGCATCTCATTAGAATATGTGTCTTCATCCCTCCTGCCACAGTCTTATTCTAATCCTCCATCAGCTTTTACCAGAATTATTCTGATAGACTAAGCAATCTTGCTTTCATTCGTACTCACCTCCAACTTGCTTTTCCCAAAGCAGCTGCGGGGTCTTCCAAAGGAGACATTGAGCTATATCCCTGTTTCTCGTGCGTTTGGGTAATGTGCATAGTCATGGCTGTGATCTATTCAGTTCAACCTCACACCCAGCTCCTGTCTACCCCCAGCATTTTAGAAGTCTTAGCTGTCACAGATCTGGTTTGGCCACATAATAGGCAGCAGTGAGGAAAATATGTGAAAGATTCTAAAGTCCTTATAATAATAGCTACCATGTGTTCATCCCTGTGCTAAATGGTTTGTGAAATTTATCATTTCAAACCCTTGCAAGGGAAGCATGAACATATCCACTCTACAACTGAAGAAATACTATGAGAGATCACACAGCCAGGCATTGGAGGAACATGAGGTTGAGACCAAGATTCCTTGCCCTCAAGGGAGATCCCCGATCTGATGTATTTCTGCTCTGCCACATAGTATCTCACAAACTTACTACCTGAAGTTATGTAGTGTCTGCAGTGAGTCATTTGAACCCAGAACACCAAAGCCTGGGCTTCTTTCATGCTACTGTGATGACAATGTATCTCATACCAAGTCACCTTCCATAGTGACCAAAGGGCTATGGCAATAAACCTGAAATGGAACTTATCTATCATGAACTATCAATCCTAGCCTTATAAATGAATCCTATGGAGAGCTTTGATCGAAGAATGATGGTCTTATTCACAAGCAATCAGATTTAAATTGGAGTGTGGTAGAATCTGGGTTCAGGTCTTTTTAAAAAGTGTGCTCGAAAACCTTTCAGGCAGGATTCAAAAGATTCTGTAGTTTGGTTGGAAGGAGGTGGCTTGGTTCAGATGGAGATGATCCTTTTGGGTGATTGCTACCTTCTTGAGCCAATCAGCCAGGCACGTGGACAGCTGGAGCGTGAGATGACTAGCGTGTAAGTGGCACTGTTGGATGACAGAGGGTTTTTGAAAGGGCACCACAATAAAGGAGGTTTACTGGAGGCTGTTTGGTTACGAGGATCATGTGACTGATGGTTCTAGCTCCACCCCAAAACTTCATTTCATGCTGATCATTCTCCATGTAAATGCAATCCACAGCTCTCTTGTCCCATGGCCCTGCAGTGATTTCTTTTCTACCATGATTGGTCCTAGACTATTGGTTTCTGGAGGTTGAGGCCCCATCTATCTCCAGGGGCTTCCATGGCATCAACTTTGGCTGGTTACATCTGACTGGGAATTCAGAGGAAGCAAGAAGAGTTCAACCTCAAGGCTGGATGGATAAAGGAGACAGTAGTAAGCACCCGCTAATCTTTCCTCTCACTACCTATATCCTGTATAAACTACCCTTTAGACTCCAGAAAACTCTGTGGCACATTCAACTAGGAGCTGAAATACATTCCTTTACATGGTAACAAATGAAATAACAGTAGTGTTATTTACAACTTTGTAGGTTTTACCTCATGGTGTGAAGATGACCTGGACAGCACACACTGTCCTTCTTTGCATCATCGTAACATCATTGGTCAGTGCAATAAGCATCAAACTAATTATAGCCCCACCTTACTCCTTTTATAATGGCAGCATTACATGATTAGGCATTTGAATGCTAGTGGTTGAGTCCCTGACTCCTGAGAAGTAACCTTTATGGGTGGAATGGCTTTAGATAAGTTATTTTGCCTCAGTTCCTCGATCTATGAAAAGGCTTGTTAGGGGACTATGAGAATTAAAATGTCTATGAGAATCGTAGAAGTTCCTAGAACTTAACAAATATTATATGAATGTTTGCTTTAAACTATCATAAAAATCCATAACCAAACAAATCAGCTTCAAGATTGTCAGGCTCCCATGAGGATTCCAAGAAAATCTGGTTTTGAATGGTTAACATTTTTCATCCCAAAAATACTCTACCATAAGGCAGAGAGTCGAGAAGGCATCTGTGTGCTCTAATCAGTACCTCTTAGTTCATCTAACAGGCCTAGGGTGTTAGCTATAGGTTCCTGGGGTGCTCCATGTAAAATACTGTGGTGGCTATCAAAGATATTTAGATGTTACGTCATCCATCTATTCCAACACTCTTAATCCTATCAATTCCTTTGTTTTATTGGCAGTTACAATTCTTACCACCCATGATGGTTCTACCTATTTATTTACTCTGGGCAGCACAGTTTGTCATTTTTACAGCTCTCTTGTTTCCAACACTTTCCACGGTCAGAGTTATAGAGAAAATGGAGACAGAAAGGCAAGAAGATGCCCTCACTGTGGATTAGCCACAAATCTCACACTACCAATGCTAAGTTCTTACTGATTTACATTTTCATTTAGTATCATGCTAAAAGTCCTTTTCTACTCTTGGGCTATTGTATACCAATTTCCGTGGAAGGAATGTCTGTCCCACCAGGGAATTATAAATAACAGCTGCATTTGTTAAGCACATATTCTATGCCATACATTATCTATATCAAAGCTGTATATTTTAAGTCTCCTTAAAAGTAGGCAGGTGTTGTTATTCCATTTTGGAGTCCAATGGATCAAGTGTCGTAAACAATTTCTTCCTCCATGTGTTGCTGCTTTTTAAGACATTAAGAAGTGAATCACTTCAAGAACCACAGGCACCAAAATAATTGAAGGCTGACTTAACCACATTTTTATATTTATTCTTTGAAACATCAGTGTGAAGCATCTATTATCTTTCCCATTTTGCAAACAAGGAAACCAAATTTCAGAATTGAAAGGGCAAGGCCCAGGTGGTAGGGCCTACATAAAACTGTGACCCAAAGCCAGGTTCCGGACTCAAAATCCCGCATCCGGCCACCGTAGCATCTACTGTTATTACACTGTGGCTTTTCTTAGTGCCAGATTGGATGCTGGCATACAGTAAGTGAACATCAAATGCTTGCTGAATGAATGAATGAAAGCGGAGCATTTGGATCAGGTGTTTAGCGTAGCAGTTGTGATGCATACATCTCACAGCATAGCACCTAGATTCAATGCCTGCCTCTAGATTCTGCAACCAGCTACCTGCCAGTGCAGACCTTGAGAGGTGGCAGGTGAGAGCTCCAGCAGTTTTGTTCTTGACACTGACATGGGAGACTCAGATTTAAGCTCTAGGCTTTCAGCTTCATCCCAGCCTAGTCCTGGCTACGGAGAATATTTGGAGCGTGAACCAGGGAATGGAAGCTTCCCCTTTTTTTCCCCTCTCTCATTATCTCTCTAAAAAGTTGAATAAACAGATAAATAGATTCAAACGAGAAAGGAAAGGCTGACTTTACTCCCTTTTCTTTTCTCCCTCTGTGTACCCCCTAGACAGCTAATCTTACTGAAACTGTGCACTCTACAGAGCTTTCTATTCCCCAAATCCATAAGATGTCTTCCACTGTTAATAGCTTATAGGAGCACAAGTTATAAAACCAAGTAAAAAATCATTGAACGTTGGGCCCGGCGACGTGGCCTAGTGGCTAAAGTCCTCGCCTTGAAAGCCCCGGGATCCCATATGGACGCCGGTTCTAATCCTGGCAGCTCCACTTCCCATCCAGCTCCCTGCTTGTGGCCTGGGAAAGCAGTCGAGGATGGCCCAAAGCTTTGGGACCCTGCACCCGCGTGGGAGACCCAGAAGAGGTTCCTGGTTCCCAGCATCGGATTGGCATGCACCGGCCCGTTGCGGCTCACTTGGGGAGTGAAACATCGGATGGAAGATCTTCCTCTCTGTCTCTCCTCCTCTCTGTATATCCGGCTTTCCAATAATAATAAAATCTTTAAAAAAAAATCATTGAACGTTCTATTCATTAGGTAGTTATTTTAATTTCATAGGAAATTCAAAGATTTGGAGTTATTATTTTAGTTCATAGAAGAAAAACCCCAAGCTGCCAAGTGTGATATCTAGTATTCCATTCCGGAACTTGATTCTGATTGCCAAGGGGGTAGTGCATGAATACTGAAGACTGCTGCCTCTCTATATAAGGTTGACAGTGACTGCCAAAAGTTTACTTCTCCCTCATCCTTCCCAGACGACATTTATATTTTAATCAGGGCCTTCAGCACTTTGGCTCGGCAGTTGTCAAAGTGCAGTCTCTGGGTCTCTGGGGATCCGCGAACCTTTCAGGAGGTCTGCAAAGTCAAAGCTATTTTCATAAAAATACGAAGACGTTAAGTGCCATTTCTGCCAACATGGTGCAAGAGCAATAGCAGGTCTGTCAGCCAGCAGTAGTAAACAACTCTCAGTGTACATATGGCGCGGGAGTCCACGGTAGACCAGTGAATAGTGTTCACCTTATTAAATCTCCAGCATGGATATGTGTACTTCTTCATAGTTTCTGTGACAAAATGAAAACCCATATAGAAAAAATTCTGAATTTTACTGAATTTTCAAGGAAAAGCATTTATGCTACTGACTAAGTTTGGTCATGGAATGCCTTTTTTTTTTTTTTGCTTTGTAAGATGTCTCACAAACTAGTTGGTTAGACATGGGCATCTGGCAATATTTTTCTGAAAAAAAAAAAAAGAACAAAATGACCCTGCACTTCAGGGAAACAAGTGATAGTATTTGATGTCAAGGATAAAATTTGAGCATGGGAGCAAAAATGAGAATTTTGAAGAATTCATGTTTTCTACTGTGAGATCAGCAAATTCCCAACACTTCAACCATGTTATAAGACTGGGTATGGAAATAATAGGTGTGATATTTTTAATATTGCTCATGGGTAAGTATTTGAAGGCTGTATGTAACTTAGCAATTTAAAATTTTCAAATGATCAAGTATGACAATAGATAATAATGTCTACTGAAATCCACTCCAAGTTCAAGATAGATTGACTTTATCAAAATAGTGTGAAATAGCATGAAAGTTCACAGATATGGGTTCAGATTCCACAATGCAACTAACCTGTTTGTTGTAAAAATAGAATCCTCATAGTTACCCAGAAAGCCTACAGAGACATTCCTTCCCTTTCCAATTACACACTGGAAGACCAGACATTCCTCACAACCTTCAACCCAAACAATATAATTCAACGTATTGAAAGCCGAGGCAGATATAAGAATCCAGCTGCCTTCCATTACACCAGACATTAAAGAGAGTTCACAAATGTAAAACAATGCCAATCTTCTCACCAAATATTTTTGGCTTTGGAAAGAACATTTATTTTTTCAGGGAAAAAGAAAGAATTTATGTTTATATAGAATGGCAGATTATCCTAAAAGGAATTAATAAATAAATTAATTAATTTTCATTTCCAAGATAGTAAATAATGGGAAGTAACACTTATATACACAAGGTAATATATCCACAAAAATAATAAATGGCCTCAGTTTGTATTTAAAAAAAAAAGTGTTTTGAGAATCAGAGAGTGCAAGGGGGATTGAAGAATAAAATGTTAGAGACCCATTCTCACTCAAGTGATCATTTGGATGTTCTCTGGTGATTAATTTGGCAGTGAAAAAAAAATTTTTTTTAATTTTCCTTCAGAGAAGCATGGACAATCCCTGCCTGTTCCTCTGGGAACATTTGCTCACAGGGGGACCCCCAGCCAGGACTTTTGCTATGTGCTACCCTACAGATTCACTTTCACAGCACCAGTTAATTCTGTGCTCAGGTGTCAGCTCTGTGTGGCATGGATTTGATTCAGGTTGTTTCATGGATCTTGACCTTGACACCATAGGAGTGGGCAGGGTGAGGCGATTCCTGTGTAGTTCTCCTGGAAGGGAGTCTCTAGCCCCAGGGTGAATCTCATTGCTTGCACACTTCTTGGCTAGCTCTGAGAGTCTGGCTCCAATTAATTACTTCATCAGTCACTCAAGTGGCTGGCCTTCGGGGTAGGAAGGGAGAGGCCTAGAAGGCAGAATAGAATAAACATCCTAATCCAAATCGAGACCCAGGCCAGCTGTCCAGGCTGTTCTTGTGGCCACAGCTCCCAGAGCTGCTGCCCACGGTCGCCCCTGCCTTACTCCACCACCCCTTGAAGGTGCCTCCTTCTCTGGCCTTCCTACGCAAGCAGCCAGGCCAGTGCATGAATTTGTGGGTTCAACTCTAATGACTGCCTGTGCCTAGATGCCCGCCTCCCTCTAATTCTGCTTTGACACAAATAGCTAGAACACTCACTTGCAAAACCACAACTCCCACAGCAATGCACCAAGTTGGTCCCCTTCTAGAAAGTGGACTTCTATTTCGTTCAAGTCAACAACCACTTAGCCAGCACCTACTTGGTGCTTAGCACACCCTATGAGAAATATATTTCAAAAAAGCAGTTTGTGAGAATCATAAGGGCTTGGAACTTTCTGCGTTTTGATTGCACTTTAGCCACTTGCTGCCTGTATGTTCTTTAGCAAGTTGTTTCTTGTATCTCTGTACCACTTTCCTCATCTGTATAGTCAAAACAGCTAAAAGTCATCACAGACCACTGGGGAATTAAGATATAGCTTACTTGTGAAATGTGTTGCCCATGTTTTTAGCATAAATCAAGTGCTTTTGAAAACAGTTTCATTGTGTAGTCAACTTCGGCCTTTGGTGTATTTGGGAACGTGAGGCTCTTTTGTAAATGGAATAATACTCATCGTAGGATCATGACAATACATCACTCTTCATGAACTTACTACTTCTTAGCATGCTGTTTCAATGTTCAAGGGTTTTAAAATTTTTCTCAGGCCATATTTTCCCCCATTTTAAAAATTTATTTACTTTTATTAGAAAGATAGATTTACAGAGAGAAGGAGAAACAGAAAGATCTTCTGTCTGCCGGTTAACTCCCCAATTGGCCACAAAGGCTGGAGCTGAGCTGATCCAAAGGCAAGACCCAGGACCTTCCTCCATGTCTCTCATATGGGTGCAGAGTCCCAAGGCTTTGGGTCATCCTCCATTGCTTTCCATAGGCAGAGAGCTGGATGGAAAGTGGGGCAGTTGGGACTCAAACCAGCACCCATATGAGATCCTGATGGTTGCAAAGCAAGGATTTAGCTGCTAAGCTATTGCACCGGGCCCCTGCATCTCTTAATTTCTAAGATGCAGATGGATAGTGATAGCTACTTAAAAGTTTTTTGTAATAAATTACATAAGTTTTATCTGGACTTGTGTGGGGCTCTTTGTCTGAACTTGGTAAATGGTAGATTTCATTGGATAGTCCCCTTGTCAGATAATGAGTCTGATTTTCAGTTCTGTATAGACTATAATGTCTCTCGTGGGTTTTCCTTCCTCTATTTTAGACCTTTCCAGTATCTCTAAGTTATTTCTCACATGATATCTTCGAAGCTCTTTCATTACCCTGGGAATGTTCCCCACATGCCTTCAGTTTGTGGATATTCCTTTCAGAGTATGGTTGCCAGATTGTGCTTTACAATCCAGGTGCAAACTCACCAGCCCAAGACATTTTGAAGCCATGACCTTCATTAAGAGGGACATTAAACTTCCTTGAAGCTACTGTAACTGGCAGACTCCATACACACCATACACACCATACGGATTCACGTTGGGCTTGTAACCATCTCAAGTCCTAGAATTGTTTTCACATTTACTGCTGTTAAATTGTGTCCCTCTACTCTAGTACTCACAAAACTTAATGCTTTTAATTGTAAATATGGAACATTTTCTTTCCTCTGCTTTACTGAGGTATCCTTGGCAAGTAAACGCTAAATTTATATTCAGATGTGCAATATGGTATTTTGGTACCTGTGTACATTGTGAAATGATTACCACATCAAGCTAATTAACATATCCATCACTTCATATGATTAACTTGTGTGTGTCTGGTAAGAATATTTTAAGATTTCTCTTAGCACATGTCAAGGATACAATATATCATTATTGGCTGTGCTTAGCACACTATTGCATTAGAAAGGGATTTTTCCTTTATCATTAGGAAAAAGATTTTTTTATTATTTTGTGTTACATAATTCCTATAAAAATAAATTTGGATTGTACAATCTAGCATATAAAGTGTTCTCTCTTGGGACCTGTGGGGGTGTGGGGAATTGGGCCAGCACCCCTAATAATACAAAATTTTATGGATGCTCAAGTTCCTTATGTTTGTATATAATTTAGTCACATTTGTCTGTGTAATTTAAATCATGTCTAGATTATGCATAAAACCTAATACACTGTGCGTGCTGTGGAAATAGTTGTTATGCTATGTTGTTTAGGAAGAATGACAAACATATTTGTACATGTTCAGTAAAAGCACAATGTTTAAAAATATTTTCCAAATTGGGTTGAATCCATAGATGTGAAACTACAGATACAGAGGACTGACTGAATCTGTGCATTGCTGACCCCCAGATGTCATCAGAATGCTCTTTATTTAAGTTAATTAAATTGTTGTAGAATAGAGGGATGAAGCCAGAGGGTTCATGGGGTGAAAGAAAACCACCGCTTGAAACCAGGCATGGGATGAATTCTGATCAATCTTCTGGGAATCCACTCAGTCAAAGGGCTGTACTCTCCCCAAGTTATGTTACCATCTGGCTCATAGCTACCATTTTACGTACTCAGAGTTTGCCAAACAAAGAAAGGAGAAACCCTCATCCCTTCAATGTCTAGGAGAAAAAAGTTAGTAGAGAAATGAGATTCAAATCACTGGGCTTTAGTATACTTGTGTGCCTTATGGAAATTTTACTCAGCTTTACCTTCTGTGTTCTTCTATGCAAATAAATAAATACATGCATCAAAACACTAATGCATTTGTCACTGTTAGTCAAGTTGACCATGACTAGGGCCGGTGTTTTGGCATAGCAAGTAGTGCTGTGAGGCTGGCATCAAATACCAGGGTAACAGCTTTATTCTGTTTCTGATCCAGCTTCATGCTAGTGTCCCTGAAAAGCAGTGGATGAGGTGCCAAGGATTTAGATTCTGTTCCCTCTATGTGGGATATATGGATGAAATTCCTGGCCCCTGGCTCTTGAATTCAACTTGGCCCAGCCCTGGCTGCAGTGGCCATATGCAAAGTGAAGCAATGGGGGGAAGATTCATTCTCTCTCTCTCTCTCTCTCTCTTTCACACTGCCCTTTATAGGAATCATTAATCTTATTTTAGGAAATGGTAATCATGATTAAAAATTATAAGAGATTTTCAATGAAACACTAATATTTTCATGATCTAATAACTGGACTGGAATACAGATGGTCTCTTATTCTTGTAAACAATTTTGTGTGGGTTCAGATGAGTGAAGCCCACCAAGAGTTGGACTCATGTCTATTCTGCTTGAAACGGCATCATCCCTCCGCAAAGCTGTGCTGCCTTGCTGAGATCACAGATAGGAGAAGTGCTTTGTATCATACAACCACTGATTGATATGAATTATCATTCTAATTTAGTTTACTTGTTAGAAATTCCACTTCATGTAGTGTGAGTGGTCCTCAGGGCATGCATGGCTTCTTAGTGATTACAAATTCACGTTTTGTTTATATACTCACAAGTCACCTTACAATCAGTCACTTACCAGTTTTGGGGTTTTTTTTGTTGTTGTTGTTGTTTTTTTTTTGCTTTAGGCATAACAATTTTATAAATTAAAAAATACTCTCTTCTGTTCTTACCAAAAAAAAAATCTGAATATTTTTCTTCTCTTGGTACCTGGCACTACTCCCATGAGGAAATATGGTGTTTTTGGTTTTTTGTTTGTTTGTTTGTTTTTGCCAATAAACTACTTACATGAAACTGAGAGAAGCTAGACAAAAAGTTGAAAATTAAATAAAATGTAGCTAGGTGTTAAAATGAATGACAGAAAAAAGATCTCTTCTAGAAGATCCAGATAGTAGGTACTTACTGTAAGCCTACATTTTGAGGTCAGTCTTTGCTTTTAGACTTTTCTGTGATTTTAGACTTTCCTCCTGTGCCCACGTTTCTGTCTGCACTTACATTCAATCACAAAGCAGACCCTTGGGACTGTGTGATTGCTTACTGTTTGGATTTGGTCAGTGCAGAGACACTGAGCTCAGAGAAACCGTCAGGGAAACCGAGGGAGTGCAGGGAGTCACCATGGTCCAGGATGACTGTAGGATGCAGCTGCAACAAGGCCAGGACCCTCTTTACCAAACTCAGATGTAGGCTTCCTGTTTACGTATGTTGAGCAGCTACTGAATGACACTCGCTGTCTGTGAGGCACAGGACAAAGTTAAAATGCAAAGTCAACTTATCCATGTTCCCTATCGCACGGCCAGTGTGCTTGAATTGATTTTGGAGGACTTGTTACATACCAGTTGCATGAAAAAGACACTTGAGGGAAGAGAGAGCATGCCAGATAATCGAAGCAGTAGAGAGAAAGGAAACATGGAAGTATTTGCCAAACTTGAGAAATAGTACATGTGTCTGGATTACCAGCTATTGGGTTGACTGTGAGACTGATAGAGCAGAGCTGGGAAAGGGGTCAGCAGCTGGGTGGTAAAGCACTTTGGTTTCTAGATAAGAAGTTTGGAATCATCCTGAGAGCTACAGTGAAGGGTTTTAATCAGCAAAATTAAGTGATTCTGGCTATGTTTTTGGAAAATGTGTTCTCAAGAGAGGTGTACAGGATAATTATAAAATTAGATAATAACCATTTTGAAACCCAGAGGTTAGTTAAGAGTCCATGACAGTAATGGAAGTTAGATGGGCTGGACACTGACTAAAGCTATGGTTCCTAGCAGAAGTAAAGCAGAGAAGACAAGCACAAATGGTCTTAAAGGAGATTGAATTAGTAACAGTGGTAAGAAAAGGTATGAAATGGGAAGAGAGTAGTTGCAAGAGAAGAATCCAGGGTGATTCTTACGTTTTTCATTTGGTTCTCTGCCTTGTCTAAGGCTCTTCTCACTGCAGTAGGGGATTAACAAGGAAAGACCAGGGTTGGGATAAGATTACGAATCAGACTTTGATTGGGTCTCCAGGATTGCTAAAGAGATATTTCCCATTCGCAGTGCTGTGGAAGGGTCTGAAGCTCCTTGGAGAGGTGAGGAAGAGAGGGAGGAAGCAAATGCCTGTTTGCAGACAGAGCAGGTAACAATAACCAGCATTTTGGAGTGTCCGTCCAATTGTATACTTTTTTTCTAAGAGCTGATTTTCTTCTCAATCCATAAGTGGACCATTCTGTACTGTGTGACCTTGTCATACTGTGCATGTGAGCTTAGCTAATTTGCCCAAACTAGAGCAATCAGATAATTTCATATAAGGAAATTGAGATTGAATCATCCTTGTACAATAACCCTGTCGTTTTTTTCACTGTGGAGATAAAAAATCAGGAAGTGCAGGACATTCTTATTTATTTATGATTTATGTTTTTCTTTGTTTTTATGGAAAAGGCAGTTTTATACAAAGAAGGAGAGACAGAAAGATCTTCCACCTGCTAGTTTACTCCCAAAATGACCACAGTGCTGGAGCTGGGCCTATCCAAAGTCAGGAGTTTCTTCCAGTTCGCCCATGTGGGTAGTGGCTCCCAATACTTTGGGCAATCCTCCACTGTTTTCGCAGACTGTAAGTAGGGAGCTGAATGGGAAGTGAAGCAAATGGAACATGAACAGGCGACCATATGGGATGCCAGCACTGGCAGGTAGAAGATTAGCCATTTGAGCCATTGTGCTAGTGGCAAGACAGTCTTATTTGACTGTGAGAAAGTTAATCAAATGAAGACTACAGGTCAAGTGTGGGCAATGAATGAGAGATCCTCTTAGTTTCCTTATAGATGTTGAGACTCCAGCAGTCTTTCATGAAGTATTGGTTCCTGGAGATACTCCAGAATCCTTCCCTAAAGTTCTTTTCCAACTCACTGAAACTCCCCACTCCTTTGTTAAAATTGATCTTATAGAGACCGGAATATACTGATTTAAAAAAGAGGAAGCATTAGAATATCATCTTTTTTGAAATTATAAATCTAGGTGGTAAGTACTAATAGCTGCTAACATCAAGAAAAATAAGAGATTCGGGATCGGCAGCATGGCCTAGTGGCTAAGGTCCTCGCCTTGATCCCATATGGCTGCTGGTTCTAATCCCGGCAGCTCCACTTCCTCTCTGTCTCTCCTCCTCTCAGTATATCTGACTTTGTAATAAAAATAAAATAAATCTTAAAAAAAAAAAAGAAAAAGAAAAATAAGAGATTCAGATACTACATGTCTCCAAATGGAAGTATATAGTATTACCCATGAGAAATGATGGCTGGAAAAGCAAACTGAATCTTCTCAGGTCTAACCAGCAGATCAGGAAATACAGGGTCCTGAGGGACAAATGGGACTATAAACAAGATGATGAAATTGATAAGATTCCAACTACAGAAAAAAAAAAACAAAATTAAAATTATCTATTCATAAAAGAAAAAAAGATGAAGTTTTTCACTAAGTTAAATGAGACTTATGGGACATATGAGTGAATTTTAATATACAACATTGCTTCAATCTTGTCTCAAGCAAATGTATTTTTAAAGTTATGGGATATTTAGAGAAATACATTCACTGATATTTTATGCTATGAAGGAATTGTTTTATTTCTAATATGACAGTGATATTCTCTAGGTTTGAGAAAGATTCTTACACTTGACATTCATACTTAAATATTAACACATAGGAATATTGTTTTGGGGGTTTTTCTTAAAATTGTTGAAGTGTAGGAAATCACATGGATGGATAAGTGAATGAAGCTTGCTTTGAATCTTGAAGGCAGATGTCTATCACATTGTTCTAGATAACTTTTGAGTGTGTTAAATTGTGTAATAACATAAATTTTAAATATGTAAGAAATTTGACATATGCTTAAGTATAAGGTCATGTTAACATCTGAATATCAATATTGAAAACATATTGAAAGAATACATAACACAGAGCACATAATGTACTAAATACAAGCACACATCACAATTGAATACTCTGCATGACAAAAACACCCAGAACTCTCAGTAAAGGCCTTTACAAAACAGTCACAGCTAATATTATACATACTAACACAAGACTGATTTCTTCCTTATAATCCAAATGAAAGAAAAGATGTCTGTCCTTGCCATGTCTACTCAGTTTTTTACCAGAGGTTCCAGTTTAGGCCATAAAGTCAAATAAAAGGCACATCAATTGTAAAACAAGAAGTAAATTACATCTATTTACACATGAAAACTATATTTAGATCTCATAAAATCTTAAGGAATCCTCTAACAATTGTTAAAATACCAAACAATTTAAGTGAGGTGGCAGGGTTTAAGAGGAATATATAAAAAATCACTTGTATTTCTATATTGTAACAGGGAACAATATGAATGTAAGATGAAGAAAATAATTCCAGGGTGGCTGTTGTGGCACAGTGGGTTAGTTTACCACTTGGGACACCCACACCAAAGTGCCAGGTGCAGTCATGGCTACTCTGCTTCTCATTTACCTTCTTCCTAATGCGCCTGGGAAGCAGGTAATGGCCCAGGGCCCTGGGTCCCTGCCACGACACGGGAGGCCCACATGGAACTGAAGGCTCCTGGCTGTGGCATGGCTCAGTCCAGCCGACTGTGAAACAGCAGATGAGAGATCCCTGTCTCTCTCTGTCACTCTGCCTTTCAAATATAGAAGTAAATAAAACATTTAAAAGTTTCATTTATAATGCGTGGAAAAGATGGAGCATAATAAAACATCTTGAATTTACTCATTTGACCACAAAAGGAAAAATTCACACTTTGGACACCAGACAATGTTGCTGAAAAAAAAAACTGAGAATAAACAGAGAAACATCCCAAGTCCAGGGATCAGAAGCTTAGCATTGTTAAGAAGACAGTTTTAGCAAAACCGATTCACGTATTCCAATCACTGTTTAGAATCCAGCTGTCCTCTTTCTTTTTTTTTTTTAGGAATTGATAACTCTGTTCAGTGTCTGTCAAGGCTAAGCTCCATTGTTTTCAGGTACACTCAGTCCTTACTCAATCAACAGGGTAAGAAGCCTGCTTACCTGACACTATCAGTGTCTGGGATAAAAACAGTGGATTTTCAGAAGGTAGTCCTCAGAAGTAAAACATGAAAATCCAAAAAGGGAACTTCCAAAGCCTTAATGCAGACCTTGGCTTCGTCAGGTACCGTGACAGAGGACCTCACCACCTGTGGTACAATGCTCAGTCAAGTTCCCAGTACAAGGAATATGACAAGTTTATATTTTTCCCTTACACCGGGGCCTAGGAGTCTGGAGATTTGGATTTAGTGCAGAACTTTGTTTGTAGATATCTGTCCCTTGGTGTTTCTGCCCACGGAGTCCTCAGACATAATTTGTGTAAGTTTGGACGAAGAAGAATCTCTCAGGTGATGCCTGTGTTTAGACACAGCGTTTCCATATTTTCTCTTTTGTTTTCAGAACTGTCTCCAGTTCCTGATGGAGATAAATTTTTTTTCTAAACCAAAGAAACCCATTATAATTTCCAGACGTGAGAAGTCAGTATAGCAAAGTGAATACCATCCTGAGTTGTTGGTCTCTGATTCCTGGTTTCACTTCTTCCTGACCCTTTGACCTTATGAAATTTCTTAAAAATATATATCATTTTTTTTACTTGAAAGGCAGTTACAGAGAAAAGGAGAGACAAAGAGATCTTCTATCTGCTGTTTCACTTTCCAAATGCCTGCAATAGCTGGAGCTGATCTATTTTGAAGTCAGGAACCTCTTCTGGGTCTCCCACACGGGTGCAGGTCCCAAGGCTTTGAGCCATCCTCTTTTGCTTTCCCAGACCATAAACAAGGAACTGGACTGGAAGTGGAGCAGCCAGGATATGAACCCATGTCTGTATGGAATACCAGCACTTCAGGCAGAAGCCTAGCCCATTATACCATGGTGTAAGCCCTGTAAATTTTTTTAATTTATGCAGGCATTAATTGTAAGATTGGTTAATTTCCCATCAGCTTCCTAGTCTGGTAGTAGAAAGTAAATAAAAGTGTTTCTGAAACAGCATTAACTCAGCACACTATGAGCTTTTACTAAATGATAGCCATAATCATAAGTACTGTTCTTCCCCCTGGATATTGCATGAAATTTGAACTTCAGTCTTGCCTTAATTCTAGGCAAGCAGGTGAGAGATGAGAAAAGTTTGTAAAGAAGAATTGATTATCTGTAAAAGACATTTGGGCCAGGAGCAGACATGGTATAACAAGAAAGAAATCCTAGGGCACCACATCTTAATGCTGGTAGGGGCTTTACCTGCTTATCAGAATGTTCCTCCATCCCTATAGAACAGCAAAAACAGGCTTGTGGCAGCATCTTGGTCTTGGATCACAGAAACTGATGATCCCAAGAATTAATCTGACTGGGGTTGGGCTTTCCCGGAGCCCTTTAACCTGCACCTTGACTGTTTCCTAGTGATCTAGAGGAAGAAGTAAAAGCTGAGGCAGCTGAGGCAGTGGACATTTAGCCTAATGGCTAAAACACCTACATCCCATATCTCCTGGTTCCAACCCCTGCTTCTTCTTTCCTGCCACTACAGACCCAGCATCAATGGATGAGGTAATTGGGTCTCTGCCACCTCTGTGGGAGATCTGGATTGGGATTTTGGCTCAGAAGTTTGGCTGGATCCAGACTGTGGGCATTTGGAAAGTGAACTAGTCAATGGGAACTCTATCTCTCCTTCTCTCTCTCTCATTAAGAAAACAAAGTGTGATTTGAAAGGATGCAGAATTTGGATGTGGTGAGTCCAACATTGCTTAAACCACCAAACCAACGACTTTCTGCCAAATGTCCTTTCAGCTCACCTGAATGGTTCCTGAAACTGATGTGTCTTGCTCACTGCATGTGAATGTTGGGTTTTCAGCATTGGTTAGTTAAGCACAAAAAACCCACAAGCTTTATTACCTTCCTTTACAAAAATTCCTTAAGATGAAGGCAAATTAGAGGGTGGGGTGCAGGATAAAATTAAGATTCGGTGTGTGATAGTTTTAAGACTGGGCAAGGCACCTGGAGGCTCCCATGCTGTAGAAAGGGGGAATGAAATGGGGGATGCTTGAGCTCAGAGCCACAAGGAAGAATTCTTAGCAGCAGAAGGCACATGTGGAAAAATGTTAAAGACAGACTTTTTATTTACCATCTCTACAATTTCATGCATTTCCAAACACAGGTTTGTAATAATCTGTTCATCTCTCAGAGGCAGAAGAGATAAGAAATAAAATACTAAATCACTGCCATATCGCAGGTCTTGCAGGAAACCATCTGTATGTGTGTCCCAGGTCTGGCAACACAAAGCACCACATATTTAAACAGGGAATGTGTTGCAGAACGTAAGTCAAAGTCATGACGTCAGCAGAGTTGATTTCCTCCAAGGAGGGTGAGCGAGAATCTGTTCCAGGCCTCTCACCTGGCTTCTACAAGCCTCAGGTGTCCCTCGGCCTATGGTAAGCTATCTCCTAGTGTCATCACTTTACCATCTGCACCTGTCTATATCTGTCTCTGGGTCCACATCCTCTCCCTCCCCCAGACATTTTTTATAAGAATACCAGTCATGTTAGATTCAAACAGACCCAAATGACTTGATTTTAACTTGATCATCTGCCAAGTAAGCTCACATACACAGGTACCGAGGTTAGGAGGGCCACAGTTCAACTCCTTACACAGTCCTTACTGTCCTGTGTGCTTCTGTTTAACATAAGGCCTACATAAACTTGGATAGATTTCCTTGAACCTTCTTTCTTCTATCTCTGCCTTAGGGCTGTGTTGCTTCCAGGCACTGCCCTCCACCAGGGGGAGTGTCACAGAATCCCACAGTTACCTGCCAGGTGCTCTTTCCAGCAAAGAACGTGCACAAAGACATCTTCCCAGAGCTGAGGCAGCTGGTGCACAAAGATTCAACAAAGCTGGTAGGAGTCTCAGAGGTCACGTGGTCATTGTAAAAAGAAATGGGACTAGGGCACAAAAATGTTAAGTCATTCTTGTTCTAGAGCCAGGTTAAAACTGGTTTTCTCATCTGAAGTCTAGCACTCCTCTCACTCTGAATATAACACACTCAGTACTGTTTAAGGATGTGTTATATTCCATTTGCAGAGGTCTGGGTCAGAAGTGGAACATTTGGGACTTGAACTGGCACCTGTGTAACATGCTGGCATTGCAGGTAATTACAGTCTGTGCCACAATGCCAGCCCCTATATTACATTTTTAAATTTCTGGAATAGAAATGTCATTTATTATTGATGCCATGTCCAATAGGTAACTTTTGGGTTTTTTTTTTTTAAATGAAATTTAGTGATGAACATACATTTTATTTCAGTGTCTTAAATTCAATGACTTTTGTTTTAATATGGTAACATTTGGATCTAAACAAGCTTAAAATGAGTTATTTATATTTGAAAAGCTGAATTAGAGAGGTGGGGAGAATTAGAAAGATTGGGGAGAGATAAATGGAGGGAAAGAGAGAGAGAAAGAGAGAGAGAAAGAGAGAGTATCAATCCATCTTCTATTCACTGGTACACTCCCCAAATGCCTATACCAGCAGGGTCTTGGGCTTGTAAACAGGAACCAAGGACTCCAGAAGGGTCTGCTACATGGGTGGCAGGGACACAAGTATTTGAACCATCATCTGCTGCCTTCCAGACACATGAGCAGGAAGTTGAATTAGAAACAGAGCACCCGGGTGCAGTGCGATAGCCTAGTGGCTAAGGTCCTCACCTTGCACACACCAGGATCCCATATGGTTACCTGTTCTAACCCCGGCAGCCCTGCTTCCCATCCAGCTCCCTGCTTGTGGCCTAGGAAAGCAGTGGAGAACGGCCCAATGCCTTGGGACCCTGCACCCGCGTGGGAGACCTGGAAAAGCTCCTGGCTCCTGGCTTCGGATTGGCTCAGCTCCAGCCGTTTTAGTCACTTGGGGCGTGAACCATCGGACAGAAGATTTTCCTCTCTCTCTCTCCTCCTCTCTGTACATCTGCCTTTCCAATAAAAATAAAAAAATCTTTAAGAAAAAAGGAAAGGAAAGGAAAGGAAAGGAAAGAAAAAAGAAAAGAAAAGAAAAGAAAAGAAAAGAAAAGAAAAGAAAAGAAAAGAAAAGAAAAGAAAAGAAAAGAAAAAAGAAAAAAGAAAACTGAGCAGCCACCATGTGAATCAGGCACTACTATATAAGATGTGGACAATCCAAATAGTGTTTCAACCCATTATACCACAATACCTGCCCTGGTCCAAAATTTTCAGTAGTTTTTCATCCAATTTTGAAGGTAAAATTTTGCTATTTGACGTCATAATAAATAATATAAAAACCAACAGCTTTGACTATAGAAGGAAAGATGAATGGATTGCAAATTCAAAATGTATCGTGCCACTACCAATCCTTTTCTAAACCTCTCTAAAGTCTCCCCCTGGTTGTTCATATTAAGGCAATATTCCTTACATGGGCTGTGGAGGTTGGTTTGTCCCGGCTTTTCCTGTGTCTCCATCCTGATTTTGTATCATACGTTGGTGTTTCCTCTGTGGTCCTGCTTTGGTCTGTTCTAATTGTGGAGCTGTTTCCCACTGCAGGGACTTTGTCCATGCTCTTTCTCTTTCTGAAACACCTTTCTTCCATGGAGAATCACTTCGCTGGAGAATTCTTCCTTGATTTGCTCACCAACTCAAATCTATTCCTTCAAGCATTTTGTGTCTTTACCTTTGTAGCCCTTACCAGGCATAGATGCATTTCTCCATGCATATAATCTTTTAATTAACCCAGTTTCCTACATTAGACTTTAAGTTCTTTGAGAATAGATTCTTGTCTAAATTTCTCATTTTGGGGACCCTAGGACACAGATGAAAGCAACAGATGTTTGTTTGATGAATGCCTAAAGAGGTAAGATATGTTCATGATGGCTCCATGGTTGAACTTTCACCTTAAAAACGTTAAGCAGTGGAAGAATAGAATATTGGGACACACAAAATAGAATTCCACTTCTACTCTCAGTGAGATTATTGGATAATTAAATTAATTGTGTAGGAAATCATGTGCCATATCCAGAATGCAGATAAAGCTGAATAAATTTCACTGTTAGTGTTAGGATGAAGCTTGAGCCACTACCTTTTATGTTTTTACTGCCTTATATCTACCAGGTGGTCTGTGAGTGTCCATGGATGGACTTCACTGTGTGAACATTTGAAAAGATTTCTGAAGGAAAGAATAGAGATAATTGAGTTTGCTTTGTACCCACATCCACATCTAAATAAGACCTATGAAAGTCATCTTCATGGTTTTCTAGAAACTATTTATGAGTGGTAAGGAATTGTTCAGAATGATAGGGACACTTATCCAGTCTCCCTCTCAGTGAGAGTGTTGTTTATGATGGATTTGGATTCAGCACCATCTTTCATGTTTATTACCAGCCTGTGGTTTAAAGGGGGAAAGAACTCCCTAAACATGATGGTGGAAGGTAGGGATATCCACTGAGTACCAGTCGACTGTGGTCTACAGGACCTAGCATAACTGCTTCATCTGGCTGTCGATTTTGGCTACAATCCTCATCATACAGAAAGCTTGACACCGTGCTTTTAAGAATTAATTTCTTTCCTTTTATTATGCCAGCATTGCAGTGAGTCTTTTTAGTCTGTAAATGCTGGCATTTTTTTTAACACAGAAACATTGAAATCTATTTTTACCTTTGGCTGTTGCTACCAGTTCCATTCTGTAAGACTATTTGTCTGGACTTTGGGTTTTTTTTAATTGTAAATTGACCATTTACGATAACATAAATGCCTGGGGTATAAAGTGGCATTATGCTTTATGAATATAATGTGAAGTAATTAAATCAGGTTAATTAACATATCCATCATCCTAAACACTTAACATTTTTTTGTGGTGAGACTATTGGAAGTCTATTGTCTTAGAAATGTTTTAAAAGATTTATTTGATTGGTTTGTAAGGCAGAGTGACAGAAACAGAGACTGCAGGAGAGAGACGGAGATCTGCTGGTTTACTGCCTGGGTGATGGAAGCAGCTAGGCTGCTCTAGGCCAAAACAGAAACCTGCAGCTCCATGTGGGTCTCCCCCAAGGGGTGGCAGGGCCCAAATATTTGGGCAATCTTCCACTACCTTCCCACGCATATTAGTAGGGAGACAGATTGGAAGTAGAGCAGCCAGGACTCACACATGCCCTCCAGTAAGGAATGCTAGCAAGTGAAGGCTTAGCCCTCTACTTCATGATCCCAGAATTCCTACTTAGCCATTTTGAAATGTACAATATTCTGTTTACTGTATTCACTGTAGAACTATATACACACCCATCTATTCATCCTGTATGGGATTCTGTAGCCTTTAAGTATATCTCTCCCATTCTTCCTTCCGCTCTCCTGTCTTTGTAACCACCATTTTATTTTTATTTTTTTTCTGGTAAACTAAAATTTTAAAGCATGAAGCATTTTTGTTTATTGCTACAAACCTTATAAGTTTAAAAAAACAAAGATTACATATGGCTGAGCCAGAATATAAAACATATTTTCATAGTTTAATGTATTTTCATAATTATTGCATATGTCTGTACTAATCATTTTGCTTGCACTTCAGGCAGATACTATTAAGAAGCATATTTCAATTTGTTCTTTTTAATTTTTTTAGTTCCTCCTTTATTTTTCACATTTAAAAATAAAATCAGAGCATGAGTATTTGTCACATTATTTCTTTAAAATCTCTCCCTGGTGAAACAAAATTGTACATAATTGAAGAATATATATATACAATATTAATACAACAGGTTTAAGCCATTCTACTTTTGGCTTTTTTGAGTATGATTGTTTAGGTTCTATGTATAATTGAGAACTTGCAGTACGTACCTTTCCAAATCCATGCATGCTGTCACAAATGGCAGAATGTTCTCCTTTTTTAAAGACTAAGTGGTATCCCGTTGTATATATATATGTATCATATTTTTTAATCCATTCATACCATGGTGGATACTAAGGTTGATGTCATAACCGTGCCTGTGAACAGTGCTTCCATCAACACAGGAGAATACACATCTCTTCGTCATATTGATGTCACATCTTTTAGCTAAACTGAGTTGGTGGGTCACATGATGATTGTGTTGTTACTTTGTTGAGGAACCGCCATATGGTTTTCTGTAATGGCCATACTAATTTATATTCCTGCCAACAGAAGACCCTGTTCTCAACAGCCATGTCAATATTTGATACCATTCAACGTTTTCTACAGATCATTCTGACAGGTGTGAACTGATATTTCATTGTGATATTAATGTATATGTCCGAGGATTTGTGATGTTATTTTTTTAATATTGTGCCTATTGGCCATTTCTAGATCCTATTTTTGAGAAATGTCTAACCAGGTTCCTAGCCTTTTAGATGAATTTTTAAAATTTTCTTGCTATTGAATTTTTAAAATATTTGGCGCATTGGTCCCTTAATGGCCATATAGCTTATAAACATTGTCTCCCAAGCTTCACATCCTGTTAATTTTCTTCATTGTTGTGCAGAAATTTTTTAGTTTGAGGTAATTATTTTTTTTAGTTTGAGGTAATTGATTTATTTTTCTTGCCTATATTTTTGGTGTCAAATTCAAGAAGTGATTGCCTAGAATAGCAGTGTGTGGCTCCCCCAATTTTCTTCTAGTAGTTTTCTAACTGTTAATCTTACATTTTCTAAATACATTCTGCTTATTGAAGAGACTATTATTATTTTTAAGATTTATTTTTATTGGACAGTCAGATATACAGAGAGGAGGAGAGACAGAGAGGAAAATCTTCCATTCATTGATTCACTCCTCAAGCGACTGCAACAGCTGGAGCTAAGCCAATCTGAAGCCAGGAGCCTGGAGCCTCTTCCAGGTCTCCCACATGGGTGCAGGGTGCCAAGGCTTTGGACTGTCCTCCACTGCTTTCCTGAGCCACAAGCAGGGAGCTGGATGGGAAGTGGGGCTGCCAGGATTAGAACCAGCACGCATATGGGATCCTGGTGCGTGCAAGGTGAGGACTTTTGCCGCTAGGCCACCACACTAGTCCCGAGACTATTATTTTCCCATTGTACATTCTTGCTGCCTTTGTCAAAGTTATCAGCTCTTTATGAGTAGGTTCACTTCTGGATACACTATACTGTTTCATTGGTTAATGCATCTCCTTTTTGGTCATTGTCATGCTCTTTTAAATTACTAGAGCTGTGTAGTGTGGCTTGAAATCATAGACCAAAAATCAATGAAACTAATAATTGGTTTTTGAAAAAGTAAGAAAAATCAGCACATTTCTAGCTTTAGTAAGAAAAATAGAGAAAAGATTCAGATAACTAAAATCACATATGAAAAAGAACACATTATATCTAATAGCAAAGAAATAAGAACATAATTGTGATCAATTGTATGCCAACATATTTGATAACCTAGAACACATAAAGTCTTAGACATACATGTGACACAAAGACTGAATTCTGTAGCATAGAAAATCTGAATCAATCAATGAGTAAGCAGATAGAATCAGAAATAAAAAATTTACTGTCAAAAAAGATCTCAAGTCCTTTAACCAATAACAATGCTTGTCAAGCTCTTCTAAAAAGTTCAGTATATCACATTAACAGAACGAGGGGCAAGAAAACGTTCATGAGCACCTCAGTAGCAGCAGAAAAATTGACAAAATCCAACAGCTTTCCATGGTAACAGCTCTCACCAAAGTAGTTACAGAAGGGATGTTCCTTAACATGACAACCAACACAGATGAAAAACCCACAGGTGACCCTACCATCAGGGATGTTATGCAACAGATGAGGACACTTTGAGAAGGCAGATACCTCAGGAAGCTATTATTAAAGGTAGTTTCTTGTCTGAAGATTATCTTGTCTAACAAGAGAGAAGGAAGGACCGAGGGTGATTCTGTTACTAACATTACTTCAGGTCTCTCTCTCTCTCTGCTCTTCTGTTTTAGGCAAAGGATGCCTTCAAGTAAGCAGGACCTTATCCAGCTGCAGGTCTTTGAAGGGCAATTTCTTATTGCTACCCTAAAAGGTACTTCTATCTGTCATCTGAGTTTGGAATCCTTGTTAGCTTTGCTTATCTGTATATAGCCATGAGCAAGTTACTAAATGTTTGTGCCTCAGTTAATTTATTTGTAAAATGGAGATTATAACACCAGAACCTATCTTATAATGACAGTGTGAGGATTAAACAGCAGCATACTTTAAAAAGATCTCAGAAAATGTCATTAAATCAAAGTCCACTTTGATGCACAATGTTTTGAATCTATATATACATGAAGAATCACCAAAAGGATCATAAAAAATGAGTGTACTATTAAAAAAGAAACATTGATTTTAAAAAAATTGGACCAAGTATGCATATTTTTAAATAATTTATTTAATTGAAAAGAAAAGCATGTGTTTGCATAAGAGCCCATCTGTTGTTGACTCTTGTTTAAATTTATTTATTAATTACATTGTATTATATGACACAGTTTTATAGGTACTGGGATACCCCCCACCCCTCCCCTAACCCTCCCCTCATGGTGGATTCCTCCACCTTGTTGCATAACCACAGTTCAAGTTCAGTTGAGATTCCTTCATTGCAAGCATATACCAAGCGTAGAGTCCAGCATCTTATTGTCCAGTTAAGTTCAACGGCTTCTTAGGGAGACCTTCTCTAGTCTGAAGGTAGAGCCAGCAGAGTATCATCCCGATCAATTAAAATCTCCAACATAACATCAACAGTTTAGGTGCAGAACATTTTTTTTGGAGGGGTGTGCTGAGAAATCCCCAATACCCCAGTGAGGAGTAGCTAATCTTTGTGTCCCACCTAGTGAGGTATAAGTAAATCCATGCTGGCCATTTCCTGTCTGATTCCAAGCTTTCCTTGTTGTTGTCTATCTATTCTAGGTTTTTATTTGTTTGTATGTTTGTTTTGAGGGGTTTCCGGAGTGATCCCGATGGTCATTGCAAGAGAGGGTGGGGATCCAGAGCCAGAACTATGCAAGGACCAGAGAAAGCTCCCCTCCCTGGTCCCGAAGGAAGTTTATTATTCTGTTTCTGCGGACCGCTCAGGGCTCCTGGTTGTCGTTCCAATGACGCTGGTTCCTGCACAGCAGAGTTTGGACTTCTTCCATCCCCTGTGGAAGCTCCAGATGGGGATGGGTGACCTTAGAGTTCTCGGCCTCCGAAGGTACTCCAATTCCCCGTGGTCTCCTTGGTAGTTGGGATGTAGTCCTTGTTGCTTGTATTGATAGTCCTTGGAGAGGCTCTAGGAGTCTTCAGGGTTGGGATACGAGCCTCCTCCTGTCCACCTGCTCCACTCTGGAGTACCCCCCCTGCTCCATGCATATGACCTCCTGTTAAGAGGCTGTCAGGATCGCTCCCGATTCCCTCCTCATGCCTTTGTGGCTTTACTATTGTCTAGTGTCAACTCGAGTCTTTTCTCTATGAGTTACCAGATTTGATCCTGATAGGCTATATTTCACGACTTCCTCACACTTTTTAGGGATATGGAAGATTTCTCCGCATTCCCTCCCCATTACGGAGTAACATAAGGTATTAAGAGTGTTTTAGGTTTTACAGTTTTTGATGTAGATCATAAGCAGTCTGACATTAATTGTTGATTTATAGGTTACATCGCATTATCTTATTGCTTCAGCATGGGGCTGCCAAAGCAGCAAATAAAAAAAACCAAAATCCCAGAGCTCCCCGGCTGGGCGGCCAGCAAGCAGAGCCTGTGCATGTGGTAGCCACCGTGTGTATCCAGGCATGAGACTTTCCTGGTCTCGCCCCCGCCCCCTCCCCCAGCCTGGCGGCTGCCGGAACTCCAACCCCCTGTTATTGATTCTTTCATCAAATTGCCACATAGCCAGGACTGGTCCAGGTCAAATTCAGAGTCCAGAAACTTGATCGAATCACTCCAATAAGTGGCAGGGATCCAACACTTGGGCCATCATTCACTGCCTTCCCACACACATTAGCAGGAAGCTGGATTGGAAACAGAGAGGTTGAAACTCAGATCAGCCGCCCAATATTGGATGCCAGGCTCACAAGTGGCACCTGTTGTGCTATAATGTCAGCTCCCATTGTTAGGTTGAGAAACAGTTGGAAGAGAAAGAGGAAAGTGGCTTTCAAAAAAAGAAACATTCCTGGGAGAGAGTCTGAGTGACTACTCCCTGGTGGGAGACAGCCCTGGACCACTTCCACCAGGCAGGGTGACCACATGAAGGGAAATGGCCACCCACAGTGTACAGAACTGGGCTTGTATACATCTTAGACATGGGAGCTAGGAGAAGGCCGCAGCTCCTTGGTTTGCACATGCATGTTACCTGTCGCACAGGGCACTCACTATAGTGAATGCTCACCTTCTGCACAGAGACAGTCCAAACATTCTAGATGGGAGTGTCCGCTTGAATTCTGTAGCATGGCGGAATCACTTCTGCTCTGCCCAACCGAACACCTATCCATTTACCTATTGATTCTGTTTTCCCACCAATGTTTTGAAGTACCTTCCTGTAGCTCTTGGCAATTACCATTTCTACTATTTTTCAGAGACAATATGTGTAATCTTATGCAGTAGATATTACTTTTCCTATGAAGGAAACAAAAACAGAAAATTATACAATAAACACATAAAAGTACTAATTTAGAATGGAGGGAAGAAGGTGAACATCGTGAAGTGCTTGCTGAAAGAGTTGGCAGTTGAGTACAGACAGAAAAAAAAGGTGAACAAGAAAACATGAATGGAGAGGAATGAGCAAAGCCTTCCATGCAGTGGCCTGGGTGTCAGGTTCCCTGGGACAGGCCATCAGCTGCTCAAGGCTTGGACCAGCAAAGTCATTCTACTCATTACACATTCATTAAGCACCTGTTGAATGTGTTCCATGATGCAATTATGATGGGACACATAAGAGCAATAATGAATAAACAATAAAAAAAATCAGTGTCCACTGAGCATTTTACTCAACAGAGAAAATTTGTGCTCGCTTCGGCAGCAGATATACTCAGCATAGAAAATTGGAGATTGGAGAATGGTGACTGTCATGCCCTGCAGTGCGTTATTGTCTAATGAATTCCTGAGCACTGAGCAGATGAAGCTTGCCCAAAGATACAATATTTTGAGATATGTTCCTCTATTACTCAAAGTGCCATCACAGTCTGTAGCTTCACTGAAGGCTTCCGAATAGGGACTGCAAACTCAGACATGCATGGGGGCCCAAAAGGTATAGCAGGCTAGTGAAACAGTCTGAGCATAGATGCATGGCATCCAAACACAGACACTGGCATGAGGACTGTCGAGACATGGGGAACAGATGCTGTTGTAGAGCACCTTGCGACACTTGCAGTGAATCATTGCCAAGTCTTTCTAATTTTCAATAGAATCAGATATTTAGGCCTTAATATAGTTTCCTTATTTTTTTAAAGATGTGTTTATTTTATTGGAAAGTCAGATATACAGAGAGGAGGAGAGACAGAGAGGACCATCTTATGTCCGTTTATTCGCTCCCCAAGCAGCCACAATGTCCAGAACTGCGCCAATCCAAAGGCAGGAGCCAGAAGCCTCATCCAGGTCTCTCATGCAGGTGCAGGGTCCAAAGGCTTTGGGTCATCCTCTACTGCTTTTCCAAGCCACAAGCAGGGAGCTGGATGGGAAGCGGGGCTGCTGGGATTAGAACAGACACCCATGTGGGATGCTGTCATGTGCAAGGCGGGGACATTAGCCGCTAGGCTACCGCACTGAGCCTTCCTTATTTTTAAAATATATTGCATTAAATACTATAAACAAAATGAGGTGTGCCAAAGAAAACATGTTTGAAGGTTACATTTTTAGCTTTTGGTTACCAGAGCTAACAATAGTGATTCCATTATCCTCTCTTGCCCACAATCTCTGCCTGCAACCTCCGTTTCACCCCCACGTGCCCACAGCACCCCCCTCACTCCCACTGGCTCCACAGGCAAGCTGGACAATTTGAACCCAGGAGTCTTTGTGTCAAAGTATCCTTGCTGAGGCTTTCCAGTTGCAAGTCGCTGGCTGAGAGTGAGTCATCTCAAATTCAATTAGCAGAGAGCTCCACTGGGTCCGGTCACCATTGGCAGAGGGGGAAATGACTCAAACAGTGGAGCTTGCAGTGTCTAATGGGTCCAGCATGTGGGGCTTTGGAGACTGCTGGGCTTGGTTCTCATAGTGCCTGAGGGGAACACGGAGGAGGGCTGGAGGTTGCAACACGCTCTTAGCTAAACTCACTGCTGCCTCTTTTGAACTGAAAGGAATGTGAGGTATTTGCATCTCACTTCAAACATTAACTGAGCTGAGCACCTCAAAGAGATTATTCCAAGCCGCCTGGCTCTGGCTCCAGCCTTCTTTCCTCAGCCAGCCCACACTGTGCAGTTTGCATTCTGGCATTTCCAAACAATTTGCAGTTTCCTCGGGCTCATTCTTACTTCTGTACCCTGCGATGTGCCATTTTGTCTCTCTGAAACACCTTGATGTGCCTCTCTGAAACTTTTCTGTATGCTGTAAACCCCTAAACAAACATCACTACTTTGGGAAGACATCTATAATCGTCCCTATTGGAATTTAATTGTCCTTCCTATACACAACCATCATCTGAATGAACTTCCACATTACAAGAAAATGATTGCTTATTTTCCTAATTAATGAGAGGCCCTTCAAGTCAGGAGGTTTGATGTTCTCCTTTATGTGCCCTGGACAGGAGCAGTCAACAGGGTAATATTGAATTGAAATATCATGTCGCTGTGAAGTGACCACAAGGTCAAGTATTAATCCTATGGGCCAGCCCCACAGCATCATTAGCTCAGGCTCTGACATCTAAACTCTTTTTATGTAGTCTGTGGTCATGAGAAGAGTCATTAGAGCAGGGAAAGCAGGATGCACAATCCAATAGTCAATTCCCTCATCCTGGCCTCGTCAGTCATTCAAATTCAGGAAAGTTCCATTGCAATGGTTTGAATGTTTGTCCCCCAAGATCTTATGTTAGTGGTACTATGAGGGTTGAAGCTTAATCTAATGATGCTGTTTAGATGTAATGTCTTTGGGAAATGATTAGAGTGAATTAGGTCATTATAGTTCCCACAATAAAGCAGCCCACACAGATGTCAACAGGCACACAGGCTCTCCCTGCTTATTGACACATGATATCCTGTGCCACCTCAGACTCTGAGAGTAAGAGCACAACCACCATCTGGGGCCAAGCCATTGGGATCTACCCAACCATGCACTGTGAACTTGCTTCTTTAAATGTAGCCCATGTTAGATATTTCATTATAGTTACCAAAAGGTGATAATGCAGCCATTGAAGAAACATTCTGCCAGGTACTGATCTAGGTTTTTAGAACAAGCTGCAGGGCTTTCACATAAACTGACATAGATGATGGGAAGTGAGTAGGAGCCATTGGAAGTCATACCTGGGTCCACAGAACATTGGATTACAAAGTGAAGCCAGCTGGGCTACATCAAATCAACGTCCTGGAAATGTCAATGAGTCACTCCAGATGATTTCATGAAGCCATCACAACCATTTGTCCCAGAATTCCTTAGAAGATAGAAAGCAATTTGAAATTATGCCTGTTCCCCAAGCACACAAGGCTGTCCAGTAGGGCTGGCTGACCCTGATCCGATGATACTCCAAATTCTGTCTTCTTGGAGCACTAGGATTTCTCAGCCGGCTCCTTCAGAAAAGGTTCCCACTTCGCACTGATTCAGTCTTACACGGGATATTAGTGACTTCCTTCTCTATAATTCATCCTTCCACTCTGCCATCTAGAATATTTCTCTTTTACAAGTGTCTAAGTTGTTAAAGTCTGAGGCAGTTGAATCTTAAATCAGCCATTTGGGGTAATTTATTGTTTTTTAATGATTTATTTCAAAAATTCAGATTCTGTGGTTTGAAGCTGAATCCAGCGGGATTTCTGCCTCCTATTTGGACATCTGGTGGTCCGTCCATCCCAGGTCTTCTCTATGTTTATTTCTCAGCCTCCCACAAGAGACCAAGGGTTTCTTTGATTCATTATTTACCCTTGTCCCATCATTGTCCCAAATGCCATGGTCAGATTCATTATGGTAGGAACTGAAATACAGTTGGTTGAGACCAATAGTCTGTGACTTCAGTTGCAATAAAAAGGGTCTTGTTATCCCTAAAATGTTTTCCTACTGATAACCCAAGTCCTACCTTAGAAATACTTTTTGGTCATTATTCACATTCTTGATGTCTGGCAGACCTGAACTGGATGTGAAATTTAGTAATGATGTTGGGCGAAGGTGGCCTTATCTTTGCTAATAGGTCAAAGCTGAAATTAAATAAAATAAGTGACATCATCCCTACTCAACAGATGAAGCAACTAAGGCTACAAAAAACTTTCCCAAAGTATAGTAAGTTACAGAGTAATTTGTAAGCCCACATGTTTGTCATTATTTGATGCTATCAGGTTAGAGTCTGAGAGTTAGTTGAAGCATGGGACACTGAGCCTGGATGGAAAATCAGACTCTCGGAGTATTCAAATGTGGGATAAGCAGGAATAATCAGTAAGTAACCAGGATGAGGATGTACTTTCAAGAAACTGGATATCAGATAAAAGACAGAAACGTATATTGAGTTAACCTTGGCATTATTGCAAGATTTTATGAGCCGCTTTGTTTATGCTATAGTCCCACTCTGAGTTGGCTGCCTTGAAGCTTGTGAGGCGAAGTGAATGACAATAACCTGCTTTATGGAAATCTTGAGTAGGAGTGGGGCAAGATGAATTCATCCTTGGAACCCTTCTCATGATCTGATTTGAAGAGGTGTTCTTAGGGAATAATACTCTGGTGGTTTGCAACCTGTGGGAGCTTTTGAATACTAAGAATACCTGGGCCCCATCCAACACCAACTGAGTTGAGTTTCTAGGTGTGGGGCCCTGGCATCTGTACACTCTGAAGTTCTCCAGGGCTGATGTGCAGCCAGGGTTGAAACCACAGCCTTGGGATGAGAGAGCTTTCTGTTTTTCCTTTCACTGAGAGGGACAACACAGCAACAATACTGCACAACTCTAGGGGGCAAAGTGGAAGAGAAAGGCAAGGATTCCAATGCTGAAAATTAGAAAACGGAGTCTTTCTCTTTCGGAAGAAAATGATAAAACAAGTTTTAATCATACCACAATGTCATCAGAAACATGAGCCACATACAGCCTCTTTTCCTTCCATGTTTTGGTGAGTTGAACTTCCAATGCTTAACCTTCATGTGGTCAAAGAAAGGATTTGCTCATATTGATACAATACATTAATTTTAAAATCTTGATTTTAAAACACATTTCATGACAGAGGTCTCACAGTTTTTGGCAGTAGTGGCAGCCAGGGGGAGATGGTGCTTTGTCAACTTTAGGCCCAATAACTCTAAGGAACAGAGGGCCTATTGCTTCTAGCCAAGGTTGCTTACCAAGTCCCTGAGGAGCTGAGCAAGGCCTCTACCCTCACAAAGCCATCTTCTGTAACTGGAACAACCACTGAACATGGACTTGGAGTGTGATAAGAAAGATAATTGCTCCCATGAAAGGACAACAGGGTATCCTGTGTGCCCAGCTCCTGGCAGCCTCATAAAGGCTGCCAGAGGACCAGGCAATGCTGTGCTCATGGTTTCAACTCTCTGTAGGTCTCCCCTTTTGTAATGACTATAAGACCTCAGGAAGATAACTGTGTCCTGCCGAATCAGAAATGAACTGCAAAGGAGGATGGGAACTTCAGATGGGATGGGAGAGCAGGAGTGGGAGAGAGGCTGACGCAGAAGCCACTGAGATGGCTCCTGGAGCAGGGCTCTCGCAGGCAGGGCCACTGCTCCTCGTGCAAGGCACTCTTCCACCTGGATCCAGTGGCAGCGTTTGTCTAGGAAAGCTGGAGCCCTCTCTCAGTCCTACTGGATTCTCAGGGAGCCCTCTGTGGCCTTCTGCTTCCTTTTGAGTGCTGCTCCCCTTTGGCCTGGGACAGCACTTTGGCTAGCCTATGCCATTTCCTCCCACACCCCGTGTATTCTGGTGACTGTGACACTGGCAGGAGAGGCAGGCCCCATGGTGGGCTTCTGGCTGCCTTAATGATGTGCTAAGGTGTCTGGGGGGTGAGCTGGAAAGCCCCCAGGAGAGGGATACTTGTTTTCAATTGAAAACTTTGGTGAACTGAGATGAATGGCTGGTGCCTGTGGGGCTGTAAGTCACTGCTCTACTGGGTAGGTGAGACTACCTGCGGCTTGCCCTCCTCGCTGAGCCCATCTTTTTGTGCAGGCTGGCTGTGGGGTTCACAAGCAGGACTCCGTACAGACCTGTTTCGAGTGGTTTTTCTTTAATGGTTTTGATTGGTTTGTATCTCATAGCTCAGTAGCTGCTAATAAAGATCAAAAAAAAAAAAAAAAAAAAAAGAGAGAGAACGACAACAGATCCCAGCTGGCATTTGCCATTTCCTGACTTATCCTGGGTCTGTTTCTTGGGTTTTGTTACAAATCAGAAGACAAGGAAAGGACTAGGCCTATTCCATTAAAATCAGCTCTTGTCTGAAGAGACACACCTTGGCTAAGTGAGAATTCTATGAAATTGAATTCTATAGGTTTCAGAAATCATTGCAGTCGTCATATTCCCTGAGAGTATATAGGGTACAAAAAAAGTCCCCCTTGTCTCACCTCATCTTAGTATATTTGATTGGGCACATGTAATCCACATGTGGGACCCTAACAGCAGGAAGTCCGAGAAGTAATAATTTTTGTTCCTAACTCCCCAAAGAGAAGGATAGGAAAAAACAAAAACATTAAATGAACAAGTCCAAGTACTACCAACATCAGCATTCTCCACCTGTATGTCATAGACTAGTGAGTTGTGGCTAGATGTTATCATTTTAAGGAGGTTTTGTACTCAGATGATTTTGAGCTGTGCTTGGCAAAAACAAAGCAAAATATTTCTATTTACTGTAATACATCTCAGAGATCTTATATATCTATCTGTGCACATTAATTCTAAATATTTTGAGAAACATGAAGTGGGTAGACATCTTATTGAAGTCCATTTTGACATATAAGGAACATAGAATACAGAAAACTAAACAATTTGCCTAAAGTTGAATACCTAGCTATTATCAAAACCTGAGTCAGACCCCATGTTTCTGGATGAGTTGAGAGTATTCTTTCTGTCAAGAGGGGGATACAAAGATGGTAAGAAATAGGCAAGCAAGAAAGAAGATGTAATAAACAGGAAGATAAGAGTGGTTGAGTACTTGGACTGAGGCTGTGTATCAATGTCTCCCTCAGTTATTGAAAGCAGAAAGCAAACAAACAAAAACCCCCCACTCTGTATGTGTCCTGACCCTGAACCAGAAGGAATTCATTACAGATCAGAGTCCTGCCCCACATCACATGCCCAGCGTATCTAGGTGATTTGGTCTTGATTAATGGCAGGGAAAACCAGTTCCATAGGATATGCTGTCTTTATAAATAGAACAGAGACCAATGGTTTCCAAACAGCCAGGAGACGCGGTGTCTTCTGGCATCAACTGTTTATTTGTATCTGTTTCATGAAATGCATCTTCCCCCATTCTAGGAGCTTCTCCCTTACATGTTTGTTCTCCTGCCCCAGATATGTTGTGCAGATTTCCTGATCCCTTGATCACATCTCCAGGGTGGAGATGTTGGGCACTGTCTCCTCTGGTTCTTGCCAACATTGGCACTGTGGAGAGGATGTTTGTGTTTGTTGAGAAGTTGGAAGGACTTTGAATTCTGGCAATAGTTTCTCCCTAGATGGGCCACTTAGGGAAAAGTGAAAAAAAATTCCTCAGCTGCCATGTCGCAGTAGCCACATTGATGATTTCTCTTGACAAATTAACACACTTTGTTGATTTTTCAAAGCAACTTGTTTGCATATGTTAGTGCTCTCTGGTTTGGGTCAGTTGTGTCAATCACACAAAATGCAAAAAGGAAATCCCCACTCTGCAGCAGTATTTTCAAACCTTTATTAAAAGGTTCCTGGGTTGGATGGTTGATAGTGTGGTACAGATTCCCTCCCCATCACCCCTGCCTTTCCTTCTCACACACGTGCTCTCTGCTTTGCATGGCAAACAAAAACTCTCAGTCTCAATTAGCAAGGCTGAAATACCTCAGTGTTCCCCCAAAACACAACATTTCCTTTACTGATAGACATGGCATGATTTTATGTATATCATTCTGGACATGAGAAACCCAAAAATTTGTGAAACATCCCACTTTTTGGCTTGTGAGTAACAGAAAAGCTAACTCATACTGGTTTAAATACTGCCTTTTCTAAACACTCAATATAGTGACCACCTACAGGGCAGGTAAGTCATGGACCTACTTCTTACGTTACTGGATCAGGAGTTAAATTGTGTTGTCAGAATCCTGGCTCTCCCTGCAGCTCTCGGTCCTAGCTCCTCTGAATAACTTTGTCCTCAAGGAAAGTGTTCTCCATGTCTTATGCCACTGTTGCTGTCCCCTCAGCTTCTCCCAGCTCCAGAGAATACAAGTGAACAAGTATTCTCCTCCTGTTCAACTAAGCCTTGGGATGAGTCTGAGGGAACTAACCTCAATCACATTTACAGCTGCTAAGGCCAGGGCAGTTCAAATTTGTGACTGGCAATGCTCAATCATGGACCCACATCTAGAGTTCAACATCAGGAAGAAAACACTCAATTATTCTCTATTCATCCTTTCATTCTTTTTGCAAAGATGAACTGAGGACTTAACTTGTACTGGAAACCACGGACAGAATACTGGATAACTTCTACTTGCTTTGCATAATGTGATTCTGGAATGATCAATTCTATGATGAATTCTGTCATGGTTGTCCCCACAGGAGAGTTCATCATTCCCTGCTTGATGCCCTGCTTTTCCCGACTCGGCCTACACCATTGAGCTGTCTATTGATGTCTGCTCTTGCTGTGCCTTAATTTACTGTGAGCTCCTGGAAGACAGGTATGGTGTCTTATTTATTTTGGCCTCCCCAGATATCCACTGCAGGTACAGACAAAACACTCAAAATACCTTTGCTGAATAAATGTATGAGTGATGTGTTAATTATTTAATTGGTTAATTAATAAATGTTCTCTTCATTCTTGGGAAGCTATCTGGGGAAACATATCCAGAGACTGTGTGATTCATAGGAAAACAACCACATGAGCCAAGGGCTGGGAAGAAACAACATGTTCCATCTCAGCATCAAATTCTGAAAGATTTTAAAGAAATCCTGTATTATTTCAAGTCTAAAGATATCTGTTCATGATTTCTAGTCTTAGCTCTTCATTCTTGAACAACTTCAAATAAATCTCCCTAGCAGATGATAACATCTATGACAGTTCCTAACAACACACAGGGCATTCAATAAATATTTCTGAAAAGAATTAATTGCATTTTCTTAGCCTCAGAGAAGCATCAATGAGTGATGGTAGATAGATAACCTACCCCCTTTCGTGTTCTCTTTTGATGGCTATGTTCTCCTGAGGGTTATAGTACTTTATTGTTGGCAGTCATCTTCCATTGAATACTTGAATTCCCAAAGTATAGCTGAAAATGGAGTGTTTGGGAAACTGAATTATATTATCTTTTAGGTATAATGTAATTGTGAAGATTTGAATATGCGTTGAATATGTTCCACAAGGGTTCAAATGTTAGAAATAGGGTCTATAATGTTTATGAGGAGTGAGACTTGAATATTGGCCCTGAAGACCTCTGCCATTTTGGACTTAACACCATTTAAAATATCTGCTTCCCCTAGTCTCAGCTTGCTTAAGATTCACATGCCATTTAGGTTCAGATTTTGTTGTCTGTCAATCTGCTGCAACCTCGTAACTCTATTCCCACCAATCCACTATAACCTCATGGCGCCATAGCTGATGGCCCTATCCATCAGTCCCTCACAGTCCTATGATACCTGCCCCAGTCTTAAAGGCACACTCCTACGTGCATCCCACGCTGCTTCTTCTTGCCCTCCCCCTCTCTCCTTCTTCCCTTGGAGTCCCTTCCTGCTACTATGGCGGGAGACCTCTCTCTCCCTCTCTCTCTCTCTCTCTCTCTCTCTCCCCCCTCCCACTCCACCCCCGCCTCCACTCCCGTCCCCATGGCCATCATCCCTGCTGGAATAAAACTTCCTGCATAGTGCACTATGTCTGATGTTTTGGCGTGTGACAGCAAACTGGAAAGAGCTTATACTGAAAAGAGCTAACACACAAAAGACCTAAGAGTGTTAAAGTGTTGAAAGGTGATGTCAAGCCTTTAAGAGATGGGGTTTAGTGCAAGAGAATGAGGTAACTGGATGTGTTACCCTCAGAGGGCACCAACAGGGAAACCTGTTTAGTTGTATGGAGAATGGGTTTTTATAAAGTCTCTTGGCTTCTAGCATCATGCTGGATCTTCCTATAAGTAGTCCTGTAGGCCCTCACCAGAGGCTAAATCAGTAGGGCCATTTAGTCTTGGCCTTACAGCTTTCAGAACTATGAGCTAAGCAAACCTCTTTTATTTACTAAAATACCTAAGTTCTGGCATTTTCGTATAGCAAGAGAAAATGGGGGCTATTATTGTAGTGCAGGTTAAGCTGCCACTTTGAACACAGGCATCCCATGATGGAGACTGGTTTGAAAATCCTGGAAGATGTCCTAAGTGCTTAGGCCTCTGCTAACCCATGTGGGAGTCCAGGATATATTTTCTGGCTCCTGACTCCTGGCTCCAATCTGTCCCAGCCCTGTTGTTGCAGTATTTGAGGAATGAATCAGCATATAGAATGTATTTCTTTTTCTATCTTTCTCCTCTGCCCTCTTTGTCACTCTGAATTTTTAAATAAATGAATACATAAATCAATAAATCTTAAGAAAAATAAGAAAATGAGTAAATAAAGTTGTAATGCTTACTTTCATGTTTGTGTTTGGGCTAGCATTTAGTATCCAACTATTGGATATCAAAACTGGCCTGAGAGTCAGGCTTTAGAAGCCTAGAAATAGATCCATCTTTCATCTGAGGTATAAGTTGGACCTTGCGTCAAATGCAATCAGATTAGTCTTTGCCTCCCCTTGTACTGTTCATCATAGATTTTCTCTACAGAGAAGCTTCTCAGGCTATGGGGTCTATGTGAATGCACCTCTTGGATCTCTTTGGAGACCCTGGTCATAAGACAGCACCATCCCAAAGTCTGAAACATTTCTGGTAAGACTTTCTTCCCTTGCTCAACATTTCAGTCCAAGAGTGGTACTCAGGCAGATCCATCCCTGTGGCAATCTTGATAAGCTGGCTCTTGAAGTCTCCTTCAGCCTGTTCAGACTTCCCTAGCACCCTCTCGCCTTCACAAAGCTAGGCCAGTGTTACTGCTCTCTGCTTCCTCAGAGTCCTACGTGGGCCCCTGGTGCACATTTCTTAATGTTAAGATCTTGCATGTCTCATCTCACCTTGGCCTCTGCTGCCTGGAGGATCAATAAAAGCTCCTTTGTGATCTTAGAACTGAACCTAGGAAACATAGTCTTTGGGAGATTTCTCCAGGGCTACCAGTTGATGGTTACCTCCTCCCTTGGGGTGGATGGAGAGAGGTTGGCTACTGAATCAAGGAAGTGTCCACCAAAGCTGGAGGCATCGGGTTTTGTACAGGGGCTAGGAAAGATTTTATGTGTTTCCCATGGCTCTAGCACTCACCTGAAACTATATGGTTGGCAGAGGATGTGTTCCTCCCATTTCTAGACTTCTATTTCAGACTATTTCTTATTTTGTTTCACTTTATTTACACATTAAGTTACTGTGAAATTCACTCTGATCTGATGTTTATATGGGAACAAGTGGAAGTGGAAAGAAAAGGTTTCTGATAGAATTTTCCTGAATCTCTGCACTCTGTCTCCATCAACATTATAACTGTGCCCCGTCCAAAGGTCTGTATCACTTCAAAATTGTTCTTAGAAAATAGAATTAAAAGGTAAGTTTATTTTGGTGCAAACATTTTTGAAATTCATGTATACAAGGAGTCTTCAAAAGGCTCACAAAAATTGCATAGTATCAAAATTTATGCCTGGGCAACTGGTACGATGGCTCAGCTGGCCAATCCTGTACCTCCAAGCATCAGCATCTCATATGGGCGCTGGTTCATGTCCTGGCTGCCCCACTTCCCACCCAGCTCTCTGTGGCCTGGGAAAGCAGCAGAAGATGGCCCAAGTCCTTGGGACCCTGCACTTGCATGAAGCATCTGGAAGAAGTTCCTGGCATCAGATTGGCTCAACTCTGGCTGTTATAATAATTTGGGGAGTGAACCAGCAGATGAAAGATCTTTCTCTCTCTCTCCTTCTCTCTGTAGATCTGCCTTTCCAATGAAAATAAATCTTTAAATTAAAAAATTACGTATGGATTGTAGGATTTTTTGTACAAAAGTGAATGTAAGTTTTCATTCTATTTTCCATGATTTTTTAAAAAGTTCCCCGTGAGTATCAGGGAAGTAACTTAGGACCATTTTCTTACTGTTTTTTAATAAGCTATCTGCTCAATATCTTATAGGAATGGAAAAAAGTCATAAAGTGCAAGATTTTCATATTCACGATATATATTTTTCCATGTGCATATTACTTGTGATTTCCTAAACTACAATGCCTTGAAATTCATGTTAAACTATTTCAATGGAGATATTCTTATACATTATTCACAGGAAAGAACACATTCAGTGTTGCAAAGCTTTTTTATTCAAGAGACAGATACAGCTATCATCTACTCCCAAGTGACCACAACAGCAGGGCCGAAGGTGGAAGCTGGGAACTCAATCCAGATCTCCCAGGTTGGTGGCACAAATGAATTATTTGAGCCATCACTGCCACATCCCAGTGTTTGCATTGGCAGGAAGCTAGAATTGGAAGCTGAAGCTGGAAATTGAACCAACATATTCCAACATGGGACAAAATAATGTTAACTAGCTCCTTGCCACTAAGCCAAATGCCTGCCTCAGCCTTTTCAATTTCCAAATCTCTGAATTTCAGCAGGCTGGACAATATCAAGGTACTCTCAAAGGGCCAATTATGAAGTTAGGAGAGAGGCCTCATATAAACCACGTGAAATGCCATGTAGGGAACACAAATCAACAGAAAGGTTGAAAACAGTAGGGAGTGTTTAAGTGCAGCCAAATCAATTTATGTTGAGCCAGTGTTGTAAGCAGTTGTGCCTAGGAACCTGAGTGAACTGACTTTCTACTCCAGCTGCATTCTAGTGACATTTTAGTTACTCATATTGCTTGGTGCTTGGGACAGCTACCCAGTGGTTCACCCATTCATCTGGTGTATGCTGTCCTTAGCCTAGTGTGTAGAATGTAGAATGGACTTGGTCTTCAACATCAAATCATGTCTGTGAAACACCCTCTGGAGAACTTGAGTACCATCTGGCCAAGGAAAGACTTGGCACAGGAGAGCCTGGTGTGGCCAGATGAGCAGGCCCTGTGCTGATTCATGCAGCAGCGAAGGTGAAGTTGGACTGTGGTTGAAAACCACACTTACTGGGAATTAGGAGACAGAGAAATGTGGACCAAGGTGATCACATCTTCCTTGGGTGGGTCCCTGATTTGTTCATTGTAGAGCCCTCTCTGGAAAGGAAACCCCGGCAGGCTAAGGAAAGAAACTGGCTCCAAGAACTAGTAGGATGCAGATACTTGCAAATGAGGGAAAGCATCCAGGAAGAAAGCTCCATAGTAATAATGATTTGGGAATATGAATATGTAGGAAATGGTTATGTTCCACTTGCCTAAATAATATTTTCACAAGGTCAGAGACAATAGACTATCTTCTGACTCTCATGGGTGTATTATACATGAGATTTAAAGCACAGCTCTCAGCATCTCAGAGCTCTGGAGCTGTTGGGTTCATCTGATTGGTTCTCCCTTGGACACCAATCAGAAAGTGGCTTGAGCTTGATCCATTTGGAGGCTTGCCTGAGCTGGACATCTTGGTAGACTCATTCATGTGGGTTACAGTTATTATAGGCTGTCGATGTAGAGCTCAGTTGAGACTGTCTCCCAGAAGATCTCTAAGTGACATCTCCATGTGTCTTGGGCATTTCATAATGTAGCACCTGGTTTGTGAGTGGGAACAGCTCTTGGTAACAACCTCAGAAAACCCAGATTTGGGTTAATTACAAAACGATCACCAAGGCCAGTGCTTTTTCAACGGGAGGGAATTCAAGACTTTTTCCTCCTGATGCAAGAAGAGCATGGGTAGGGATTAGTGAGGGTGGGGATTGACAGCTGTCATCTTTGACACTGTACAATTTCTTACCGTGGGATGTGGTTCCTTTATCTCCCATACAATTCTATACAGGAGAACCTAGCATAATGCTGTGGTAAGTAGGTGAGAAGTAGTGTGGTATAAAATGGTTGAGAACATGGATGTTAAGATAGCAAGACCTGGATTTGAGGCTTGGCTTTCCCACTCAACAGCTGTGGACTTTTGGCAGTCTACTTAACCACTCTGAGCCGTAGTTTGCTCATTTGTAAAAGGATGATATCTCGGGGCTGACACAGTGGTTCAACAGCATAATCTTCCACCTGCAGTGTTAGCATACCAATATGAGTGGTGGTTCTACTCCCAGTTGTTCTGCTTCCAATCCAGCTCCCTGCTTATGACTCAGGAAAGCAGCCAAGGATGGCCTGAGTCCTTGGGAGACCAGGACTAAGCTCCTGGATCCTGGCTTTGGATTGGCTCAGCTCCCACAATCGTGCCCATTTGGGGAGTGAACCAGCTGGGGCAAGATCTCTTTTTCCCTCTCTATCCCTATCTCACCTTCTCTCTGTAAATCTGCCTTTCAAATAAAAGCAAATAAATCTTTTTAAAAAAATTGGAATATACTGGGCATGGACGATAGCCTAGAGGCTAAAGTCCTTGCCTTGCATATGCCTGGATCCCATATGGGTGCCATTTCAAGTCCAGTTTCCTGCTCGTAGCCTGGGAAAGTAGCCAAGGATGGCTCGAAGCCTTGAGACACTGCACTCATGTGGGAGACCTGGATGAGGCTCCTGGCTCTTGGCTTCAGATTGGCTCAGCTCTGGCCATTGTGGCCACCTGCGGGATGAATCAATGGATGTAAGATCTTCCTCTCTGTCTCTCCTCCTCTATGTATATCTGACTTTCCAATAAGAAATAAAAATCTTTTTAAAAAGTGGCATGTACTTTGCAAGTGGAGCCTGTGAGATTCAAATCTTGCATTGAAACGACTAACTATTCAGTGGTTGTTTACTAATGGAAAAATAATGCAGAGAGAGACCCTGCACCCTTTTCTTTATACTTATCCAGCTATGGGGGTGAGCCATTAAGGTATATAGCTCCACGAGATAACTAACGTTTAGATCTTCAGCTAATGTTCAGGTCTTCTCAGCACGCAGGCCGTGAAGTGCAGAAAATACAGTCAAGTAGATAATGCCAAGGTTATAGGGGTGAGTATTGCCAGATGACCCTTGGAGGACTTAAGGAAGGAAAGAATTTGTCCTGGAGAATAAAAATGAAGGAGCATGTTGACAGAGGCAGCGTGGGAGGGAATAGGGGAGGAGTTTTGCCTTTGGCTCAAGTCCCTTCTTCATGAGTTTTGATTATGTCACAGCAGTGGATGGGAGTAATTTGAAGGCTGCCAAATTCCTTGTAGTTTTTGGTCAAGTTGTATCATGTTAGGAATTCCTAAATCAGTCTACTTCTATCCATCAGTCTGGTCACCATTCTGGCTTAGACCATTCATTACTCTTCCCTTGATTACCATAAAATCCTCTTAGCAAATCCACCTGCTATTGTCCTCGGCACAGCAGTCAGAAAGATCTATTCTGTAACACAAATCTGACCATGCTACTCCCTTCTGTACTGGTTATTCTCCATGTGTCCCTCCATGGCACTCAGTGTTTGGCTCTGCCCTGCTTTAGATCCTAAGTCCGCAGGGGTGAGGGTGGGGTGATGCTAATGTGAATAGGTACCCCATGCTCTGAGGCTTCTCTTTGAGGTCAGCAGTCTAAGCATCCAGCAAGAGTGGAGGACAATAGCCAGAAGAGCAGAAAATGTTTATTCCCTCTTGTGTGCTGCAATACCATAACTGGCCCTGACTTTCCACCATCACAACCCCTTGGGTACTATCCCCTTCCTAAAACACATGTCTTACCTCCAGTTCTCCTTGTGTTCTTTCATTGCTTCTGTAAGGCCCAGAGGTGATACTTGTTTTGCTTGGGTACCTAAGCCTCCTTCTTTGCTTTCTTTAAATCTGCCCACCCCCATGAGAAGAAATCCTTCTTTAAATGATCTGAAACATATTCCTTATACATAGCTCAAGAAAACCAGCAGTTTCCTTCTGAGGCTCTAGTTACTACCATCACCTCCACTGGATTCCCGACGGTCTCAGGATAGAGAATAAGTTCATGTTTATACATTTATAAAGCACTGGCAGATCTAGAACGTACCCACATCTCCCATTTTGCCATGTTGGTTCTGTCTGCCTCTTGTCATCAGTTACCTTGGCCTTTCCCAGTTTCCATAATGCTGGTTGTTCATTCCTACCCTTCTTTCCTCCTGGAGATCTCTGCTCACCTTCCCTCTTCCATTTACAAATTACTCTTCTTAACCTGGGAAGTTTACCACAAATGATCCTTAGGAAATTTTTCATGAATCCTTACAAGGCAAATTATTTGTCCCTAAAATTTTCCTTCATTACCATATCACAATTTGCATAATTACAAATACCCCTTGATTTAAAATGGAATTACTTCCATAAAACCCATTGAGAAAATATCCTATATCCAAAAAGTTTTACTAAACATCATGTAAAGGAACTTCAAAATTTGGTGAGGAGATGGAATTAAAAGTAAAGTTTATTTTGATTCAAAGCATTTTGAAATCCATGTGTAGCTTTATACATACACATCTTCCATGAGTTGTTCAAAGGTTTCCTACAGCCTACCTTAAACATGCTCAGAGGGTCTGGCACTGTGGCATGGTAAGCTAAGCCTCTGCCCAACATGCTAGCACCCCATATGAGTACCAGTTCCTCTTTCAGCTCCTCCACTTCTGATTCAACCCCCTGCTTGTGGCCTAGGAAAGCAGTGGAGGATGTCCCAAAGCCTTGGGATCCTGTTCTTGCAAGGGAGACTGAGGAAGCTCCTGGCTTTGGACTGACTTAGCTATGAATGTTGTGGCCATTTGAAGAATCAGCAGATGGAAGGTTTTCTCTCTCTCTCTCTCTCTCTCTCTCTCTCTCTCTCTCTCTCTCTCTCTCTCTGTCTCTCTCTCTCATTTTGCCTTTCAAATTAAAATAAAAAACAAACAAACAAAAAAACATGCTCAAAACACTCACATTGCCCATAGTAGGGTAAAAATCATTGAACACAAAGGCCACGACAAAATCATCCAAAATAA